>NW_025721144.1:310903-621806 GCF_922984935.1 Meles meles
GCGGGGAGCCCGTGTCAGCGATGCGGGAGCTCCCCGGGAAGGCCTCTGGCCAAGGAAACCCTACGGAGGCAGCGCGCGTCCCCCTCAGACCGGCCGGTGTCTGGCCTGAGGACCAGCAGCCCTGGGGAGAACGTGCCGACACGGAGGTCCAGGGCACGTCCCCCGGAGAGAAGGGGGACGGGCACCCCTGTCTGGGACCACAGCGGGCAGCACCCATCCCAGCCCGCAGGGGCACCCATCACCTAGCAGTGCTCGTCCGGGGACTCAGCCCGCCACCTCTGGCACGGTGTTTCACGCCAGAAGGGAGAGAGCAGGGTGAGGCAGTCGGGGAGCGCTCATGCCCAGGGACGTGGACGCCGTCCTCGGTCCCAGTGCTCAGGTGACAACGTCCTGGAGCTAACCGTCCCAGTCTCCTCCGGGGCACCGGATCCGGGAAGCCCCTCCTGAGAGCCCTCCTGCCCCCCCTGCTCCTGGGAACAGTCACAATTGGTGGACGAGGAGGTGGACAGGGTCCAGGATGGCAGAAGGCCATCCAGGATGGCCCAGGAGGAGGAAGGGCAGGACGGCGAGGACAGATGCACCTGCCCTGAGCCACCATCCAGGGTCTGGCCGGGGATGCCCTCGCACCTCCCTCCACCCAAGGACTCCAGAGGCATGGGCCGCACTCCTGGGCTTTCACGGCCTCCCTCCCTCATGCCTTCAGTCCCTCAGTCCTTCCTTCCCTCCCTCCTGCCCTCCCTCCCCCTCTAGGCCTTCCTCTTCTTTCCCTCCCTCCTTTCCTCCCTCTCCCCCAGCTTGACTCCCTCCATTCCTCCCTCACCCAGCAGAGGCTCTGGGGTCCCAGCAGGGAAGTGAGCCCTGGGGCTTCATCCGGGAGCAGCCCCAACCACATGGTCCCTGTCCCCGGGGCACTCACGGTCACTGTGGGCGCTGACGGGGCCCGGTCCTCAGGTTGAGCAGCGGGATGGCCACTTGGAATCCGCTGCGGAACACGGGGGCCGGCTGCACAGAGGGCGGAAGAGAACGAGGCTTAGCACTGCCTCCAGAAACATCGAGTCCTCCACGTGACGCCCTGGGCGTCCTCGTGGCCCACCGGCCCCAATCCCCCGAAGCCCCAAAGACTGCGTCGGGCCGTGTTGACTGGGGCTTTGGGGAACCGCTCTTGGGCCCCAGGAACAGCATCGCAGCCAACATCCCCATGGCCTCCGAGTTTTCCTAAGGACCTCGCAGGTCCTCTGAGCCTGACGTCGTCCTCCTTGGGAAGCAATGTCCTGTCGACCCCTGTGTCTGTCTCCTGCCTCTTCTGGGATCCCTCACGGCCACACCCACCACGTGGGGCTGCCATGACCAGGACACACCCTGTGCCCCGTGGCGGACGCCCGCCTCCAACGCTGGGCCCCTCACAAGCCCGGTGCGCTGGGCCAGGCCTGGGCGCTCGCTCGGGGGTCCCCGGACATCTCCGGTGCAGTGCCCTGAGCCTGCCGGCGCTGGGTCGCCTCAGACCAGCCCGGGAGGCCAGCCGGGGGGCCCCTAGGCCAGGCAGGGAGGCGCCAGGCCAGGAGGTCCGGACGAGCCGCTCCCGGGCCCAGTGTGGGGAGCCCGGGCCGAGGCTGCTCCCCCAACGGAGGAGGACCTGGGCCCAGGGAGCTGAGTGGGGACAGGGCACAATGAGCCCAAGCTGGGCAGAGAGCTCCGGGGGGGGGGGTGCCTTGACCTCGGGCCCACTGGGAGACCACATCCCCCCCACAGGGCTCGGTCCCCTGGCGGGGGAAGGTGGTCGTCGGGATGTCCAGGCTCCCGGGCTGCACGGCCGGCAGCCGCTGGCTGGCGTGGGAGGAGGCACGGCTGGCGCAGGAGAGAGCCCTCGGCAGAGAGGAGGGGGCAGGTGCTCCCGCGGCGGCAGGTGCCCGAGGGCGGGCGGCGTGCGCCGGCCTCTGCCGGAAGGCAGAGCCGCGCCAGCCCCGGTGCCCCGAGGCCAAGGCCGAGACCCTCTCCAGCATTGGCCACCGCACCCTCTTGTCTCCACCTACAACCCCACTGTGCCGGGTCTCGGCCGCTTGCTGTCTTTGCACCGGACTTGCCATCCTGCCTTGACCGAGCGGCTACCCTCTGTGGACTGAGGTCCAAAACAAGGACCAGAGGGGCCTGGGGGTATCCACGACCTCGCTCAGCCGGTGAGGGACCGGGCGGCCACCATGCCCCAGCTCCCCCTGTGCTTCTGCCTGGAGTCCTGCCCCGGCTTCCTCGGAAGGAGGAACCCCCAGCACCGTGAGTGTGGGCCCCACTTCCCAGGCCGGGCTCTTCACCCACGGCCCCCTCTGCCGCCCTCCCTGCATCGACTATGCCGACAACAAGGACGAAGATGTGGACGGGACGGCGTGGGAGGACCCCCGCACCCACGGCGGATGGCGGCTCCGAGGATGGGCTCATCCTCAGCTGTGCTCCCGGGAGCCCGGAGCCCGAGGGCACAAGGCCTCCCGCTGCACAAGAAACGATCTCCCGTGGGGGCCGCGGGTCCCCCGGGCTCCGAGCAGGAACCGGAGCTGCCCACATGCGTCCTGCCAAGGAAGGATCAGCCCGGGCTCGCCGGCCCCGTGGCCACAAGGCTCCTCCTGCCCGCCGGTCCTCCGTGTGGGCTGGCTCACCTTCCACTCAGCAGGGATGGCCAGGCCCTGGCCTAGCTCGGTCCCCTCCCCCGAAGCACCCCACACACACCCTGGCCGCTGCCGGGTCCGGAACCCCGTTCCCATCGGGCCCCATGCACGCCCGCACCCACGCAGGGACACACCCACGCACGCGCAGCCCACGACGAGTCCCTCGACCCGTCGTGGGAACAGATGCTCGCTGACGGTCTCGAGGTTCCTGAAGAACCCCGTCGCTCCTGCCCAGGAACTGCCTCCTGCCACGGCATCCCCGTGAGAACCCTCCTGGCACAGACCACGTGGCTGAAACGCACACGCTGAGCACACCCCGGGTCGGACAGGGCGTGCACCCACGGGAACACACACGCAGCTGTGAGTGGGAACCTGGGAGTCTCCTCGGGAGGATCTCCCGAGCCGGACCCATGCTGACTCCCTGACCGCCCCCCACCCCATTGCACACGCGGGTGCATGCCCAACACCGACGGGCCCCTGCATGCGGGCAGGGCTCAGCGCGGTGGCCTGCTGCCATCAGCACCACCGAAACAAGTCCGATGTGTGGGGGCCACTGTCTGGACGCGGCATGGGGTGAGGGGTGAGCACGGAGCGGCTGGGGGAGGGGCCCTCGGGGACTCGGGTGTGAGGAGGAAGTCGGGGCAGGGGTCCCCAGGAAGGGGTGACCTCACTTCCCTGACCACAGAGCCCAACAGAATTGGAACCCACGTCACCAGGCACCCGCATTCCAGGGACGCCCTCCTGCGCAGCTCGTTGCTTTGGACATCGTCCAACCGACACCATGTTCGCATGCTGCCTCCCAAACTCGGGACGGTGGAGACGGAGGACAGCGCGCCCGGCTACCACTTCCCCGCGCTCTGGAGGTCCTTTCAGGGCTGCCCGACGCCTCTGGCCTTTCGGCCGAAAGGAGACTAAGGTGACACCGGGAGGCCAGAGCCGGCCGCCCAGCCCCACACGCTCGCATCGACGGGCGCAGCCACGGGTCCCCTCAACTGCTGGGCTTGTGTGTGTAAGTGTCTGTGTCTGTGTGTGTGTGTGTGTGTGTGTGTGTGTGTGTGTCTGAGAGCGTGCCTGTGCAGGTATGTGTCTGGAAGGAGGGCTCACGTGCGGTGGGGCCTTCCTGAGCAGGAGCAGGTGGATGAGGGCTAAGATGCCCGGTGGGCAGGTCGCGGTCAAGGTGAAGGCTGGCTGGGTGGGACAGGTGTGGGGGATGTGAGCTCCTGGCCAGGGTCGATCCCCAGAGCCCTGCAGGTGTGGGTCCCGGGACCGGGGGTAGGGCTGGGCAGGCACAGGTCTGGGGCCCATGTGGGAGCAGCAGGGGGACCGGGCAAGAGGAGAGTGGGGTCGGCCGGGCGGGGCTGGGATGGCTCCGGGCCAGCGACCGGTCCCTGTCTTTGCAGAAGGCCACGGAGGAAGAGACGAGGCAGGCGGCCACCACCTCCTCCCTGACCCAGGAGTCCGCAGGCCCAGGAAAGGCTTCCGAGCCTGCCAGGCCACCTGCGGAAGCCGAGCCCCAGGGTGAGAAGGCGGGGCGGGGCTGGGTGCCTGGGTGTGTGCGGGGATGGGTCGGTGCTGGGCCCACAGGGACAAGCCCCACAGGCTGGTGCGGGGCCAGGAGCAAGGACTGGGCTCAGAGCACCCAGCGGGGACACTGCCCTCGGGGAGCCATCCCGCTGAGGGTTCCTTCCCTGGCTGCGGCCTCTCCGCGACGCCCCGCCTGGGTCCTGGGGGCGCCAAGGCACATGCAGAGGCAGGCAAGCGCGGGACCTTCTCTCCTCTCACAGCTGCTCCTGGCAAGGAGCTCGGGCCCCTCCTGACATCAGCAGGAGCTGGGGATTGGGAGACGGTGCCTGCCGCCTCCTCAGCCGGGGACCCGCCGCCAGCAGGTGACCAGGAACCGGGCCCCGCGGAGCCTGACGCTGCCCAGGAAGAGCTGCGGCCTGCTCCTGCCCCAGGCCGTGCTCCTGCTCCTGCTCCTCTCAGGATCCTGCGCCTTCCCCCGTCCCCGCCCGGGCCCCTCATCCTGCCACAGGCCCAGGTCCTGCCCTGCATCCTGCACCAGCCAGCACCACCGCACCTGAGCCAGCTGCAAACCCTGCCGCTGCCCCTGCCCCGTCCCCTGCCCCGGCCTTGGCCACGGCCCCTTCCCCGGCCTGCGCCCCTCTTACTGCCCCACACCCAGCCCCTGCCCCAGCCCCTGCAAGGACTGATTCTCCTTGCCTGGCCCCTGCCCCTTCGCCTGCCACGGAGACAGCTGCTGCCCCTTCCCCTGCCCGTGCCTCTGCCCTTCTTCTTGCCCCACACCCAGCTCGTGTATCTGATCCTGCCCCTTCGCCTGCCCCGACCCAGGCCACGGACACCTCCCCTGTCCCCGCCTGTACCCCTGATCCTGACCCAGTCCCGGCTCGGGCCCTGGATCCTGCGCCAGCCATCGCCGGGACACCTCTCCCAGCTCCAGCCCCTTCCACGGCCCCTTCCCTTGCCCCTGCCAGGATCCCTGCCCCTTGGCCTGCCCCTGCCTCTGCCCCTGCCAGGACCCCTACCCCTTCACCTGCCTGTGACCCTGCTCCTGCCCCAGACCCAGCTCCTGCCCCTTCTCCAAACCCCGCCAGGACCACTGGCCACTCCCCTGCCCCTGCCTCTGCCCTCCTTCCTGCCCCAGGCCCAGTTCCTACCCGGGATCCTGCCCCTGCCCCTGCCCCTGGCCCTGCCCCTGCCCATGCCCATGCCATTGCCTCTGCCCCGATTCCTGCCCCACACGCATGTCCTGCACCTCTTCCTGCCCCTGCCCCTTTCCCTGCCTGGAAGACTGCCCCTTCCCGTGTTCCTCCCTGGGTCCCTGTTCCTGCTCCAGACCCCACCCGTCCTCCTGCTCCTGCCCCTGCCCCTGCCGCTTGCCCACCCCCTTCCCCTGCCCCTCCAAGGACCACTGCCCTTCCCTTGCCCCTCTCAGGGCCCCTCTGTCTTCGCCTCTCCCTGCCTGGGCCCCTGCTCCTGCCCGAGACCCAGGTCCTGCCCCTGCTCCTGCCCCTTCTCCTGCTCCTGCCTGGGTCCCTCTTGCTGCTCCACACCCAGGCCCTGCCGCATCCCCGGCCTCGGCCAGGACCGCTGCCCCTCCCTTTGCCCCTCACAGGGCCACTGTCTCTTCCCCTGCCTCTCCCTGTTCCCACCGGACACCTGTTCCAGCCCCACACCCAGCTCCTGCCCCTTGCTCCTGCCCTTTCCCCTGGCCCTGCCTGCACTCCTCTTCCTGGCCCTGACCCAGCTCCAGCCCTGCATGCTGCAGCGGCCGCTCCTGCTGACCCTTTCCGTCCCCTTGCTCCTGCTCCTGCCCCGGTCCCAGCTCTTGCACCAGGCCCAGCTCCTGTGCCGGCCCCTGTCCCAACACCTGCCCCTACACCTGCTCCTGCGGGGCTCCCAGAGCCCCATCCAGAGGCCCCCGCCCTGCGGGGAGAGCTCCCTGGACGGGTACCCTCTGTTCCATGCCCCGACCCCGATGGCCCGCCGCCACGGTTCATCCCCTCCGCCTGGGTTCTTTCTCTCTGCTTCGGTCTCACCATCATCCTAGCTTTGCATGCCCTCGACGCTCTCGCCTATCTCTTTTAAATAAAATGCATCGTTTTTCCGTGGAACCCGTGCTCAACCCTAAGTCCGTCCCCGGCGGCGCCGCCCCACCGCCCCCCCCCCCACCGCCCCCAACAGCCCAGAACATCGCTGTGGAACAACTCCTTCCCCGAAGGGGACCCTGAGCCCAAGCCCTCCCTGCCCATTGCTCCCCCAGTCCGGCCCCTCGCCACGCCTCAGCTGATTTCTCTCTCCCTTCCTTCCCCTGTTCTGGACGTTTCTGGGAGGGGGATCACTCTGGAGGTGCCCGGGTGTCTGCCCACCTCTTTTCAAAGGGGACTGGGTTTTGTCCTGGGCGTCTTGGACATGGAACTTGCCCCCTGCCATACCGAAAACCCCGAAGGGTTCTAGAGGAGATGGGATCACGGAGGCCCCTTGAGTGCAGAGGGGTCCAAGGTCGGGGCCGTGACCCCTGTTCCCGCCGGGACACCACAGCCTGACCCCAGATGCCACCCGGCAGCTTCCTCCCGGGGCCTGCACACACACCAGGGCGAGGCACACAGCTGGAAGACACACCCCACACGGCATACCCATCGCTCACAACCCAAGGCCAGAGAAAGCTCTCCCCGGCCTCTGGTGCCCCCCAGGCTCCAAGGCACCGGGTCCCACAACGACACAGACCGAAAGCATGCCAGGTGGATGGGGAGGGGGGTGCGGGGGGCCGGCGGCGGACAGGCCACGCGGGGAGCCCGTGTCAGCGATGCGGGAGCTCCCCGGGAAGGCCTCTGGCCAAGGAAACCCTACGGAGGCAGCGCGCGTCCCCCTCAGACCGGCCGGTGTCTGGCCTGAGGACCAGCAGCCCTGGGGAGAACGTGCCGACACGGAGGTCCAGGGCACGTCCCCCGGAGAGAAGGGGGACGGGCACCCCTGTCTGGGACCACAGCGGGCAGCACCCATCCCAGCCCGCAGGGGCACCCATCACCTAGCAGTGCTCGTCCGGGGACTCAGCCCGCCACCTCTGGCACGGTGTTTCACGCCAGAAGGGAGAGAGCAGGGTGAGGCAGTCGGGGAGCGCTCATGCCCAGGGACGTGGACGCCGTCCTCGGTCCCAGTGCTCAGGTGACAACGTCCTGGAGCTAACCGTCCCAGTCTCCTCCGGGGCACCGGATCCGGGAAGCCCCTCCTGAGAGCCCTCCTGCCCCCCCTGCTCCTGGGAACAGTCACAATTGGTGGACGAGGAGGTGGACAGGGTCCAGGATGGCAGAAGGCCATCCAGGATGGCCCAGGAGGAGGAAGGGCAGGACGGCGAGGACAGATGCACCTGCCCTGAGCCACCATCCAGGGTCTGGCCGGGGATGCCCTCGCACCTCCCTCCACCCAAGGACTCCAGAGGCATGGGCCGCACTCCTGGGCTTTCACGGCCTCCCTCCCTCATGCCTTCAGTCCCTCAGTCCTTCCTTCCCTCCCTCCTGCCCTCCCTCCCCCTCTAGGCCTTCCTCTTCTTTCCCTCCCTCCTTTCCTCCCTCTCCCCCAGCTTGACTCCCTCCATTCCTCCCTCACCCAGCAGAGGCTCTGGGGTCCCAGCAGGGAACTGAGCCCTGGGGCTTCATCCGGGAGCAGCCCCAACCACATGGTCCCTGTCCCCGGGGCACTCACGGTCACTGTGGGCGCTGACGGGGCCCGGTCCTCAGGTTGAGCAGCGGGATGGCCACTTGGAATCCGCTGCGGAACACGGGGGCCGGCTGCACAGAGGGCGGAAGAGAACGAGGCTTAGCACTGCCTCCAGAAACATCGAGTCCTCCACGTGACGCCCTGGGCGTCCTCGTGGCCCACCGGCCCCAATCCCCCGAAGCCCCAAAGACTGCGTCGGGCCGTGTTGACTGGGGCTTTGGGGCACCGCTCTTGGGCCCCAGGAACAGCATCGCAGCCAACATCCCCAGGGCCTCCGAGTTTTCCTAAGGACCTCGCAGGTCCTCTG
The DNA here is from genome assembly GCF_922984935.1 of Meles meles. Lineage (NCBI taxonomy): Eukaryota > Metazoa > Chordata > Mammalia > Carnivora > Mustelidae > Meles > Meles meles. The sequence goes on from NW_025721144.1 coordinate 319,100, forward strand.
AGCCTGACGTCGTCCTCCTTGGGAAGCAATGTCCTGTCGACCCCCGTGTCTGTCTCCTGCCTCTTCTGGGATCCCTCACGGCCACACCCACCACGTGGGGCTGCCATGACCAGGACACACCCTGTGCCCCGTGGCGGACGCCCGCCTCCAACGCTGGGCCCCTCACAAGCCCGGTGCGCTGGGCCAGGCCTGGGCGCTCGCTCGGGGGTCCCCGGACATCTCCGGTGCAGTGCCCTGAGCCTGCCGGCGCTGGGTCGCCTCAGACCAGCCCGGGAGGCCAGCCGGGGGGCCCCTAGGCCAGGCAGGGAGGCGCCAGGCCAGGAGGTCTGGACGAGCCGCTCCCGGGCCCAGTGTGGGGAGCCCGGGCCGAGGCTGCTCCCCCAACGGAGGAGGACCTGGGCCCAGGGAGCTGAGTGGGGACAGGGCACAATGAGCCCAAGCTGGGCAGAGAGCTCCGGGGGGGGGGGGTGCCTTGACCTCGGGCCCACTGGGAGACCACATCCCCCCCACAGGGCTCGGTCCCCTGGCGGGGGAAGGTGGTCGTCGGGATGTCCAGGCTCCCGGGCTGCACGGCCGGCAGCTGCTGGCTGGCGTGGGAGGAGGCACGGCTGGCGCAGGAGAGAGCCCTCGGCAGAGAGGAGGGGGCAGGTGCTCCCGCGGCGGCAGGTGCCCGAGGGCGGGCGGCGTGCGCCGGCCTCCGCCGGAAGGCAGAGCCGCGCCAGCCCCGGTGCCCCGAGGCCAAGGCCGAGACCCTCTCCAGCATTGGCCACCGCACCCTCTTGTCTCCACCGACAACCCCACTGTGCCGGGTCTCGGCCGCTTGCTGTCTTTGCACCGGACTTGCCATCCTGCCTTGACCGAGCGGCTACCCTCTGTGGACTGAGGTCCAAAACAAGGACCAGAGGGGCCTGGGGGTATCCACGACCTCGCTCAGCCGGTGAGGGACCGGGCGGCCACCATGCCCCAGCTCCCCCTGTGCTTCTGCCTGGAGTCCTGCCCCGGCTTCCTCGGAAGGAGGAACCCCCAGCACCGTGAGTGTGGGCCCCACTTCCCAGGCCGGGCTCTTCACCCACGGCCCCCTCTGCCGCCCTCCCTGCATCGACTATGCCGACAACAAGGACGAAGATGTGGACGGGACGGCGTGGGAGGACCCCCGCACCCACGGCGGATGGCGGCTCCGAGGATGGGCTCATCCTCAGCTGTGCTCCCGGGAGCCCGGAGCCCGAGGGCACAAGGCCTCCCGCTGCACAAGAAACGATCTCCCGTGGGGGCCGCGGGTCCTCCGGGCTCCGAGCAGGAACCGGAGCTGCCCACATGCGTCCTGCCAAGGAAGGATCAGCCCGGGCTCGCCGGCCCCGTGGCCACAAGGCTCCTCCTGCCCGCCGGGCCTCCGTGTGGGCTGGCTCACCTTCCCCTCAGCAGGGATGGCCAGGCCCTGGCCTAGCTCGGTCCCCTCCCCCGAAGCACCCCACACACACCCTGGCCGCTGCCGGGTCCGGAACCCCGTTCCCATCGGGCCCCGTGCACGCGCGCACCCACGCAGGGACACACCCACGCACGCGCAGCCCACGACGAGTCCCTCGACCCGTCGTGGGAACAGATGCTCGCTGACGGTCTCGAGGTTCCTGAAGAACCCCGTCGCTCCTGCCCAGGAACTGCCTCCTGCCACGGCATCCCCGTGAGAACCCTCCTGGCACAGACCACGTGGCTGAAACGCACACGCTGAGCACACCCCGGGTCGGACAGGGCGTGCACCCACGGGAACACACACGCAGCTGTGAGTGGGAACCTGGGAGTCTCCTCGGGAGGATCTCCCGAGCCGGACCCATGCTGACTCCCTGACCGCCCCCCACCCCATTGCACACGCGGGTGCATGCCCAACACCGACGGGCCCCTGCATGCGGGCAGGGCTCAGGGCGGTGGCCTGCTGCCATCAGCACCACCGAAACAAGTCCGATGTGTGGGGGCCACTGTCTGGACGCGGCATGGGGTGAGGGGTGAGCACGGAGCGGCTGGGGGAGGGGCCCTCGGGGACTCAGGTGTGAGGAGGAAGTCGGGGCAGGGGTCCCCAGGAAGCGGTGACTTCACTTCCCTGACCACAGAGCCCAACAGAATTGGAACCCACGTCACCAGGCACCCACATTCCAGGGACGCCCCCCTGCGCAGCTCGTTGCTTTGGACATCGTCCAACCGACACCATGTTCGCATGCTGCCTCCCAAACTCGGGACGGTGGAGACGGAGGACAGCGCGCCCGGCTACCACTTCCCCGCGCTCTGGAGGTCCTTTCAGGGCTGCCCGACGCCTCTGGCCTTTCGGCCGAAAGGAGACTAAGGTGACACCGGGAGGCCAGAGCCGGCCGCCCAGCCCCACACGCTCGCATCGACGGGCGCAGCCACGGGTCCCCTCAACTGCTGGGCTTGTGTGTGTAAGTGTCTCTGTGTGTGTGTGTGTGTGTGTGTGTGTGTGTGTGTGTGTGTGTCTGAGAGCGTGCCTGTGCAGGTATGTGTCTGGAAGGAGGGCTCACGTGCGGTGGGGCCTTCCTGAGCAGGAGCAGGTGGATGAGGGCTAAGATGCCCGGTGGGCAGGTCGCGGTCAAGGTGAAGGCTGGCTGGGTGGGACAGGTGTGGGGGATGTGAGCTCCTGGCCAGGGTCGATCCCCAGAGCCCTGCAGGTGTGGGTCCCGGGACCGGGGGTAGGGCTGGGCAGGCACAGGTCTGGGGCCCATGTGGGAGCAGCAGGGGGACCGGGCAAGAGGAGAGTGGGGTCGGCCGGGCGGGGCTGGGATGGCTCCGGGCCAGCGACCGGTCCCTGTCTTTGCAGAAGGCCACGGAGGAAGAGACGAGGCAGGCGGCCACCACCTCCTCCCTGACCCAGGAGTCCGCAGGCCCAGGAAAGGCTTCCGAGCCTGCCAGGCCACCTGCGGAAGCCGAGCCCCAGGGTGAGAAGGCGGGGCGGGGCTGGGTGCCTGGGTGTGTGCGGGGACGGGTCGGTGCTGGGCCCACAGGGACAAGCCCCACAGGCTGGTGCGGGGCCAGGAGCAAGGACTGGGCTCAGAGCACCCAGCGGGGACACTGCCCTCGGGGAGCCATCCCGCTGAGGGTTCCTTCCCTGGCTGCGGCCTCTCCGCGACGCCCCGCCTGGGTCCTGGGGGCGCCAAGGCACATGCAGAGGCAGGCAAGCGCGGGACCTTCTCTCCTCTCACAGCTGCTCCTGGCAAGGAGCTCGGGCCCCTCCTGACATCAGCAGGAGCTGGGGATTGGGAGACGGTGCCTGCCGCCTCCTCAGCCGGGGACCCGCCGCCAGCAGGTGACCAGGAACCGGGCCCCGCGGAGCCTGACGCTGCCCAGGAAGAGCTGCGGCCTGCTCCTGCCCCAGGCCGTGCTCCTGCTCCTGCTCCTCTCAGGATCCTGCGCCTTCCCCCGTCCCCGCCCGGGCCCCTCATCCTGCCACAGGCCCAGGTCCTGCCCTGCATCCTGCACCAGCCAGCACCACCGCACCTGAGCCAGCTGCAAACCCTGCCGCTGCCCCTGCCCCGTCCCCTGCCCCGGCCTTGGCCACGGCCCCTTCCCCGGCCTGCGCCCCTCTTACTGCCCCACACCCAGCCCCTGCCCCAGCCCCTGCAAGGACTGATTCTCCTTGCCTGGCCCCTGCCCCTTCGCCTGCCACGGAGACAGCTGCTGCCCCTTCCCCTGCCCGTGCCTCTGCCCTTCTTCTTGCCCCACACCCAGCTCGTGTATCTGATCCTGCCCCTTCGCCTGCCCCGACCCAGGCCACGGACACCTCCCCTGTCCCCGCCTGTACCCCTGATCCTGACCCAGTCCCGGCTCGGGCCCTGGATCCTGCGCCAGCCATCGCCGGGACACCTCTCCCAGCTCCAGCCCCTTCCACGGCCCCTTCCCTTGCCCCTGCCAGGATCCCTGCCCCTTGGCCTGCCCCTGCCTCTGCCCCTGCCAGGACCCCTACCCCTTCACCTGCCTGTGACCCTGCTCCTGCCCCAGACCCAGCTCCTGCCCCTTCTCCAAACCCCGCCAGGACCACTGGCCACTCCCCTGCCCCTGCCTCTGCCCTCCTTCCTGCCCCAGGCCCAGTTCCTACCCGGGATCCTGCCCCTGCCCCTGCCCCTGGCCCTGCCCCTGCCCATGCCCATGCCATTGCCTCTGCCCCGATTCCTGCCCCACACGCATGTCCTGCACCTCTTCCTGCCCCTGCCCCTTTCCCTGCCTGGAAGACTGCCCCTTCCCGTGTTCCTCCCTGGGTCCCTGTTCCTGCTCCAGACCCCACCCGTCCTCCTGCTCCTGCCCCTGCCCCTGCCGCTTGCCCACCCCCTTCCCCTGCCCCTCCAAGGACCACTGCCCTTCCCTTGCCCCTCTCAGGGCCCCTCTGTCTTCGCCTCTCCCTGCCTGGGCCCCTGCTCCTGCCCGAGACCCAGGTCCTGCCCCTGCTCCTGCCCCTTCTCCTGCTCCTGCCTGGGTCCCTCTTGCTGCTCCACACCCAGGCCCTGCCGCATCCCCGGCCTCGGCCAGGACCGCTGCCCCTCCCTTTGCCCCTCACAGGGCCACTGTCTCTTCCCCTGCCTCTCCCTGTTCCCACCGGACACCTGTTCCAGCCCCACACCCAGCTCCTGCCCCTTGCTCCTGCCCTTTCCCCTGGCCCTGCCTGCACTCCTCTTCCTGGCCCTGACCCAGCTCCAGCCCTGCATGCTGCAGCGGCCGCTCCTGCTGACCCTTTCCGTCCCCTTGCTCCTGCTCCTGCCCCGGTCCCAGCTCTTGCACCAGGCCCAGCTCCTGTGCCGGCCCCTGTCCCAACACCTGCCCCTACACCTGCTCCTGCGGGGCTCCCAGAGCCCCATCCAGAGGCCCCCGCCCTGCGGGGAGAGCTCCCTGGACGGGTACCCTCTGTTCCATGCCCCGACCCCGATGGCCCGCCGCCACGGTTCATCCCCTCCGCCTGGGTTCTTTCTCTCTGCTTCGGTCTCACCATCATCCTAGCTTTGCATGCCCTCGACGCTCTCGCCTATCTCTTTTAAATAAAATGCATCGTTTTTCCGTGGAACCCGTGCTCAACCCTAAGTCCGTCCCCGGCGGCGCCGCCCCACCGCCCCCCCCCCCCACCGCCCCCAACAGCCCAGAACATCGCTGTGGAACAACTCCTTCCCCGAAGGGGACCCTGAGCCCAAGCCCTCCCTGCCCATTGCTCCCCCAGTCCGGCCCCTCGCCACGCCTCAGCTGATTTCTCTCTCCCTTCCTTCCCCTGTTCTGGACGTTTCTGGGAGGGGGATCACTCTGGAGGTGCCCGGGTGTCTGCCCACCTCTTTTCAAAGGGGACTGGGTTTTGTCCTGGGCGTCTTGGACATGGAACTTGCCCCCTGCCATACCGAAAACCCCGAAGGGTTCTAGAGGAGATGGGATCACGGAGGCCCCTTGAGTGCAGAGGGGTCCAAGGTCGGGGCCGTGACCCCTGTTCCCGCCGGGACACCACAGCCTGACCCCAGATGCCACCCGGCAGCTTCCTCCCGGGGCCTGCACACACACCAGGGCGAGGCACACAGCTGGAAGACACACCCCACACGGCATACCCATCGCTCACAACCCAAGGCCAGAGAAAGCTCTCCCCGGCCTCTGGTGCCCCCCAGGCTCCAAGGCACCGGGTCCCACAACGACACAGACCGAAAGCATGCCAGGTGGATGGGGAGGGGGGTGCGGGGGGCCGGCGGCGGACAGGCCACGCGGGGAGCCCGTGTCAGCGATGCGGGAGCTCCCCGGGAAGGCCTCTGGCCAAGGAAACCCTACGGAGGCAGCGCGCGTCCCCCTCAGACCGGCCGGTGTCTGGCCTGAGGACCAGCAGCCCTGGGGAGAACGTGCCGACACGGAGGTCCAGGGCACGTCCCCCGGAGAGAAGGGGGACGGGCACCCCTGTCTGGGACCACAGCGGGCAGCACCCATCCCAGCCCGCAGGGGCACCCATCACCTAGCAGTGCTCGTCCGGGGACTCAGCCCGCCACCTCTGGCACGGTGTTTCACGCCAGAAGGGAGAGAGCAGGGTGAGGCAGTCGGGGAGCGCTCATGCCCAGGGACGTGGACGCCGTCCTCGGTCCCAGTGCTCAGGTGACAACGTCCTGGAGCTAACCGTCCCAGTCTCCTCCGGGGCACCGGATCCGGGAAGCCCCTCCTGAGAGCCCTCCTGCCCCCCCTGCTCCTGGGAACAGTCACAATTGGTGGACGAGGAGGTGGACAGGGTCCAGGATGGCAGAAGGCCATCCAGGATGGCCCAGGAGGAGGAAGGGCAGGACGGCGAGGACAGATGCACCTGCCCTGAGCCACCATCCAGGGTCTGGCCGGGGATGCCCTCGCACCTCCCTCCACCCAAGGACTCCAGAGGCATGGGCCGCACTCCTGGGCTTTCACGGCCTCCCTCCCTCATGCCTTCAGTCCCTCAGTCCTTCCTTCCCTCCCTCCTGCCCTCCCTCCCCCTCTAGGCCTTCCTCTTCTTTCCCTCCCTCCTTTCCTCCCTCTCCCCCAGCTTGACTCCCTCCATTCCTCCCTCACCCAGCAGAGGCTCTGGGGTCCCAGCAGGGAACTGAGCCCTGGGGCTTCATCCGGGAGCAGCCCCAACCACATGGTCCCTGTCCCCGGGGCACTCACGATCACTGTGGGCGCTGACGGGGCCCGGTCCTCAGGTTGAGCAGCGGGATGGCCACTTGGAATCCGCTGCGGAACACGGGGGCCGGCTGCACAGAGGGCGGAAGAGAACGAGGCTTAGCACTGCCTCCAGAAACATCGAGTCCTCCACGTGACGCCCTGGGCGTCCTCGTGGCCCACCGGCCCCAATCCCCCGAAGCCCCAAAGACTGCGTCGGGCCGTGTTGACTGGGGCTTTGGGGCACCGCTCTTGGGCCCCAGGAACAGCATCGCAGCCAACATCCCCAGGGCCTCCGAGTTTTCCTAAGGACCTCGCAGGTCCTCTGAGCCTGACGTCGTCCTCCTTGGGAAGCAATGTCCTGTCGACCCCCGTGTCTGTCTCCTGCCTCTTCTGGGATCCCTCACGGCCACACCCACCACGTGGGGCTGCCATGACCAGGACACACCCTGTGCCCCGTGGCGGACGCCCGCCTCCAACGCTGGGCCCCTCACAAGCCCGGTGCGCTGGGCCAGGCCTGGGCGCTCGCTCGGGGGTCCCCGGACATCTCCGGTGCAGTGCCCTGAGCCTGCCGGCGCTGGGTCGCCTCAGACCAGCCCGGGAGGCCAGCCGGGGGGCCCCTAGGCCAGGCAGGGAGGCGCCAGGCCAGGAGGTCTGGACGAGCCGCTCCCGGGCCCAGTGTGGGGAGCCCGGGCCGAGGCTGCTCCCCCAACGGAGGAGGACCTGGGCCCAGGGAGCTGAGTGGGGACAGGGCACAATGAGCCCAAGCTGGGCAGAGAGCTCCGGGGGGGGGGGGTGCCTTGACCTCGGGCCCACTGGGAGACCACATCCCCCCCACAGGGCTCGGTCCCCTGGCGGGGGAAGGTGGTCGTCGGGATGTCCAGGCTCCCGGGCTGCACGGCCGGCAGCTGCTGGCTGGCGTGGGAGGAGGCACGGCTGGCGCAGGAGAGAGCCCTCGGCAGAGAGGAGGGGGCAGGTGCTCCCGCGGCGGCAGGTGCCCGAGGGCGGGCGGCGTGCGCCGGCCTCCGCCGGAAGGCAGAGCCGCGCCAGCCCCGGTGCCCCGAGGCCAAGGCCGAGACCCTCTCCAGCATTGGCCACCGCACCCTCTTGTCTCCACCGACAACCCCACTGTGCCGGGTCTCGGCCGCTTGCTGTCTTTGCACCGGACTTGCCATCCTGCCTTGACCGAGCGGCTACCCTCTGTGGACTGAGGTCCAAAACAAGGACCAGAGGGGCCTGGGGGTATCCACGACCTCGCTCAGCCGGTGAGGGACCGGGCGGCCACCATGCCCCAGCTCACCCTGTGCTTCTGCCTGGAGTCCTGCCCCGGCTTCCTCGGAAGGAGGAACCCCCAGCACCGTGAGTGTGGGCCCCACTTCCCAGGCCGGGCTCTTCACCCACGGCCCCCTCTGCCGCCCTCCCTGCATCGACTATGCCGACAACAAGGACGAAGATGTGGACGGGACGGCGTGGGAGGACCCCCGCACCCACGGCGGATGGCGGCTCCGAGGATGGGCTCATCCTCAGCTGTGCTCCCGGGAGCCCGGAGCCCGAGGGCACAAGGCCTCCCGCTGCACAAGAAACGATCTCCCGTGGGGGCCGCGGGTCCTCCGGGCTCCGAGCAGGAACCGGAGCTGCCCACATGCGTCCTGCCAAGGAAGGATCAGCCCGGGCTCGCCGGCCCCGTGGCCACAAGGCTCCTCCTGCCCGCCGGGCCTCCGTGTGGGCTGGCTCACCTTCCCCTCAGCAGGGATGGCCAGGCCCTGGCCTAGCTCGGTCCCCTCCCCCGAAGCACCCCACACACACCCTGGCCGCTGCCGGGTCCGGAACCCCGTTCCCATCGGGCCCCGTGCACGCGCGCACCCACGCAGGGACACACCCACGCACGCGCAGCCCACGACGAGTCCCTCGACCCGTCGTGGGAACAGATGCTCGCTGACGGTCTCGAGGTTCCTGAAGAACCCCGTCGCTCCTGCCCAGGAACTGCCTCCTGCCACGGCATCCCCGTGAGAACCCTCCTGGCACAGACCACGTGGCTGAAACGCACACGCTGAGCACACCCCGGGTCGGACAGGGCGTGCACCCACGGGAACACACACGCAGCTGTGAGTGGGAACCTGGGAGTCTCCTCGGGAGGATCTCCCGAGCCGGACCCATGCTGACTCCCTGACCGCCCCCCACCCCATTGCACACGCGGGTGCATGCCCAACACCGACGGGCCCCTGCATGCGGGCAGGGCTCAGGGCGGTGGCCTGCTGCCATCAGCACCACCGAAACAAGTCCGATGTGTGGGGGCCACTGTCTGGACGCGGCATGGGGTGAGGGGTGAGCACGGAGCGGCTGGGGGAGGGGCCCTCGGGGACTCAGGTGTGAGGAGGAAGTCGGGGCAGGGGTCCCCAGGAAGCGGTGACTTCACTTCCCTGACCACAGAGCCCAACAGAATTGGAACCCACGTCACCAGGCACCCACATTCCAGGGACGCCCCCCTGCGCAGCTCGTTGCTTTGGACATCGTCCAACCGACACCATGTTCGCATGCTGCCTCCCAAACTCGGGACGGTGGAGACGGAGGACAGCGCGCCCGGCTACCACTTCCCCGCGCTCTGGAGGTCCTTTCAGGGCTGCCCGACGCCTCTGGCCTTTCGGCCGAAAGGAGACTAAGGTGACACCGGGAGGCCAGAGCCGGCCGCCCAGCCCCACACGCTCGCATCGACGGGCGCAGCCACGGGTCCCCTCAACTGCTGGGCTTGTGTGTGTAAGTGTCTCTGTGTGTGTGTGTGTGTGTGTGTGTGTGTGTGTGTGTGTGTGTGTGTCTGAGAGCGTGCCTGTGCAGGTATGTGTCTGGAAGGAGGGCTCACGTGCGGTGGGGCCTTCCTGAGCAGGAGCAGGTGGATGAGGGCTAAGATGCCCGGTGGGCAGGTCGCGGTCAAGGTGAAGGCTGGCTGGGTGGGACAGGTGTGGGGGATGTGAGCTCCTGGCCAGGGTCGATCCCCAGAGCCCTGCAGGTGTGGGTCCCGGGACCGGGGGTAGGGCTGGGCAGGCACAGGTCTGGGGCCCATGTGGGAGCAGCAGGGGGACCGGGCAAGAGGAGAGTGGGGTCGGCCGGGCGGGGCTGGGATGGCTCCGGGCCAGCGACCGGTCCCTGTCTTTGCAGAAGGCCACGGAGGAAGAGACGAGGCAGGCGGCCACCACCTCCTCCCTGACCCAGGAGTCCGCAGGCCCAGGAAAGGCTTCCGAGCCTGCCAGGCCACCTGCGGAAGCCGAGCCCCAGGGTGAGAAGGCGGGGCGGGGCTGGGTGCCTGGGTGTGTGCGGGGACGGGTCGGTGCTGGGCCCACAGGGACAAGCCCCACAGGCTGGTGCGGGGCCAGGAGCAAGGACTGGGCTCAGAGCACCCAGCGGGGACACTGCCCTCGGGGAGCCATCCCGCTGAGGGTTCCTTCCCTGGCTGCGGCCTCTCCGCGACGCCCCGCCTGGGTCCTGGGGGCGCCAAGGCACATGCAGAGGCAGGCAAGCGCGGGACCTTCTCTCCTCTCACAGCTGCTCCTGGCAAGGAGCTCGGGCCCCTCCTGACATCAGCAGGAGCTGGGGATTGGGAGACGGTGCCTGCCGCCTCCTCAGCCGGGGACCCGCCGCCAGCAGGTGACCAGGAACCGGGCCCCGCGGAGCCTGACGCTGCCCAGGAAGAGCTGCGGCCTGCTCCTGCCCCAGGCCGTGCTCCTGCTCCTGCTCCTCTCAGGATCCTGCGCCTTCCCCCGTCCCTGCCCGGGCCCCTCATCCTGCCACAGGCCCAGGTCCTGCCCTGCATCCTGCACCAGCCAGCACCACCGCACCTGAGCCAGCTGCAAACCCTGCCGCTGCCCCTGCCCCGTCCCCTGCCCCGGCCTTGGCCACGGCCCCTTCCCCGGCCTGCGCCCCTCTTACTGCCCCACACCCAGCCCCTGCCCCAGCCCCTGCAAGGACTGATTCTCCTTGCCTGGCCCCTGCCCCTTCGCCTGCCACGGAGACAGCTGCTGCCCCTTCCCCTGCCCGTGCCTCTGCCCTTCTTCTTGCCCCACACCCAGCTCGTGTATCTGATCCTGCCCCTTCGCCTGCCCCGACCCAGGCCACGGACACCTCCCCTGTCCCCGCCTGTACCCCTGATCCTGACCCAGTCCCGGCTCGGGCCCTGGATCCTGTGCCAGCCATCGCCGGGACACCTCTCCCAGCTCCAGCCCCTTCCACGGCCCCTTCCCTTGCCCCTGCCAGGATCCCTGCCCCTTGGCCTGCCCCTGCCTCTGCCCCTGCCAGGACCCCTACCCCTTCACCTGCCTGTGACCCTGCTCCTGCCCCAGACCCAGCTCCTGCCCCTTCTCCAAACCCCGCCAGGACCACTGGCCACTCCCCTGCCCCTGCCTCTGCCCTCCTTCCTGCCCCAGGCCCAGTTCCTACCCGGGATCCTGCCCCTGCCCCTGCCCCTGGCCCTGCCCCTGCCCATGCCCATGCCATTGCCTCTGCCCCGATTCCTGCCCCACACGCATGTCCTGCACCTCTTCCTGCCCCTGCCCCTTTCCCTGCCTGGAAGACTGCCCCTTCCCGTGTTCCTCCCTGGGTCCCTGTTCCTGCTCCAGACCCCACCCGTCCTCCTGCTCCTGCCCCTGCCCCTGCCGCTTGCCCACCCCCTTCCCCTGCCCCTCCAAGGACCACTGGCCCTTCCCTTGCCCCTCTCAGGGCCCCTCTGTCTTCGCCTCTCCCTGCCTGGGCCCCTGCTCCTGCCCGAGACCCAGGTCCTGCCCCTGCTCCTGCCCCTTCTCCTGCTCCTGCCTGGGTCCCTCTTGCTGCTCCACACCCAGGCCCTGCCGCTTCCCCGGCCTCGGCCAGGACCGCTGCCCCTCCCTTTGCCCCTCACAGGGCCACTGTCTCTTCCCCTGCCTCTCCCTGTTCCCACCGGACACCTGTTCCAGCCCCACACCCAGCTCCTGCCCCTTGCTCCTGCCCTTTCCCCTGGCCCTGCCTGCACTCCTCTTCCTGGCCCTGACCCAGCTCCAGCCCTGCATGCTGCAGCGGCCGCTCCTGCTGACCCTTTCCGTCCCCTTGCTCCTGCTCCTGCCCCGGTCCCAGCTCTTGCACCAGGCCCAGCTCCTGTGCCGGCCCCTGTCCCAACACCTGCCCCTACACCTGCTCCTGCGGGGCTCCCAGAGCCCCATCCAGAGGCCCCCGCCCTGCGGGGAGAGCTCCCTGGACGGGTACCCTCCGTTCCATGCCCCGACCCCGATGGCCCGCCGCCACGGTTCATCCCCTCCGCCTGGGTTCTTTCTCTCTGCTTCGGTCTCACCATCATCCTAGCTTTGCATGCCCTCGACGCTCTCGCCTATCTCTTTTAAATAAAATGCATCGTTTTTCCGTGGAACCCGTGCTCAACCCTAAGTCCGTCCCCGGCGGCGCCGCCCCACCCGCCCACCCCCCCACCGCCCCCAGCAGCCCAGAACATCGCTGTGGAACAACTCCTTCCCCGAAGGGGACCCTGAGCCCAAGCCCTCCCTGCCCATTGCTCCCCCAGTCCGGCCCCTCGCCACGCCTCAGCTGATTTCTCTCTCCCTTCCTTCCCCTGTTCTGGACGTTTCTGGGAGGGGGATCACTCTGGAGGTGCCCGGGTGTCTGCCCACCTCTTTTCAAAGGGGACTGGGTTTTGTCCTGGGCGTCTTGGACATGGAACTTGCCCCCTGCCATACCGAAAACCCCGAAGGGTTCTAGAGGAGATGGGATCACGGAGGCCCCTTGAGTGCAGAGGGGTCCAAGGTCGGGGCCGTGACCCCTGTTCCCGCCGGGACACCACAGCCTGACCCCAGATGCCACCCGGCAGCTTCCTCCCGGGGCCTGCACACACACCAGGGCGAGGCACACAGCTGGAAGACACACCCCACACGGCATACCCATCGCTCACAACCCAAGGCCAGAGAAAGCTCTCCCCGGCCTCTGGTGCCCCCCAGGCTCCAAGGCACCGGGTCCCACAACGACACAGACCGAAAGCATGCCAGGTGGATGGGGAGGGGGGTGCGGGGGGCCGGCGGCGGACAGGCCACGCGGGGAGCCCGTGTCAGCGATGCGGGAGCTCCCCGGGAAGGCCTCTGGCCAAGGAAACCCTACGGAGGCAGCGCGCGTCCCCCTCAGACCGGCCGGTGTCTGGCCTGAGGACCAGCAGCCCTGGGGAGAACGTGCCGACACGGAGGTCCAGGGCACGTCCCCCGGAGAGAAGGGGGACGGGCACCCCTGTCTGGGACCACAGCGGGCAGCACCCATCCCAGCCCGCAGGGGCACCCATCACCTAGCAGTGCTCGTCCGGGGACTCAGCCCGCCACCTCTGGCACGGTGTTTCACGCCAGAAGGGAGAGAGCAGGGTGAGGCAGTCGGGGAGCGCTCATGCCCAGGGACGTGGACGCCGTCCTCGGTCCCAGTGCTCAGGTGACAACGTCCTGGAGCTAACCGTCCCAGTCTCCTCCGGGGCACCGGATCCGGGAAGCCCCTCCTGAGAGCCCTCCTGCCCCCCCTGCTCCTGGGAACAGTCACAATTGGTGGACGAGGAGGTGGACAGGGTCCAGGATGGCAGAAGGCCATCCAGGATGGCCCAGGAGGAGGAAGGGCAGGACGGCGAGGACAGATGCACCTGCCCTGAGCCACCATCCAGGGTCTGGCCGGGGATGCCCTCGCACCTCCCTCCACCCAAGGACTCCAGAGGCATGGGCCGCACTCCTGGGCTTTCACGGCCTCCCTCCCTCATGCCTTCAGTCCCTCAGTCCTTCCTTCCCTCCCTCCTGCCCTCCCTCCCCCTCTAGGCCTTCCTCTTCTTTCCCTCCCTCCTTTCCTCCCTCTCCCCCAGCTTGACTCCCTCCATTCCTCCCTCACCCAGCAGAGGCTCTGGGGTCCCAGCAGGGAACTGAGCCCTGGGGCTTCATCCGGGAGCAGCCCCAACCACATGGTCCCTGTCCCCGGGGCACTCACGATCACTGTGGGCGCTGACGGGGCCCGGTCCTCAGGTTGAGCAGCGGGATGGCCACTTGGAATCCGCTGCGGAACACGGGGGCCGGCTGCACAGAGGGCGGAAGAGAACGAGGCTTAGCACTGCCTCCAGAAACATCGAGTCCTCCACGTGACGCCCTGGGCGTCCTCGTGGCCCACCGGCCCCAATCCCCCGAAGCCCCAAAGACTGCGTCGGGCCGTGTTGACTGGGGCTTTGGGGCACCGCTCTTGGGCCCCAGGAACAGCATCGCAGCCAACATCCCCAGGGCCTCCGAGTTTTCCTAAGGACCTCGCAGGTCCTCTGAGCCTGACGTCGTCCTCCTTGGGAAGCAATGTCCTGTCGACCCCCGTGTCTGTCTCCTGCCTCTTCTGGGATCCCTCACGGCCACACCCACCACGTGGGGCTGCCATGACCAGGACACACCCTGTGCCCCGTGGCGGACGCCCGCCTCCAACGCTGGGCCCCTCACAAGCCCGGTGCGCTGGGCCAGGCCTGGGCGCTCGCTCGGGGGTCCCCGGACATCTCCGGTGCAGTGCCCTGAGCCTGCCGGCGCTGGGTCGCCTCAGACCAGCCCGGGAGGCCAGCCGGGGGGCCCCTAGGCCAGGCAGGGAGGCGCCAGGCCAGGAGGTCTGGACGAGCCGCTCCCGGGCCCAGTGTGGGGAGCCCGGGCCGAGGCTGCTCCCCCAACGGAGGAGGACCTGGGCCCAGGGAGCTGAGTGGGGACAGGGCACAATGAGCCCAAGCTGGGCAGAGAGCTCCGGGGGGGGGGGGGTGCCTTGACCTCGGGCCCACTGGGAGACCACATCCCCCCCACAGGGCTCGGTCCCCTGGCGGGGGAAGGTGGTCGTCGGGATGTCCAGGCTCCCGGGCTGCACGGCCGGCAGCTGCTGGCTGGCGTGGGAGGAGGCACGGCTGGCGCAGGAGAGAGCCCTCGGCAGAGAGGAGGGGGCAGGTGCTCCCGCGGCGGCAGGTGCCCGAGGGCGGGCGGCGTGCGCCGGCCTCCGCCGGAAGGCAGAGCCGCGCCAGCCCCGGTGCCCCGAGGCCAAGGCCGAGACCCTCTCCAGCATTGGCCACCGCACCCTCTTGTCTCCACCGACAACCCCACTGTGCCGGGTCTCGGCCGCTTGCTGTCTTTGCACCGGACTTGCCATCCTGCCTTGACCGAGCGGCTACCCTCTGTGGACTGAGGTCCAAAACAAGGACCAGAGGGGCCTGGGGGTATCCACGACCTCGCTCAGCCGGTGAGGGACCGGGCGGCCACCATGCCCCAGCTCACCCTGTGCTTCTGCCTGGAGTCCTGCCCCGGCTTCCTCGGAAGGAGGAACCCCCAGCACCGTGAGTGTGGGCCCCACTTCCCAGGCCGGGCTCTTCACCCACGGCCCCCTCTGCCGCCCTCCCTGCATCGACTATGCCGACAACAAGGACGAAGATGTGGACGGGACGGCGTGGGAGGACCCCCGCACCCACGGCGGATGGCGGCTCCGAGGATGGGCTCATCCTCAGCTGTGCTCCCGGGAGCCCGGAGCCCGAGGGCACAAGGCCTCCCGCTGCACAAGAAACGATCTCCCGTGGGGGCCGCGGGTCCTCCGGGCTCCGAGCAGGAACCGGAGCTGCCCACATGCGTCCTGCCAAGGAAGGATCAGCCCGGGCTCGCCGGCCCCGTGGCCACAAGGCTCCTCCTGCCCGCCGGGCCTCCGTGTGGGCTGGCTCACCTTCCCCTCAGCAGGGATGGCCAGGCCCTGGCCTAGCTCGGTCCCCTCCCCCGAAGCACCCCACACACACCCTGGCCGCTGCCGGGTCCGGAACCCCGTTCCCATCGGGCCCCGTGCACGCGCGCACCCACGCAGGGACACACCCACGCACGCGCAGCCCACGACGAGTCCCTCGACCCGTCGTGGGAACAGATGCTCGCTGACGGTCTCGAGGTTCCTGAAGAACCCCGTCGCTCCTGCCCAGGAACTGCCTCCTGCCACGGCATCCCCGTGAGAACCCTCCTGGCACAGACCACGTGGCTGAAACGCACACGCTGAGCACACCCCGGGTCGGACAGGGCGTGCACCCACGGGAACACACACGCAGCTGTGAGTGGGAACCTGGGAGTCTCCTCGGGAGGATCTCCCGAGCCGGACCCATGCTGACTCCCTGACCGCCCCCCACCCCATTGCACACGCGGGTGCATGCCCAACACCGACGGGCCCCTGCATGCGGGCAGGGCTCAGGGCGGTGGCCTGCTGCCATCAGCACCACCGAAACAAGTCCGATGTGTGGGGGCCACTGTCTGGACGCGGCATGGGGTGAGGGGTGAGCACGGAGCGGCTGGGGGAGGGGCCCTCGGGGACTCAGGTGTGAGGAGGAAGTCGGGGCAGGGGTCCCCAGGAAGCGGTGACTTCACTTCCCTGACCACAGAGCCCAACAGAATTGGAACCCACGTCACCAGGCACCCACATTCCAGGGACGCCCCCCTGCGCAGCTCGTTGCTTTGGACATCGTCCAACCGACACCATGTTCGCATGCTGCCTCCCAAACTCGGGACGGTGGAGACGGAGGACAGCGCGCCCGGCTACCACTTCCCCGCGCTCTGGAGGTCCTTTCAGGGCTGCCCGACGCCTCTGGCCTTTCGGCCGAAAGGAGACTAAGGTGACACCGGGAGGCCAGAGCCGGCCGCCCAGCCCCACACGCTCGCATCGACGGGCGCAGCCACGGGTCCCCTCAACTGCTGGGCTTGTGTGTGTAAGTGTCTCTGTGTGTGTGTGTGTGTGTGTGTGTGTGTGTGTGTGTGTGTGTGTGTCTGAGAGCGTGCCTGTGCAGGTATGTGTCTGGAAGGAGGGCTCACGTGCGGTGGGGCCTTCCTGAGCAGGAGCAGGTGGATGAGGGCTAAGATGCCCGGTGGGCAGGTCGCGGTCAAGGTGAAGGCTGGCTGGGTGGGACAGGTGTGGGGGATGTGAGCTCCTGGCCAGGGTCGATCCCCAGAGCCCTGCAGGTGTGGGTCCCGGGACCGGGGGTAGGGCTGGGCAGGCACAGGTCTGGGGCCCATGTGGGAGCAGCAGGGGGACCGGGCAAGAGGAGAGTGGGGTCGGCCGGGCGGGGCTGGGATGGCTCCGGGCCAGCGACCGGTCCCTGTCTTTGCAGAAGGCCACGGAGGAAGAGACGAGGCAGGCGGCCACCACCTCCTCCCTGACCCAGGAGTCCGCAGGCCCAGGAAAGGCTTCCGAGCCTGCCAGGCCACCTGCGGAAGCCGAGCCCCAGGGTGAGAAGGCGGGGCGGGGCTGGGTGCCTGGGTGTGTGCGGGGACGGGTCGGTGCTGGGCCCACAGGGACAAGCCCCACAGGCTGGTGCGGGGCCAGGAGCAAGGACTGGGCTCAGAGCACCCAGCGGGGACACTGCCCTCGGGGAGCCATCCCGCTGAGGGTTCCTTCCCTGGCTGCGGCCTCTCCGCGACGCCCCGCCTGGGTCCTGGGGGCGCCAAGGCACATGCAGAGGCAGGCAAGCGCGGGACCTTCTCTCCTCTCACAGCTGCTCCTGGCAAGGAGCTCGGGCCCCTCCTGACATCAGCAGGAGCTGGGGATTGGGAGACGGTGCCTGCCGCCTCCTCAGCCGGGGACCCGCCGCCAGCAGGTGACCAGGAACCGGGCCCCGCGGAGCCTGACGCTGCCCAGGAAGAGCTGCGGCCTGCTCCTGCCCCAGGCCGTGCTCCTGCTCCTGCTCCTCTCAGGATCCTGCGCCTTCCCCCGTCCCTGCCCGGGCCCCTCATCCTGCCACAGGCCCAGGTCCTGCCCTGCATCCTGCACCAGCCAGCACCACCGCACCTGAGCCAGCTGCAAACCCTGCCGCTGCCCCTGCCCCGTCCCCTGCCCCGGCCTTGGCCACGGCCCCTTCCCCGGCCTGCGCCCCTCTTACTGCCCCACACCCAGCCCCTGCCCCAGCCCCTGCAAGGACTGATTCTCCTTGCCTGGCCCCTGCCCCTTCGCCTGCCACGGAGACAGCTGCTGCCCCTTCCCCTGCCCGTGCCTCTGCCCTTCTTCTTGCCCCACACCCAGCTCGTGTATCTGATCCTGCCCCTTCGCCTGCCCCGACCCAGGCCACGGACACCTCCCCTGTCCCCGCCTGTACCCCTGATCCTGACCCAGTCCCGGCTCGGGCCCTGGATCCTGTGCCAGCCATCGCCGGGACACCTCTCCCAGCTCCAGCCCCTTCCACGGCCCCTTCCCTTGCCCCTGCCAGGATCCCTGCCCCTTGGCCTGCCCCTGCCTCTGCCCCTGCCAGGACCCCTACCCCTTCACCTGCCTGTGACCCTGCTCCTGCCCCAGACCCAGCTCCTGCCCCTTCTCCAAACCCCGCCAGGACCACTGGCCACTCCCCTGCCCCTGCCTCTGCCCTCCTTCCTGCCCCAGGCCCAGTTCCTACCCGGGATCCTGCCCCTGCCCCTGCCCCTGGCCCTGCCCCTGCCCATGCCCATGCCATTGCCTCTGCCCCGATTCCTGCCCCACACGCATGTCCTGCACCTCTTCCTGCCCCTGCCCCTTTCCCTGCCTGGAAGACTGCCCCTTCCCGTGTTCCTCCCTGGGTCCCTGTTCCTGCTCCAGACCCCACCCGTCCTCCTGCTCCTGCCCCTGCCCCTGCCGCTTGCCCACCCCCTTCCCCTGCCCCTCCAAGGACCACTGGCCCTTCCCTTGCCCCTCTCAGGGCCCCTCTGTCTTCGCCTCTCCCTGCCTGGGCCCCTGCTCCTGCCCGAGACCCAGGTCCTGCCCCTGCTCCTGCCCCTTCTCCTGCTCCTGCCTGGGTCCCTCTTGCTGCTCCACACCCAGGCCCTGCCGCTTCCCCGGCCTCGGCCAGGACCGCTGCCCCTCCCTTTGCCCCTCACAGGGCCACTGTCTCTTCCCCTGCCTCTCCCTGTTCCCACCGGACACCTGTTCCAGCCCCACACCCAGCTCCTGCCCCTTGCTCCTGCCCTTTCCCCTGGCCCTGCCTGCACTCCTCTTCCTGGCCCTGACCCAGCTCCAGCCCTGCATGCTGCAGCGGCCGCTCCTGCTGACCCTTTCCGTCCCCTTGCTCCTGCTCCTGCCCCGGTCCCAGCTCTTGCACCAGGCCCAGCTCCTGTGCCGGCCCCTGTCCCAACACCTGCCCCTACACCTGCTCCTGCGGGGCTCCCAGAGCCCCATCCAGAGGCCCCCGCCCTGCGGGGAGAGCTCCCTGGACGGGTACCCTCCGTTCCATGCCCCGACCCCGATGGCCCGCCGCCACGGTTCATCCCCTCCGCCTGGGTTCTTTCTCTCTGCTTCGGTCTCACCATCATCCTAGCTTTGCATGCCCTCGACGCTCTCGCCTATCTCTTTTAAATAAAATGCATCGTTTTTCCGTGGAACCCGTGCTCAACCCTAAGTCCGTCCCCGGCGGCGCCGCCCCACCCGCCCACCCCCCCACCGCCCCCAGCAGCCCAGAACATCGCTGTGGAACAACTCCTTCCCCGAAGGGGACCCTGAGCCCAAGCCCTCCCTGCCCATTGCTCCCCCAGTCCGGCCCCTCGCCACGCCTCAGCTGATTTCTCTCTCCCTTCCTTCCCCTGTTCTGGACGTTTCTGGGAGGGGGATCACTCTGGAGGTGCCCGGGTGTCTGCCCACCTCTTTTCAAAGGGGACTGGGTTTTGTCCTGGGCGTCTTGGACATGGAACTTGCCCCCTGCCATACCGAAAACCCCGAAGGGTTCTAGAGGAGATGGGATCACGGAGGCCCCTTGAGTGCAGAGGGGTCCAAGGTCGGGGCCGTGACCCCTGTTCCCGCCGGGACACCACAGCCTGACCCCAGATGCCACCCGGCAGCTTCCTCCCGGGGCCTGCACACACACCAGGGCGAGGCACACAGCTGGAAGACACACCCCACACGGCATACCCATCGCTCACAACCCAAGGCCAGAGAAAGCTCTCCCCGGCCTCTGGTGCCCCCCAGGCTCCAAGGCACCGGGTCCCACAACGACACAGACCGAAAGCATGCCAGGTGGATGGGGAGGGGGGTGCGGGGGGCCGGCGGCGGACAGGCCACGCGGGGAGCCCGTGTCAGCGATGCGGGAGCTCCCCGGGAAGGCCTCTGGCCAAGGAAACCCTACGGAGGCAGCGCGCGTCCCCCTCAGACCGGCCGGTGTCTGGCCTGAGGACCAGCAGCCCTGGGGAGAACGTGCCGACACGGAGGTCCAGGGCACGTCCCCCGGAGAGAAGGGGGACGGGCACCCCTGTCTGGGACCACAGCGGGCAGCACCCATCCCAGCCCGCAGGGGCACCCATCACCTAGCAGTGCTCGTCCGGGGACTCAGCCCGCCACCTCTGGCACGGTGTTTCACGCCAGAAGGGAGAGAGCAGGGTGAGGCAGTCGGGGAGCGCTCATGCCCAGGGACGTGGACGCCGTCCTCGGTCCCAGTGCTCAGGTGACAACGTCCTGGAGCTAACCGTCCCAGTCTCCTCCGGGGCACCGGATCCGGGAAGCCCCTCCTGAGAGCCCTCCTGCCCCCCCTGCTCCTGGGAACAGTCACAATTGGTGGACGAGGAGGTGGACAGGGTCCAGGATGGCAGAAGGCCATCCAGGATGGCCCAGGAGGAGGAAGGGCAGGACGGCGAGGACAGATGCACCTGCCCTGAGCCACCATCCAGGGTCTGGCCGGGGATGCCCTCGCACCTCCCTCCACCCAAGGACTCCAGAGGCATGGGCCGCACTCCTGGGCTTTCACGGCCTCCCTCCCTCATGCCTTCAGTCCCTCAGTCCTTCCTTCCCTCCCTCCTGCCCTCCCTCCCCCTCTAGGCCTTCCTCTTCTTTCCCTCCCTCCTTTCCTCCCTCTCCCCCAGCTTGACTCCCTCCATTCCTCCCTCACCCAGCAGAGGCTCTGGGGTCCCAGCAGGGAACTGAGCCCTGGGGCTTCATCCGGGAGCAGCCCCAACCACATGGTCCCTGTCCCCGGGGCACTCACGATCACTGTGGGCGCTGACGGGGCCCGGTCCTCAGGTTGAGCAGCGGGATGGCCACTTGGAATCCGCTGCGGAACACGGGGGCCGGCTGCACAGAGGGCGGAAGAGAACGAGGCTTAGCACTGCCTCCAGAAACATCGAGTCCTCCACGTGACGCCCTGGGCGTCCTCGTGGCCCACCGGCCCCAATCCCCCGAAGCCCCAAAGACTGCGTCGGGCCGTGTTGACTGGGGCTTTGGGGCACCGCTCTTGGGCCCCAGGAACAGCATCGCAGCCAACATCCCCAGGGCCTCCGAGTTTTCCTAAGGACCTCGCAGGTCCTCTGAGCCTGACGTCGTCCTCCTTGGGAAGCAATGTCCTGTCGACCCCCGTGTCTGTCTCATGCCTCTTCTGGGATCCCTCACGGCCACACCCACCACGTGGGGCTGCCATGACCAGGACACACCCTGTGCCCCGTGGCGGACGCCCGCCTCCAACGCTGGGCCCCTCACAAGCCCGGTGCGCTGGGCCAGGCCTGGGCGCTCGCTCGGGGGTCCCCGGACATCTCCGGTGCAGTGCCCTGAGCCTGCCGGCGCTGGGTCGCCTCAGACCAGCCCGGGAGGCCAGCCGGGGGGCCCCTAGGCCAGGCAGGGAGGCGCCAGGCCAGGAGGTCCGGACGAGCCGCTCCCGGGCCCAGTGTGGGGAGCCCGGGCCGAGGCTGCTCCCCCAACGGAGGAGGACCTGGGCCCAGGGAGCTGAGTGGGGACAGGGCACAATGAGCCCAAGCTGGGCAGAGAGCTCCGGGCGGGGGGGGTGCCTTGACCTCGGGCCCACTGGGAGACCACATCCCCCCCACAGGGCTCGGTCCCCTGGCGGGGGAAGGTGGTCGTCGGGATGTCCAGGCTCCCGGGCTGCACGGCCGGCAGCCGCTGGCTGGCGTGGGAGGAGGCACGGCTGGCGCAGGAGAGAGCCCTCGGCAGAGAGGAGGGGGCAGGTGCTCCCGCGGCGGCAGGTGTCCGAGGGCGGGCGGCGTGCGCCAGCCTCCGCCGGAAGGCAGAGCCGCGCCAGCCCCGGTGCCCAGAGACCAAGGCCGAGACCCTCTCCAGCATTGGCCACCGCACCCTCTTGTCTCCACCGACAACCCCACTGTGCCGGGTCTCAGCCGCTTGCTGTCTTTGCACCGGACTTGCCATCCTGCCTTGACCGAGCGGCTACCCTCTGTGGACTGAGGTCCAAAACAAGGACCAGAGGGGCCTGGGGGTATCCACGACCTCGCTCAGCCGGTGAGGGACCGGGCGGCCACCATGCCCCAGCTCCCCCTGTGCTTCTGCCTGGAGTCCTGCCCCGGCTTCCTCGGAAGGAGGAACCCCCAGCACCGTGAGTGTGGGCCCCACTTCCCAGGCCGGGCTCTTCACCCACGGCCCCCTCTGCCGCCCTCCCTGCATCGACTATGCCGACAACAAGGACGGAGATGTGGACGGGACGGCGTGGGAGGACCCCCGCACCCACGGCGGATGGCGGCTCCGAGGATGGGCTCATCCTCAGCTGTGCTCCCGGGAGCCCGGAGCCCGAGGGCACAAGGCCTCCCGCTGCACAAGAAACGATCTCCCGTGGGGGCCGCGGGGCCCCCGGGCTCCGAGCAGGAACCGGAGCTGCCCACATGCGTCCTGCCAAGGAAGGATCAGCCCGGGCTCGCCGGCCCCGTGGCCACAAGGCTCCTCCTGCCCGCCGGGCCTCCGTGTGGGCTGGCTCACCTTCCCCTCAGCAGGGATGGCCAGGCCCTGGCCTAGCTCGGTCCCCTCCCCCGAAGCACCCCACACACACCCTGGCCGCTGCCGGGTCCGGAACCCCGTTCCCATCGGGCCCCATGCACGCCCGCACCCACGCAGGGACACACCCACGCACGCGCAGCCCACGACGAGTCCCTCGACCCGTCGTGGGAACAGATGCTCGCTGACGGTCTCGAGGTTCCTGAAGAACCCCGTCGCTCCTGCCCAGGAACTGCCTCCTGCCACGGCATCCCCGTGAGAACCCTCCTGGCACAGACCACGTGGCTGAAACGCACACGCTGAGCACACCCCGGGTCGGACAGGGCGTGGACCCACGGGAACACACACGCAGCTGTGAGTGGGAACCTGGGAGTCTCCTCGGGAGGATCTCCCGAGCCGGACCCATGCTGACTCCCTGACCGCCCCCCACCCCATTGCACACGCGGGTGCATGCCCAACACCGACGGGCCCCTGCATGCGGGCAGGGCTCAGCGCGGTGGCCTGCTGCCATCAGCACCACCGAAACAAGTCCGATGTGTGGGGGCCACTGTCTGGACGCGGCATGGGGTGAGGGGTGAGCACGGAGCGGCTGGGGGAGGGGCCCTCGGGGACTCGGGTGTGAGGAGGAAGTCGGGGCAGGGGTCCCCAGGAAGCGGTGACTTCACTTCCCTGACCACAGAGCCCAACAGAATTGGAACCCACGTCACCAGGCACCCACATTCCAGGGACGCCCCCCTGCTCAGCTCGTTGCTTTGGACATCGTCCAACCGACACCATGTTCGCATGCTGCCTCCCAAACTCGGGACGGTGGAGACGGAGGACAGCGCGCCCGGCTACCACTTCCCCGCGCTCTGGAGGTCCTTTCAGGGCTGCCCGACGCCTCTGGCCTTTCGGCCGAAAGGAGACTAAGGTGACACCGGGAGGCCAGAGCCGGCCGCCCAGCCCCACACGCTCGCATCGACGGGCGCAGCCACGGGTCCCCTCAACGGCTGGGCTTGTGTGTGTAAGTGTCTGTGTGTGTGTGTGTGTGTGTGTGTGTGTGTGTGTGTGTGTGTGTCTGAGAGCGTGCCTGTGCAGGTATGTGTCTGGAAGGAGGGCTCACGTGCGGTGGGGCCTTCCTGAGCAGAGCCGGCCGCCCAGCCCCACACGCTCGCATAGACGGGCGCAGCCACGGGTCCCCTCAATTGCTGGGCTTGTGTGTGTAAGTGTCTGTGTGTGTGTGTGTGTGTGTGTGTGTGTGTGTGTGTGTGTGTCTGAGAGCGTGCCTGTGCAGGTATGTGTCTGGAAGGAGGGCTCACGTGCGGTGGGGCCTTCCTGAGCAGAGCCGGCCGCCCAGCCCCACACGCTCGCATCGACGGGCGCAGCCACGGGTCCCCTCAACGGCTGGGCTTGTGTGTGTAAGTGTCTGTGTGTGTGTGTGTGTGTGTGTGTGTGTGTGTGTGTGTGTGTGTCTGAGAGCGTGCCTGTGCAGGTATGTGTCTGGAAGGAGGGCTCACGTGCGGTGGGGCCTTCCTGAGCAGGAGCAGGTGGATGAGGGCTAAGATGCCCGGTGGGCAGGTCGCGGTCAAGGTGAAGGCTGGCTGGGTGGGACAGGTGTGGGGGATGTGAGCTCCTGGCCAGGGTCGATCCCCAGAGCCCTGCAGGTGTGGGTCCCGGGACCGGGGGTAGGGCTGGGCAGGCACAGGTCTGGGGCCCATGTGGGAGCAGCAGGGGGACCGGGCAAGAGGAGAGTGGGGTCGGCCGGGCGGGGCTGGGATGGCTCCGGGCCAGCGACCGGTCCCTGTCTTTGCAGAAGGCCACGGAGGAAGAGACGAGGCAGGCGGCCACCACCTCCTCCCTGACCCAGGAGTCCGCAGGCCCAGGAAAGGCTTCCGAGCCTGCCAGGCCACCTGCGGAAGCCGAGCCCCAGGGTGAGAAGGCGGGGCGGGGCTGGGTGCCTGGGTGTGTGCGGGGACGGGTCGGTGCTGGGCCCACAGGGACAAGCCCCACAGGCTGGTGCGGGGCCAGGAGCAAGGACTGGGCTCAGAGCACCCAGCGGGGACACTGCCCTCGGGGAGCCATCCCGCTGAGGGTTCCTTCCCTGGCTGCGGCCTCTCCGCGACGCCCCGCCTGGGTCCTGGGGGCGCCAAGGCACATGCAGAGGCAGGCAAGCGCGGGACCTTCTCTCCTCTCACAGCTGCTCCTGGCAAGGAGCTCGGACCCCTCCTGACATCAGCAGGAGCTGGGGATTGGGAGACGGTGCCTGCCGCCTCCTCAGCCGGGGACCCGCCGCCAGCAGGTGACCAGGAACCGGGCCCCGCGGAGCCTGACGCTGCCCAGGAAGAGCTGCGGCCTGCTCCTGCCCCAGGCCGTGCTCCTGCTCCTGCTCCTCTCAGGATCCTGCGCCTTCCCCCGTCCCCGCCCGGGCCCCTCATCCTGCCACAGGCCCAGGTCCTGCCCTGCATCCTGCACCAGCCAGCACCACCGCACCTGAGCCAGCTGCAAACCCTGCCGCTGCCCCTGCCCCGTCCCCTGCCCCGGCCTTGGCCACGGCCCCTTCCCCGGCCTGCGCCCCTCTTACTGCCCCACACCCAGCCCCTGCCCCAGCCCCTGCAAGGACTGATTCTCCTTGCCTGGCCCCTGCCCCTTCGCCTGCCACGGAGACAGCTGCTGCCCCTTCCCCTGCCCGTGCCTCTGCCCTTCTTCTTGCCCCACACCCAGCTCGTGTATCTGATCCTGCCCCTTCGCCTGCCCCGACCCAGGCCACGGACACCTCCCCTGTCCCCGCCTGTACCCCTGATCCTGACCCAGTCCCGGCTCGGGCCCTGGATCCTGCGCCAGCCATCGCCGGGACACCTCTCCCAGCTCCAGCCCCTTCCACGGCCCCTTCCCTTGCCCCTGCCAGGATCCCTGCCCCTTGGCCTGCCCCTGCCTCTGCCCCTGCCAGGACCCCTACCCCTTCACCTGCCTGTGACCCTGCTCCTGCCCCAGACCCAGCTCCTGCCCCTTCTCCAAACCCCGCCAGGACCACTGGCCACTCCCCTGCCCCTGCCTCTGCCCTCCTTCCTGCCCCAGGCCCAGTTCCTACCCGGGATCCTGCCCCTGCCCCTGCCCCTGGCCCTGCCCCTGCCCATGCCCATGCCATTGCCTCTGCCCTGATTCCTGCCCCACACGCATGTCCTGCACCTCTTCCTGCCCCTGCCCCTTTCCCTGCCTGGAAGACTGCCCCTTCCCGTGTTCCTCCCTGGGTCCCTGTTCCTGCTCCAGACCCCACCCGTCCTCCTGCTCCTGCCCCTGCCCCTGCCGCTTGCCCACCCCCTTCCCCTGCCCCTCCAAGGACCACTGGCCCTTCCCTTGCCCCTCTCAGGGCCCCTCTGTCTTCGCCTCTCCCTGCCTGGGCCCCTGCTCCTGCCCGAGACCCAGGTCCTGCCCCTGCTCCTGCCCCTTCTCCTGCTCCTGCCTGGGTCCCTCTTGCTGCTCCACACCCAGGCCCTGCCGCTTCCCCGGCCTCGGCCAGGACCGCTGCCCCTCCCTTTGCCCCTCACAGGGCCACTGTCTCTTCCCCTGCCTCTCCCTGTTCCCACCGGACACCTGTTCCAGCCCCACACCCAGCTCCTGCCCCTTGCTCCTGCCCTTTCCCCTGGCCCTGCCTGCACTCCTCTTCCTGGCCCTGACCCAGCTCCAGCCCTGCATGCTGCAGCGGCCGCTCCTGCTGACCCTTTCCGTCCCCTTGCTCCTGCTCCTGCCCCGGTCCCAGCTCTTGCACCAGGCCCAGCTCCTGTGCCGGCCCCTGTCCCAACACCTGCCCCTACACCTGCTCCTGCGGGGCTCCCAGAGCCCCATCCAGAGGCCCCCGCCCTGCGGGGAGAGCTCCCTGGACGGGTACCCTCCGTTCCATGCCCCGACCCCGATGGCCCGCCGCCACGGTTCATCCCCTCCGCCTGGGTTCTTTCTCTCTGCTTCGGTCTCACCATCATCCTAGCTTTGCATGCCCTCGACGCTCTCGCCTATCTCTTTTAAATAAAATGCATCGTTTTTCCGTGGAACCCGTGCTCAACCCTAAGTCCGTCCCCGGCGGCGCCGCCCCACCCGCCCACCCCCCCACCGCCCCCAGCAGCCCAGAACATCGCTGTGGAACAACTCCTTCCCCGAAGGGGACCCTGAGCCCAAGCCCTCCCTGCCCATTGCTCCCCCAGTCCGGCCCCTCGCCACGCCTCAGCTGATTTCTCTCTCCCTTCCTTCCCCTGTTCTGGACGTTTCTGGGAGGGGGATCACTCTGGAGGTGCCCGGGTGTCTGCCCACCTCTTTTCAAAGGGGACTGGGTTTTGTCCTGGGCGTCTTGGACATGGAACTTGCCCCCTGCCATACCGAAAACCCCGAAGGGTTCTAGAGGAGATGGGATCACGGAGGCCCCTTGAGTGCAGAGGGGTCCAAGGTCGGGGCCGTGACCCCTGTTCCCGCCGGGACACCACAGCCTGACCCCAGATGCCACCCGGCAGCTTCCTCCCGGGGCCTGCACACACACCAGGGCGAGGCACACAGCTGGAAGACACACCCCACACGGCATACCCATCGCTCACAACCCAAGGCCAGAGAAAGCTCTCCCCGGCCTCTGGTGCCCCCCAGGCTCCAAGGCACCGGGTCCCACAACGACACAGACCGAAAGCATGCCAGGTGGATGGGGAGGGGGGCGCGGGGGGCCGGCGGCGGACAGGCCACGCGGGGAGCCCGTGTCAGCGATGCGGGAGCTCCCCGGGAAGGCCTCTGGCCAAGGAAACCCTACGGAGGCAGCGCGCGTCCCCCTCAGACCGGCCGGTGTCTGGCCTGAGGACCAGCAGCCCTGGGGAGAACGTGCCGACACGGAGGTCCAGGGCACGTCCCCCGGAGAGAAGGGGGACGGGCACCCCTGTCTGGGACCACAGCGGGCAGCACCCATCCCAGCCCGCAGGGGCACCCATCACCTAGCAGTGCTCGTCCGGGGACTCAGCCCGCCACCTCTGGCACGGTGTTTCACGCCAGAAGGGAGAGAGCAGGGTGAGGCAGTCGGGGAGCGCTCATGCCCAGGGACGTGGACGCCGTCCTCGGTCCCAGTGCTCAGGTGACAACGTCCTGGAGCTAACCGTCCCAGTCTCCTCCGGGGCACCGGATCCGGGAAGCCCCTCCTGAGAGCCCTCCTGCCCCCCCTGCTCCTGGGAACAGTCACAATTGGTGGACGAGGAGGTGGACAGGGTCCAGGATGGCAGAAGGCCATCCAGGATGGCCCAGGAGGAGGAAGGGCAGGACGGCGAGGACAGATGCACCTGCCCTGAGCCACCATCCAGGGTCTGGCCGGGGATGCCCTCGCACCTCCCTCCACCCAAGGACTCCAGAGGCATGGGCCGCACTCCTGGGCTTTCACGGCCTCCCTCCCTCATGCCTTCAGTCCCTCAGTCCTTCCTTCCCTCCCTCCTGCCCTCCCTCCCCCTCTAGGCCTTCCTCTTCTTTCCCTCCCTCCTTTCCTCCCTCTCCCCCAGCTTGACTCCCTCCATTCCTCCCTCACCCAGCAGAGGCTCTGGGGTCCCAGCAGGGAACTGAGCCCTGGGGCTTCATCCGGGAGCAGCCCCAACCACATGGTCCCTGTCCCCGGGGCACTCACGGTCACTGTGGGCGCTGACGGGGCCCGGTCCTCAGGTTGAGCAGCGGGATGGCCACTTGGAATCCGCTGCGGAACACGGGGGCCGGCTGCACAGAGGGCGGAAGAGAACGAGGCTTAGCACTGCCTCCAGAAACATCGAGTCCTCCACGTGACGCCCTGGGCGTCCTCGTGGCCCACCGGCCCCAATCCCCCGAAGCCCCAAAGACTGCGTCGGGCCGTGTTGACTGGGGCTTTGGGGCACCGCTCTTGGGCCCCAGGAACAGCATCGCAGCCAACATCCCCAGGGCCTCCGAGTTTTCCTAAGGACCTCGCAGGTCCTCTGAGCCTGACGTCGTCCTCCTTGGGAAGCAATGTCCTGTCGACCCCCGTGTCTGTCTCCTGCCTCTTCTGGGATCCCTCACGGCCACACCCACCACGTGGGGCTGCCATGACCAGGACACACCCTGTGCCCCGTGGCGGACGCCCGCCTCCAACGCCGGGCCCCTCACAAGCCCGGTGCGCTGGGCCAGGCCTGGGCGCTCGCTCGGGGGTCCCCGGACATCTCCGGTGCAGTGCCCTGAGCCTGCCGGCGCTGGGTCGCCTCAGACCAGCCCGGGAGGCCAGCCGGGGGGCCCCTAGGCCAGGCAGGGAGGCGCCAGGCCAGGAGGTCCGGACGAGCCGCTCCCGGGCCCAGTGTGGGGAGCCCGGGCCGAGGCTGCTCCCCCAACGGAGGAGGACCTGGGCCCAGGGAGCTGAGTGGGGACAGGGCACAATGAGCCCAAGCTGGGCAGAGAGCTCCGGGGGGGGGGGGTGCCTTGACCTCGGGCCCACTGGGAGACCACATCCCCCCCACAGGGCTCGGTCCCCTGGCGGGGGAAGGTGGTCGTCGGGATGTCCAGGCTCCCGGGCTGCACGGCCGGCAGCCGCTGGCTGGCGTGGGAGGAGGCATGGCTGGCGCAGGAGAGAGCCCTCGGCAGAGAGGAGGGGGCAGGTGCTCCCGCGGTGGCAGGTGCCCGAGGGCGGGCGGCGTGCGCCGGCCTCCGCCGGAAGGCAGAGCCGCGCCAGCCCCGGTGCCCCGAGGCCAAGGCCAAGACCCTCTCCAGCATTGGCCACCGCACCCTCTTGTCTCCACCGACAACCCCACTGTGCCGGGTCTCGGCCGCTTGCTGTCTTTGCACCGGACTTGCCATCCTGCCTTGACCGAGCGGCTACCCTCTGTGGACTGAGGTCCAAAACAAGGACCAGAGGGGCCTGGGGGTATCCACGACCTCGCTCAGCCGGTGAGGGACCGGGCGGCCACCATGCCCCAGCTCCCCCTCTGCTTCTGCCTGGAGTCCTGCCCCGGCTTCCTCGGAAGGAGGAACCCCCAGCACCGTGAGTGTGGGCCCCACTTCCCAGGCCGGGCTCTTCACCCACGGCCCCCTCTGCCGCCCTCCCTGCATCGACTATGCCGACAACAAGGACGGAGATGTGGACGGGACGGCGTGGGAGGACCCCCGCACCCACGGCGGATGGCGGCTCCGAGGATGGGCTCATCCTCAGCTGTGCTCCCGGGAGCCCGGAGCCCGAGGGCACAAGGCCTCCCGCTGCACAAGAAACGATCTCCCGTGGGGGCCGCGGGGCCCCCGGGCTCCGAGCAGGAACCGGAGCTGCCCACATGCGTCCTGCCAAGGAAGGATCAGCCCGGGCTCGCCGGCCCCGTGGCCACAAGGCTCCTCCTGCCCGCCGGGCCTCCGTGTGGGCTGGCTCACCTTCCCCTCAGCAGGGATGGCCAGGCCCTGGCCTAGCTCGGTCCCCTCCCCCGAAGCACCCCACACACACCCTGGCCGCTGCCGGGTCCGGAACCCCGTTCCCATCGGGCCCCGTGCACGCCCGCACCCACGCAGGGACACACCCACGCACGCGCAGCCCACGACGAGTCCCTCGACCCGTCGTGGGAACAGATGCTCGCTGACGTTCTCGAGGTTCCTGAAGAACCCCGTCGCTCCTGCCCAGGAACTGCCTCCTGCCACGGCATCCCCGTGAGAACCCTCCTGGCACAGACCACGTGGCTGAAACGCACACGCTGAGCACACCCCGGGTCGGACAGGGCGTGGACCCACGGGAACACACACGCAGCTGTGAGTGGGAACCTGGGAGTCTCCTCGGGAGGATCTCCCGAGCCGGACCCATGCTGACTCCCTGACCGCCCCCCACCCCATTGCACACGCGGGTGCATGCCCAACACCGACGGGCCCCTGTATGCGGGCAGGGCTCAGCGCGGTGGCCTGCTGCCATCAGCACCACCGAAACAAGTCCGATGTGTGGGGGCCACTGTCTGGACGCGGCATGGGATGAGGGGTGAGCACGGAGCGGCTGGGGGAGGGGCCCTCGGGGACTCGGGTGTGAGGAGGAAGTCGGGGCAGATGTCCCCAGGAAGCGGTGACTTCACTTCCCTGACCACAGAGCCCAACAGAATTGGAACCCACGTCACCAGGCACCCACATTCCAGGGAAGCCCCCCTGCGCAGCTCGTTGCTTTGGACATCGTCCAACCGACACCATGTTCGCATGCTGCCTCCCAAACTCGGGACGGTGGAGACGGAGGACAGCACGCCCGGCTACCACTTCCCCGTGCTCTGGAGGTCCTTTCAGGGCTGCCCGACGCCTCTGGCCTTTCGGCCGAAAGGAGACTAAGGTGACACTGGGAGGCCAGAGCCGGCCGCCCAGCCCCACACGCTCGCATCGACGGGCGCAGCCACGGGTCCCCTCAACTGCTGGGCTTGTGTGTGTAAGTGTCTGTGTGTGTGTGTGTGTGTGTGTGTGTGTGTGTGTGTGTGTCTGAGAGCGTGCCTGTGCAGGTATGTGTCTGGAAGGAGGGCTCACGTGCGGTGGGGCCTTCCTGAGCAGAGCCGGCCGCCCAGCCCCACACGCTCGCATCGACGGGCGCAGCCACGGGTCCCCTCAACGGCTGGGCTTGTGTGTGTAAGTGTCTGTGTGTGTGTGTGTGTGTGTGTGTGTGTGTGTGTGTCTGAGAGCGTGCCTGTGCAGGTATGTGTCTGGAAGGAGGGCTCACGTGCGGTGGGGCCTTCCTGAGCAGGAGCAGGTGGATGAGGGCTAAGATGCCCGGTGGGCAGGTCGCGGTCAAGGTGAAGGCTGGCTGGGTGGGACAGGTGTGGGGGATGTGAGCTCCTGGCCAGGGTCGATCCCCAGAGCCCTGCAGGTGTGGGTCCCGGGACCGGGGGTAGGGCTGGGCAGGCACAGGTCTGGGGCCCATGTGGGAGCAGCAGGGGGACCGGGCAAGAGGAGAGTGGGGTCGGCCGGGCGGGGCTGGGATGGCTCCGGGCCAGCGACCGGTCCCTGTCTTTGCAGAAGGCCACGGAGGAAGAGACGAGGCAGGCGGCCACCACCTCCTCCCTGACCCAGGAGTCCGCAGGCCCAGGAAAGGCTTCCGAGCCTGCCAGGCCACCTGCGGAAGCCGAGCCCCAGGGTGAGAAGGCGGGGCGGGGCTGGGTGCCTGGGTGTGTGCGGGGACGGGTCGGTGCTGGGCCCACAGGGACAAGCCCCACAGGCTGGTGCGGGGCCAGGAGCAAGGACTGGGCTCAGAGCACCCAGCGGGGACACTGCCCTCGGGGAGCCATCCCGCTGAGGGTTCCTTCCCTGGCTGCGGCCTCTCCGCGACGCCCCGCCTGGGTCCTGGGGGCGCCAAGGCACATGCAGAGGCAGGCAAGCGCGGGACCTTCTCTCCTCTCACAGCTGCTCCTGGCAAGGAGCTCGGGCCCCTCCTGACATCAGCAGGAGCTGGGGATTGGGAGACGGTGCCTGCCGCCTCCTCAGCCGGGGACCCGCCGCCAGCAGGTGACCAGGAACCGGGCCCCGCGGAGCCTGACGCTGCCCAGGAAGAGCTGCGGCCTGCTCCTGCCCCAGGCCGTGCTCCTGCTCCTGCTCCTCTCAGGATCCTGCGCCTTCCCCCGTCCCCGCCCGGGCCCCTCATCCTGCCACAGGCCCAGGTCCTGCCCTGCATCCTGCACCAGCCAGCACCACCGCACCTGAGCCAGCTGCAAACCCTGCCGCTGCCCCTGCCCCGTCCCCTGCCCCGGCCTTGGCCACGGCCCCTTCCCCGGCCTGCGCCCCTCTTACTGCCCCACACCCAGCCCCTGCCCCAGCCCCTGCAAGGACTGATTCTCCTTGCCTGGCCCCTGCCCCTTCGCCTGCCACGGAGACAGCTGCTGCCCCTTCCCCTGCCCGTGCCTCTGCCCTTCTTCTTGCCCCACACCCAGCTCGTGTATCTGATCCTGCCCCTTCGCCTGCCCCGACCCAGGCCACGGACACCTCCCCTGTCCCCGCCTGTACCCCTGATCCTGACCCAGTCCCGGCTCGGGCCCTGGATCCTGCGCCAGCCATCGCCGGGACACCTCTCCCAGCTCCAGCCCCTTCCACGGCCCCTTCCCTTGCCCCTGCCAGGATCCCTGCCCCTTGGCCTGCCCCTGCCTCTGCCCCTGCCAGGACCCCTACCCCTTCACCTGCCTGTGACCCTGCTCCTGCCCCAGACCCAGCTCCTGCCCCTTCTCCAAACCCCGCCAGGACCACTGGCCACTCCCCTGCCCCTGCCTCTGCCCTCCTTCCTGCCCCAGGCCCAGTTCCTACCCGGGATCCTGCCCCTGCCCCTGCCCCTGGCCCTGCCCCTGCCCATGCCCATGCCATTGCCTCTGCCCCGATTCCTGCCCCACACGCATGTCCTGCACCTCTTCCTGCCCCTGCCCCTTTCCCTGCCTGGAAGACTGCCCCTTCCCGTGTTCCTCCCTGGGTCCCTGTTCCTGCTCCAGACCCCACCCGTCCTCCTGCTCCTGCCCCTGCCCCTGCCGCTTGCCCACCCCCTTCCCCTGCCCCTCCAAGGACCACTGGCCCTTCCCTTGCCCCTCTCAGGGCCCCTCTGTCTTCGCCTCTCCCTGCCTGGGCCCCTGCTCCTGCCCGAGACCCAGGTCCTGCCCCTGCTCCTGCCCCTTCTCCTGCTCCTGCCTGGGTCCCTCTTGCTGCTCCACACCCAGGCCCTGCCGCTTCCCCGGCCTCGGCCAGGACCGCTGCCCCTCCCTTTGCCCCTCACAGGGCCACTGTCTCTTCCCCTGCCTCTCCCTGTTCCCACCGGACACCTGTTCCAGCCCCACACCCAGCTCCTGCCCCTTGCTCCTGCCCTTTCCCCTGGCCCTGCCTGCACTCCTCTTCCTGGCCCTGACCCAGCTCCAGCCCTGCATGCTGCAGCGGCCGCTCCTGCTGACCCTTTCCGTCCCCTTGCTCCTGCTCCTGCCCCGGTCCCAGCTCTTGCACCAGGCCCAGCTCCTGTGCCGGCCCCTGTCCCAACACCTGCCCCTACACCTGCTCCTGCGGGGCTCCCAGAGCCCCATCCAGAGGCCCCCGCCCTGCGGGGAGAGCTCCCTGGACGGGTACCCTCCGTTCCATGCCCCGACCCCGATGGCCCGCCGCCACGGTTCATCCCCTCCGCCTGGGTTCTTTCTCTCTGCTTCGGTCTCACCATCATCCTAGCTTTGCATGCCCTCGACGCTCTCGCCTATCTCTTTTAAATAAAATGCATCGTTTTTCCGTGGAACCCGTGCTCAACCCTAAGTCCGTCCCCGGCGGCGCCGCCCCACCCGCCCACCCCCCCACCGCCCCCAGCAGCCCAGAACATCGCTGTGGAACAACTCCTTCCCCGAAGGGGACCCTGAGCCCAAGCCCTCCCTGCCCATTGCTCCCCCAGTCCGGCCCCTCGCCACGCCTCAGCTGATTTCTCTCTCCCTTCCTTCCCCTGTTCTGGACGTTTCTGGGAGGGGGATCACTCTGGAGGTGCCCGGGTGTCTGCCCACCTCTTTTCAAAGGGGACTGGGTTTTGTCCTGGGCGTCTTGGACATGGAACTTGCCCCCTGCCATACCGAAAACCCCGAAGGGTTCTAGAGGAGATGGGATCACGGAGGCCCCTTGAGTGCAGAGGGGTCCAAGGTCGGGGCCGTGACCCCTGTTCCCGCCGGGACACCACAGCCTGACCCCAGATGCCACCCGGCAGCTTCCTCCCGGGGCCTGCACACACACCAGGGCGAGGCACACAGCTGGAAGACACACCCCACACGGCATACCCATCGCTCACAACCCAAGGCCAGAGAAAGCTCTCCCCGGCCTCTGGTGCCCCCCAGGCTCCAAGGCACCGGGTCCCACAACGACACAGACCGAAAGCATGCCAGGTGGATGGGGAGGGGGGCGCGGGGGGCCGGCGGCGGACAGGCCACGCGGGGAGCCCGTGTCAGCGATGCGGGAGCTCCCCGGGAAGGCCTCTGGCCAAGGAAACCCTACGGAGGCAGCGCGCGTCCCCCTCAGACCGGCCGGTGTCTGGCCTGAGGACCAGCAGCCCTGGGGAGAACGTGCCGACACGGAGGTCCAGGGCACGTCCCCCGGAGAGAAGGGGGACGGGCACCCCTGTCTGGGACCACAGCGGGCAGCACCCATCCCAGCCCGCAGGGGCACCCATCACCTAGCAGTGCTCGTCCGGGGACTCAGCCCGCCACCTCTGGCACGGTGTTTCACGCCAGAAGGGAGAGAGCAGGGTGAGGCAGTCGGGGAGCGCTCATGCCCAGGGACGTGGACGCCGTCCTCGGTCCCAGTGCTCAGGTGACAACGTCCTGGAGCTAACCGTCCCAGTCTCCTCCGGGGCACCGGATCCGGGAAGCCCCTCCTGAGAGCCCTCCTGCCCCCCCTGCTCCTGGGAACAGTCACAATTGGTGGACGAGGAGGTGGACAGGGTCCAGGATGGCAGAAGGCCATCCAGGATGGCCCAGGAGGAGGAAGGGCAGGACGGCGAGGACAGATGCACCTGCCCTGAGCCACCATCCAGGGTCTGGCCGGGGATGCCCTCGCACCTCCCTCCACCCAAGGACTCCAGAGGCATGGGCCGCACTCCTGGGCTTTCACGGCCTCCCTCCCTCATGCCTTCAGTCCCTCAGTCC
The DNA here is from genome assembly GCF_922984935.1 of Meles meles. Classification (NCBI taxonomy): domain Eukaryota; kingdom Metazoa; phylum Chordata; class Mammalia; order Carnivora; family Mustelidae; genus Meles; species Meles meles. The sequence goes on from NW_025721144.1 coordinate 353,989, forward strand.
TTCCTTCCCTCCCTCCTGCCCTCCCTCCCCCTCTAGGCCTTCCTCTTCTTTCCCTCCCTCCTTTCCTCCCTCTCCCCCAGCTTGACTCCCTCCATTCCTCCCTCACCCAGCAGAGGCTCTGGGGTCCCAGCAGGGAAGTGAGCCCTGGGGCTTCATCCGGGAGCAGCCCCAACCACATGGTCCCTGTCCCCGGGGCACTCACGGTCACTGTGGGCGCTGACGGGGCCCGGTCCTCAGGTTGAGCAGCGGGATGGCCACTTGGAATCCGCTGCGGAACACGGGGGCCGGCTGCACAGAGGGCGGAAGAGAACGAGGCTTAGCACTGCCTCCAGAAACATCGAGTCCTCCACGTGACGCCCTGGGCGTCCTCGTGGCCCACCGGCCCCAATCCCCCGAAGCCCCAAAGACTGCGTCGGGCCGTGTAGACTGGGGCTTTGGGGCACCGCTCTTGGGCCCCAGGAACAGCATCGCAGCCAACATCCCCAGGGCCTCCGAGTTTTCCTAAGGACCTCGCAGGTCCTCTGAGCCTGACGTCGTCCTCCTTGGGAAGCAATGTCCTGTCGACCCCCGTGTCTGTCTCCTGCCTCTTCTGGGATCCCTCACGGCCACACCCACCACGTGGGGCTGCCATGACCAGGACACACCCTGTGCCCCGTGGCGGACGCCCGCCTCCAACGCCGGGCCCCTCACAAGCCCGGTGCGCTGGGCCAGGCCTGGGCGCTCGCTCGGGGGTCCCCGGACATCTCCGGTGCAGTGCCCTGAGCCTGCCGGCGCTGGGTCGCCTCAGACCAGCCCGGGAGGCCAGCCGGGGGGCCCCTAGGCCAGGCAGGGAGGCGCCAGGCCAGGAGGTCCGGACGAGCCGCTCCCGGGCCCAGTGTGGGGAGCCCGGGCCGAGGCTGCTCCCCCAACGGAGGAGGACCTGGGCCCAGGGAGCTGAGTGGGGACAGGGCACAATGAGCCCAAGCTGGGCAGAGAGCTCCGGGGGGGGGGGGTGCCTTGACCTCGGGCCCACTGGGAGACCACATCCCCCCCACAGGGCTCGGTCCCCTGGCGGGGGAAGGTGGTCGTCGGGATGTCCAGGCTCCCGGGCTGCACGGCCGGCAGCCGCTGGCTGGCGTGGGAGGAGGCATGGCTGGCGCAGGAGAGAGCCCTCGGCAGAGAGGAGGGGGCAGGTGCTCCCGCGGTGGCAGGTGCCCGAGGGCGGGCGGCGTGCGCCGGCCTCCGCCGGAAGGCAGAGCCGCGCCAGCCCCGGTGCCCCGAGGCCAAGGCCAAGACCCTCTCCAGCATTGGCCACCGCACCCTCTTGTCTCCACCGACAACCCCACTGTGCCGGGTCTCGGCCGCTTGCTGTCTTTGCACCGGACTTGCCATCCTGCCTTGACCGAGCGGCTACCCTCTGTGGACTGAGGTCCAAAACAAGGACCAGAGGGGCCTGGGGGTATCCACGACCTCGCTCAGCCGGTGAGGGACCGGGCGGCCACCATGCCCCAGCTCCCCCTCTGCTTCTGCCTGGAGTCCTGCCCCGGCTTCCTCGGAAGGAGGAACCCCCAGCACCGTGAGTGTGGGCCCCACTTCCCAGGCCGGGCTCTTCACCCACGGCCCCCTCTGCCGCCCTCCCTGCATCGACTATGCCGACAACAAGGACGGAGATGTGGACGGGACGGCGTGGGAGGACCCCCGCACCCACGGCGGATGGCGGCTCCGAGGATGGGCTCATCCTCAGCTGTGCTCCCGGGAGCCCGGAGCCCGAGGGCACAAGGCCTCCCGCTGCACAAGAAACGATCTCCCGTGGGGGCCGCGGGGCCCCCGGGCTCCGAGCAGGAACCGGAGCTGCCCACATGCGTCCTGCCAAGGAAGGATCAGCCCGGGCTCGCCGGCCCCGTGGCCACAAGGCTCCTCCTGCCCGCCGGGCCTCCGTGTGGGCTGGCTCACCTTCCCCTCAGCAGGGATGGCCAGGCCCTGGCCTAGCTCGGTCCCCTCCCCCGAAGCACCCCACACACACCCTGGCCGCTGCCGGGTCCGGAACCCCGTTCCCATCGGGCCCCGTGCACGCCCGCACCCACGCAGGGACACACCCACGCACGCGCAGCCCACGACGAGTCCCTCGACCCGTCGTGGGAACAGATGCTCGCTGACGTTCTCGAGGTTCCTGAAGAACCCCGTCGCTCCTGCCCAGGAACTGCCTCCTGCCACGGCATCCCCGTGAGAACCCTCCTGGCACAGACCACGTGGCTGAAACGCACACGCTGAGCACACCCCGGGTCGGACAGGGCGTGGACCCACGGGAACACACACGCAGCTGTGAGTGGGAACCTGGGAGTCTCCTCGGGAGGATCTCCCGAGCCGGACCCATGCTGACTCCCTGACCGCCCCCCACCCCATTGCACACGCGGGTGCATGCCCAACACCGACGGGCCCCTGTATGCGGGCAGGGCTCAGCGCGGTGGCCTGCTGCCATCAGCACCACCGAAACAAGTCCGATGTGTGGGGGCCACTGTCTGGACGCGGCATGGGATGAGGGGTGAGCACGGAGCGGCTGGGGGAGGGGCCCTCGGGGACTCGGGTGTGAGGAGGAAGTCGGGGCAGATGTCCCCAGGAAGCGGTGACTTCACTTCCCTGACCACAGAGCCCAACAGAATTGGAACCCACGTCACCAGGCACCCACATTCCAGGGAAGCCCCCCTGCGCAGCTCGTTGCTTTGGACATCGTCCAACCGACACCATGTTCGCATGCTGCCTCCCAAACTCGGGACGGTGGAGACGGAGGACAGCACGCCCGGCTACCACTTCCCCGCGCTCTGGAGGTCCTTTCAGGGCTGCCCGACGCCTCTGGCCTTTCGGCCGAAAGGAGACTAAGGTGACACTGGGAGGCCAGAGCCGGCCGCCCAGCCCCACACGCTCGCATCGACGGGCGCAGCCACGGGTCCCCTCAACTGCTGGGCTTGTGTGTGTAAGTGTCTGTGTGTGTGTGTGTGTGTGTGTGTGTGTGTGTGTGTGTGTGTGTGTGTGTGTGTGTCTGAGAGCGTGCCTGTGCAGGTATGTGTCTGGAAGGAGGGCTCACGTGCGGTGGGGCCTTCCTGAGCAGGAGCAGGTGGATGAGGGCTAAGATGCCCGGTGGGCAGGTCGCGGTCAAGGTGAAGGCTGGCTGGGTGGGACAGGTGTGGGGGATGTGAGCTCCTGGCCAGGGTCGATCCCCAGAGCCCTGCAGGTGTGGGTCCCGGGACCGGGGGTAGGGCTGGGCAGGCACAGGTCTGGGGCCCATGTGGGAGCAGCAGGGGGACCGGGCAAGAGGAGAGTGGGGTCGGCCGGGCGGGGCTGGGATGGCTCCGGGCCAGCGACCGGTCCCTGTCTTTGCAGAAGGCCACGGAGGAAGAGACGAGGCAGGCGGCCACCACCTCCTCCCTGACCCAGGAGTCCGCAGGCCCAGGAAAGGCTTCCGAGCCTGCCAGGCCACCTGCGGAAGCCGAGCCCCAGGGTGAGAAGGCGGGGCGGGGCTGGGTGCCTGGGTGTGTGCGGGGACGGGTCGGTGCTGGGCCCACAGGGACAAGCCCCACAGGCTGGTGCGGGGCCAGGAGCAAGGACTGGGCTCAGAGCACCCAGCGGGGACACTGCCCTCGGGGAGCCATCCCGCTGAGGGTTCCTTCCCTGGCTGCGGCCTCTCCGCGACGCCCCGCCTGGGTCCTGGGGGCGCCAAGGCACATGCAGAGGCAGGCAAGCGCGGGACCTTCTCTCCTCTCACAGCTGCTCCTGGCAAGGAGCTCGGGCCCCTCCTGACATCAGCAGGAGCTGGGGATTGGGAGACGGTGCCTGCCGCCTCCTCAGCCGGGGACCCGCCGCCAGCAGGTGACCAGGAACCGGGCCCCGCGGAGCCTGACGCTGCCCAGGAAGAGCTGCGGCCTGCTCCTGCCCCAGGCCGTGCTCCTGCTCCTGCTCCTCTCAGGATCCTGCGCCTTCCCCCGTCCCCGCCCGGGCCCCTCATCCTGCCACAGGCCCAGGTCCTGCCCTGCATCCTGCACCAGCCAGCACCACCGCACCTGAGCCAGCTGCAAACCCTGCCGCTGCCCCTGCCCCGTCCCCTGCCCCGGCCTTGGCCACGGCCCCTTCCCCGGCCTGCGCCCCTCTTACTGCCCCACACCCAGCCCCTGCCCCAGCCCCTGCAAGGACTGATTCTCCTTGCCTGGCCCCTGCCCCTTCGCCTGCCACGGAGACAGCTGCTGCCCCTTCCCCTGCCCGTGCCTCTGCCCTTCTTCTTGCCCCACACCCAGCTCGTGTATCTGATCCTGCCCCTTCGCCTGCCCCGACCCAGGCCACGGACACCTCCCCTGTCCCCGCCTGTACCCCTGATCCTGACCCAGTCCCGGCTCGGGCCCTGGATCCTGCGCCAGCCATCGCCGGGACACCTCTCCCAGCTCCAGCCCCTTCCACGGCCCCTTCCCTTGCCCCTGCCAGGATCCCTGCCCCTTGGCCTGCCCCTGCCTCTGCCCCTGCCAGGACCCCTACCCCTTCACCTGCCTGTGACCCTGCTCCTGCCCCAGACCCAGCTCCTGCCCCTTCTCCAAACCCCGCCAGGACCACTGGCCACTCCCCTGCCCCTGCCTCTGCCCTCCTTCCTGCCCCAGGCCCAGTTCCTACCCGGGATCCTGCCCCTGCCCCTGCCCCTGGCCCTGCCCCTGCCCATGCCCATGCCATTGCCTCTGCCCCGATTCCTGCCCCACACGCATGTCCTGCACCTCTTCCTGCCCCTGCCCCTTTCCCTGCCTGGAAGACTGCCCCTTCCCGTGTTCCTCCCTGGGTCCCTGTTCCTGCTCCAGACCCCACCCGTCCTCCTGCTCCTGCCCCTGCCCCTGCCGCTTGCCCACCCCCTTCCCCTGCCCCTCCAAGGACCACTGGCCCTTCCCTTGCCCCTCTCAGGGCCCCTCTGTCTTCGCCTCTCCCTGCCTGGGCCCCTGCTCCTGCCCGAGACCCAGGTCCTGCCCCTGCTCCTGCCCCTTCTCCTGCTCCTGCCTGGGTCCCTCTTGCTGCTCCACACCCAGGCCCTGCCGCTTCCCCGGCCTCGGCCAGGACCGCTGCCCCTCCCTTTGCCCCTCACAGGGCCACTGTCTCTTCCCCTGCCTCTCCCTGTTCCCACCGGACACCTGTTCCAGCCCCACACCCAGCTCCTGCCCCTTGCTCCTGCCCTTTCCCCTGGCCCTGCCTGCACTCCTCTTCCTGGCCCTGACCCAGCTCCAGCCCTGCATGCTGCAGCGGCCGCTCCTGCTGACCCTTTCCGTCCCCTTGCTCCTGCTCCTGCCCCGGTCCCAGCTCTTGCACCAGGCCCAGCTCCTGTGCCGGCCCCTGTCCCAACACCTGCCCCTACACCTGCTCCTGCGGGGCTCCCAGAGCCCCATCCAGAGGCCCCCGCCCTGCGGGGAGAGCTCCCTGGACGGGTACCCTCCGTTCCATGCCCCGACCCCGATGGCCCGCCGCCACGGTTCATCCCCTCCGCCTGGGTTCTTTCTCTCTGCTTCGGTCTCACCATCATCCTAGCTTTGCATGCCCTCGACGCTCTCGCCTATCTCTTTTAAATAAAATGCATCGTTTTTCCGTGGAACCCGTGCTCAACCCTAAGTCCGTCCCCGGCGGCGCCGCCCCACCCGCCCACCCCCCCACCGCCCCCAGCAGCCCAGAACATCGCTGTGGAACAACTCCTTCCCCGAAGGGGACCCTGAGCCCAAGCCCTCCCTGCCCATTGCTCCCCCAGTCCGGCCCCTCGCCACGCCTCAGCTGATTTCTCTCTCCCTTCCTTCCCCTGTTCTGGACGTTTCTGGGAGGGGGATCACTCTGGAGGTGCCCGGGTGTCTGCCCACCTCTTTTCAAAGGGGACTGGGTTTTGTCCTGGGCGTCTTGGACATGGAACTTGCCCCCTGCCATACCGAAAACCCCGAAGGGTTCTAGAGGAGATGGGATCACGGAGGCCCCTTGAGTGCAGAGGGGTCCAAGGTCGGGGCCGTGACCCCTGTTCCCGCCGGGACACCACAGCCTGACCCCAGATGCCACCCGGCAGCTTCCTCCCGGGGCCTGCACACACACCAGGGCGAGGCACACAGCTGGAAGACACACCCCACACGGCATACCCATCGCTCACAACCCAAGGCCAGAGAAAGCTCTCCCCGGCCTCTGGTGCCCCCCAGGCTCCAAGGCACCGGGTCCCACAACGACACAGACCGAAAGCATGCCAGGTGGATGGGGAGGGGGGTGCGGGGGGCCGGCGGCGGACAGGCCACGCGGGGAGCCCGTGTCAGCGATGCGGGAGCTCCCCGGGAAGGCCTCTGGCCAAGGAAACCCTACGGAGGCAGCGCGCGTCCCCCTCAGACCGGCCGGTGTCTGGCCTGAGGACCAGCAGCCCTGGGGAGAACGTGCCGACACGGAGGTCCAGGGCACGTCCCCCGGAGAGAAGGGGGACGGGCACCCCTGTCTGGGACCACAGCGGGCAGCACCCATCCCAGCCCGCAGGGGCACCCATCACCTAGCAGTGCTCGTCCGGGGACTCAGCCCGCCACCTCTGGCACGGTGTTTCACGCCAGAAGGGAGAGAGCAGGGTGAGGCAGTCGGGGAGCGCTCATGCCCAGGGACGTGGACGCCGTCCTCGGTCCCAGTGCTCAGGTGACAACGTCCTGGAGCTAACCGTCCCAGTCTCCTCCGGGGCACCGGATCCGGGAAGCCCCTCCTGAGAGCCCTCCTGCCCCCCCTGCTCCTGGGAACAGTCACAATTGGTGGACGAGGAGGTGGACAGGGTCCAGGATGGCAGAAGGCCATCCAGGATGGCCCAGGAGGAGGAAGGGCAGGACGGCGAGGACAGATGCACCTGCCCTGAGCCACCATCCAGGGTCTGGCCGGGGATGCCCTCGCACCTCCCTCCACCCAAGGACTCCAGAGGCATGGGCCGCACTCCTGGGCTTTCACGGCCTCCCTCCCTCATGCCTTCAGTCCCTCAGTCCTTCCTTCCCTCCCTCCTGCCCTCCCTCCCCCTCTAGGCCTTCCTCTTCTTTCCCTCCCTCCTTTCCTCCCTCTCCCCCAGCTTGACTCCCTCCATTCCTCCCTCACCCAGCAGAGGCTCTGGGGTCCCAGCAGGGAACTGAGCCCTGGGGCTTCATCCGGGAGCAGCCCCAACCACATGGTCCCTGTCCCCGGGGCACTCACGGTCACTGTGGGCGCTGACGGGGCCCGGTCCTCAGGTTGAGCAGCGGGATGGCCACTTGGAATCCGCTGCGGAACACGGGGGCCGGCTGCACAGAGGGCGGAAGAGAACGAGGCTTAGCACTGCCTCCAGAAACATCGAGTCCTCCACGTGACGCCCTGGGCGTCCTCGTGGCCCACCGGCCCCAATCCCCCGAAGCCCCAAAGACTGCGTCGGGCCGTGTTGACTGGGGCTTTGGGGCACCGCTCTTGGGCCCCAGGAACAGCATCGCAGCCAACATCCCCAGGGCCTCCGAGTTTTCCTAAGGACCTCGCAGGTCCTCTGAGCCTGACGTCGTCCTCCTTGGGAAGCAATGTCCTGTCGACCCCCGTGTCTGTCTCCTGCCTCTTCTGGGATCCCTCACGGCCACACCCACCACGTGGGGCTGCCATGACCAGGACACACCCTGTGCCCCGTGGCGGACGCCCGCCTCCAACGCCGGGCCCCTCACAAGCCCGGTGCGCTGGGCCAGGCCTGGGCGCTCGCTCGGGGGTCCCCGGACATCTCCGGTGCAGTGCCCTGAGCCTGCCGGCGCTGGGTCGCCTCAGACCAGCCCGGGAGGCCAGCCGGGGGGCCCCTAGGCCAGGCAGGGAGGCGCCAGGCCAGGAGGTCCGGACGAGCCGCTCCCGGGCCCAGTGTGGGGAGCCCGGGCCGAGGCTGCTCCCCCAACGGAGGAGGACCTGGGCCCAGGGAGCTGAGTGGGGACAGGGCACAATGAGCCCAAGCTGGGCAGAGAGCTCCGGGGGGCGGGGTGCCTTGACCTCGGGCCCACTGGGAGACCACATCCCCCCCACAGGGCTCGGTCCCCTGGCGGGGGAAGGTGGTCGTCGGGATGTCCAGGCTCCCGGGCTGCACGGCCGGCAGCCGCTGGCTGGCGTGGGAGGAGGCACGATTGGCGCAGGAGAGAGCCCTCGGCAGAGAGGAGGGGGCAGGTGCTCCCGCGGCGGCAGGTGCCCGAGGGCGGGCGGCGTGCGCCGGCCTCCGCCGGAAGGCAGAGCCGCGCCAGCCCCGGTGCCCCGAGGCCAAGGCCAAGACCCTCTCCAGCATTGGCCACCGCACCCTCTTGTCTCCACCGACAACCCCACTGTGCCGGGTCTCGGCCGCTTGCTGTCTTTGCACCGGACTTGCCATCCTGCCTTGACCGAGCGGCTACCCTCTGTGGACTGAGGTCCAAAACAAGGACCAGAGGGGCCTGGGGGTATCCACGACCTCGCTCAGCCGGTGAGGGACCGGGCGGCCACCATGCCCCAGCTCCCCCTCTGCTTCAGCCTGGAGTCCTGCCCTGGCTTCCTCGGAAGGAGGAACCCCCAGCACCGTGAGTGTGGGCCCCACTTCCCAGGCCGGGCTCTTCACCCACGGCCCCCTCTGCCGCCCTCCCTGCATCGACTATGCCGACAACAAGGACGGAGATGTGGACGGGACGGCGTGGGAGGACCCCCGCACCCACGGCGGATGGCGGCTCCGAGGATGGGCTCATCCTCAGCTGTGCTCCCGGGAGCCCGGAGCCCGAGGGCACAAGGCCTCCCGCTGCACAAGAAACGATCTCCCGTGGGGGCCGCGGGTCCCCCGGGCTCCGAGCAGGAACCGGAGCTGCCCACATGCGTCCTGCCAAGGAAGGATCAGCCCGGGCTCGCCGGCCCCGTGGCCACAAGGCTCCTCCTGCCCGCCGGTCCTCCGTGTGGGCTGGCTCACCTTCCCCTCAGCAGGGATGGCCAGGCCCTGGCCTAGCTCGGTCCCCTCCCCCGAAGCACCCCACACACACCCTGGCCGCTGCCGGGTCCGGAACCCCGTTCCCATCGGGCCCCGTGCACGCCCGCACCCACGCAGGGACACACCAACGCACGCGCAGCCCTCGACGAGTCCCTCGACCCGTCGTGGGAACAGATGCTCGCTGACGGTCTCGAGGTTCCTGAAGAACCCCGTCGCTCCTGCCCAGGAACTGCCTCCTGCCACGGCATCCCCGTGAGAACCCTCCTGGCACAGACCACGTGGCTGAAACGCACACGCTGAGCACACCCCGGGTCGGACAGGGCGTGGACCCACGGGAACACACACGCAGCTGTGAGTGGGAACCTGGGAGTCTCCTCGGGAGGATCTCCCGAGCCGGACCCATGCTGACTCCCTGACCGCCCCCCACCCCATTGCACACGCGGGTGCATGCCCAACACCGACGGGCCCCTGCATGCGGGTAGGGCTCAGGGCGTTGGCCTGCTGCCATCAGCACCACCGAAACAAGTCCTATGTGTGGGGGCCACTGTCTGGACGCGGCATGGGGTGAGGGGTGAGCACGGAGCGGCTGGGGGAGGGGCCCTCGGGGACTCAGGTGTGAGGAGGAAGTCGGGGCAGGGGTCCCCAGGAAGCGGTGACTTCACTTCCCTGACCACAGAGCCCAACAGAATTGGAACCCACGTCACCAGGCACCCACATTCCAGGGACGCCCCCCTGCGCAGCTCGTTGCTTTGGACATCGTCCAACCGACACCATGTTCGCATGCTGCCTCCCAAACTCGGGACGGTGGAGACGGAGGACAGCGCGCCCGGCTACCACTTCCCCGCGCTCTGGAGGTCCTTTCAGGGCTGCCCGACGCCTCTGGCCTTTCGGCCGAAAGGAGACTAAGGTGACACCGGGAGGCCAGAGCCGGCCGCCCAGCCCCACAGGCTCGCATCGACGGGCGCAGCCACGGGTCCCCTCAACTGCTGGGCTTGTGTGTGTAAGTGTCTGTCTGTGTGTGTGTGTGTGTGTGTGTGTGTGTGTGTGTGTGTGTGTGTGTCTGAGAGCGTGCCTGTGCAGGTATGTGTCTGGAAGGAGGGCTCACGTGCGGTGGGGCCTTCCTGAGCAGGAGCAGGTGGATGAGGGCTAAGATGCCCGGTGGGCAGGTCGCGGTCAAGGTGAAGGCTGGCTGGGTGGGACAGGTGTGGGGGATGTGAGCTCCTGGCCAGGGTCGATCCCCAGAGCCCTGCAGGTATGGGTCCCGGGACCGGGGGTAGGGCTGGGCAGGCACAGGTCTGGGGCCCATGTGGGAGCAGCAGGGGGACCGGGCAAGAGGAGAGTGGGGTCGGCCGGGCGGGGCTGGGATGGCTCCGGGCCAGCGACCGGTCCCTGTCTTTGCAGAAGGCCACGGAGGAAGAGACGAGGCAGGCGGCCACCACCTCCTCCCTGACCCAGGAGTCCGCAGGCCCAGGAAAGGCTTCCGAGCCTGCCAGGCCACCTGCGGAAGCCGAGCCCCAGGGTGAGAAGGCGGGGCGGGGCTGGGTGCCTGGGTGTGTGCGGGGACGGGTCGGTGCTGGGCCCACAGGGACAAGCCCCACAGGCTGGTGCGGGGCCAGGAGCAAGGACTGGGCTCAGAGCACCCAGCGGGGACACTGCCCTCGGGGAGCCATCCCGCTGAGGGTTCCTTCCCTGGCTGCGGCCTCTCCGCGACGCCCCGCCTGGGTCCTGGGGGCGCCAAGGCACATGCAGAGGCAGGCAAGCGCGGGACCTTCTCTCCTCTCACAGCTGCTCCTGGCAAGGAGCTCGGGCCCCTCCTGACATCAGCAGGAGCTGGGGATTGGGAGACGGTGCCTGCCGCCTCCTCAGCCGGGGACCCGCCGCCAGCAGGTGACCAGGAACCGGGCCCCGCGGAGCCTGATGCTGCCCAGGAAGAGCTGCGGCCTGCTCCTGCCCCAGGCCGTGCTCCTGCTCCTGCTCCTCTCAGGATCCTGCGCCTTCCCCCGTCCCCGCCCGGGCCCCTCATCCTGCCACAGGCCCAGGTCCTGCCCTGCATCCTGCACCAGCCAGCACCACCGCACCTGAGCCAGCTGCAAACCCTGCCGCTGCCCCTGCCCCGTCCCCTGCCCCGGCCTTGGCCACGGCCCCTTCCCCGGCCTGCGCCCCTCTTACTGCCCCACACCCAGCCCCTGCCCCAGCCCCTGCAAGGACTGATTCTCCTTGCCTGGCCCCTGCCTCTTCGCCTGCCACGGAGACAGCTGCTGCCCCTTCCCCTGCCCGTGCCTCTGCCCTTCTTCTTGCCCCACACCCAGCTCGTGTATCTGATCCTGCCCCTTCGCCTGCCCCGACCCAGGCCACGGACACCTCCCCTGTCCCCGCCTGTACCCCTGATCCTGACCCAGTCCCGGCTCGGGCCCTGGATCCTGCGCCAGCCATCGCCGGGACACCTCTCCCAGCTCCAGCCCCTTCCACGGCCCCTTCCCTTGCCCCTGCCAGGATCCCTGCCCCTTGGCCTGCCCCTGCCTCTGCCCCTGCCAGGACCCCTACCCCTTCACCTGCCTGTGACCCTGCTCCTGCCCCAGACCCAGCTCCTGCCCCTTCTCCAAACCCCGCCAGGACCACTGGCCACTCCCCTGCCCCTGCCTCTGCCCTCCTTCCTGCCCCAGGCCCAGTTCCTACCCGGGATCCTGCCCCTGCCCCTGCCCCTGGCCCTGCCCCTGCCCATGCCCATGCCATTGCCTCTGCCCCGACTCCTGCCCCACACGCATGTCCTGCACCTCTTCCTGCCCCTGCCCCTTTCCCTGCCTGGAAGACTGCCCCTTCCCGTGTTCCTCCCTGGGTCCCTGATCCTGCTCCAGACCCCACCCGTCCTCCTGCTCCTGCCCCTGCCCCTGCCGCTTGCCCACCCCCTTCCCCTGCCCCTCCAAGGACCACTGGCCCTTCCCTTGCCCCTCTCAGGGCCCCTCTGTCTTCGCCTCTCCCTGCCTGGGCCCCTGCTCCTGCCCGAGACCCAGGTCCTGCCCCTGCTCCTGCCCCTTCTCCTGCTCCTGCCTGGGTCCCTCTTGCTGCTCCACACCCAGGCCCTGCCGCTTCCCCGGCCTCGGCCAGGACCGCTGCCCCTCCCTTTGCCCCTCACAGGGCCACTGTCTCTTCCCCTGCCTCTCCCTGTTCCCACCGGACACCTGTTCCAGCCCCACACCCAGCTCCTGCCCCTTGCTCCTGCCCTTTCCCCTGGCCCTGCCTGCACTCCTCTTCCTGGCCCTGACCCAGCTCCAGCCCTGCATGCTGCAGCGGCCGCTCCTGCTGACCCTTTCCGTCCCCTTGCTCCTGCTCCTGCCCCGGTCCCAGCTCTTGCACCAGGCCCAGCTCCTGTGCCGGCCCCTGTCCCAACACCTGCCCCTACCCCTGCTCCTGCGGGGCTCCCAGAGCCCCATCCAGAGGCCCCCGCCCTGCGGGGAGAGCTCCCTGGACGGGTACCCTCCGTTCCATGCCCCGACCCCGATGGCCCGCCGCCACGGTTCATCCCCTCCGCCTGGGTTCTTTCTCTCTGCTTCGGTCTCACCATCATCCTAGCTTTGCATGCCCTCGACGCTCTCGCCTATCTCTTTTAAATAAAATGCATCGTTTTTCCGTGGAACCCGTGCTCAACCCTAAGTCCGTCCCCGGCGGCGCCGCCCCACCCGCCCACCCCCCCCACCGCCCCCAACAGCCCAGAACATCGCTGTGGAACAACTCCTTCCCCGAAGGGGACCCTGAGCCCAAGCCCTCCCTGCCCATTGCTCCCCCAGTCCGGCCCCTCGCCACGCCTCAGCTGATTTCTCTCTCCCTTCCTTCCCCTGTTCTGGACGTTTCTGGGAGGGGGATCACTCTGGAGGTGCCCGGGTGTCTGCCCACCTCTTTTCAAAGGGGACTGGGTTTTGTCCTGGGCGTCTTGGACATGGAACTTGCCCCCTGCCATACCGAAAACCCCGAAGGGTTCTAGAGGAGATGGGATCACGGAGGCCCCTTGAGTGCAGAGGGGTCCAAGGTCGGGGCCGTGACCCCTGTTCCCGCCGGGACACCACAGCCTGACCCCAGATGCGACCCGGCAGCTTCCTCCCGGGGCCTGCACACACACCAGGGCGAGGCACACAGCTGGAAGACACACCCCACACGGCATACCCATCGCTCACAACCCAAGGCCAGAGAAAGCTCTCCCCGGCCTCTGGTGCCCCCCAGGCTCCAAGGCACCGGGTCCCACAACGACACAGACCGAAAGCATGCCAGGTGGATGGGGAGGGGGGTGCGGGGGGCCGGCGGCGGACAGGCCACGCGGGGAGCCCGTGTCAGCGATGCGGGAGCTCCCCGGGAAGGCCTCTGGCCAAGGAAACCCTACGGAGGCAGCGCGCGTCCCCCTCAGACCGGCCGGTGTCTGGCCTGAGGACCAGCAGCCCTGGGGAGAACGTGCCGACACGGAGGTCCAGGGCACGTCCCCCGGAGAGAAGGGGGACGGGCACCCCTGTCTGGGACCACAGCGGGCAGCACCCATCCCAGCCCGCAGGGGCACCCATCACCTAGCAGTGCTCGTCCGGGGACTCAGCCCGCCACCTCTGGCACGGTGTTTCACGCCAGAAGGGAGAGAGCAGGGTGAGGCAGTCGGGGAGCGCTCATGCCCAGGGACGTGGACGCCGTCCTCGGTCCCAGTGCTCAGGTGACAACGTCCTGGAGCTAACCGTCCCAGTCTCCTCCGGGGCACCGGATCCGGGAAGCCCCTCCTGAGAGCCCTCCTGCCCCCCCTGCTCCTGGGAACAGTCACAATTGGTGGACGAGGAGGTGGACAGGGTCCAGGATGGCAGAAGGCCATCCAGGATGGCCCAGGAGGAGGAAGGGCAGGACGGCGAGGACAGATGCACCTGCCCTGAGCCACCATCCAGGGTCTGGCCGGGGATGCCCTCGCACCTCCCTCCACCCAAGGACTCCAGAGGCATGGGCCGCACTCCTGGGCTTTCACGGCCTCCCTCCCTCATGCCTTCAGTCCCTCAGTCCTTCCTTCCCTCCCTCCTGCCCTCCCTCCCCCTCTAGGCCTTCCTCTTCTTTCCCTCCCTCCTTTCCTCCCTCTCCCCCAGCTTGACTCCCTCCATTCCTCCCTCACCCAGCAGAGGCTCTGGGGTCCCAGCAGGGAACTGAGCCCTGGGGCTTCATCCGGGAGCAGCCCCAACCACATGGTCCCTGTCCCCGGGGCACTCACGGTCACTGTGGGCGCTGACGGGGCCCGGTCCTCAGGTTGAGCAGCGGGATGGCCACTTGGAATCCGCTGCGGAACACGGGGGCCGGCTGCACAGAGGGCGGAAGAGAACGAGGCTTAGCACTGCCTCCAGAAACATCGAGTCCTCCACGTGACGCCCTGGGCGTCCTCGTGGCCCACCGGCCCCAATCCCCCGAAGCCCCAAAGACTGCGTCGGGCCGTGTAGACTGGGGCTTTGGGGCACCGCTCTTGGGCCCCAGGAACAGCATCGCAGCCAACATCCCCAGGGCCTCCGAGTTTTCCTAAGGACCTCGCAGGTCCTCTGAGCCTGACGTCGTCCTCCTTGGGAAGCAATGTCCTGTCGACCCCCGTGTCTGTCTCCTGCTTCTTCTGGGATCCCTCACGGCCACACCCACCACGTGGGGCTGCCATGACCAGGACACACCCTGTGCCCCGTGGCGGACGCCCGCCTCCAACGCTGGGCCCCTCACAAGCCCGGTGCGCTGGGCCAGGCCTGGGCGCTCGCTCGGGGGTCCCCGGACATCTCCGGTGCAGTGCCCTGAGCCTGCCGGCGCTGGGTCGCCTCAGACCAGCCCGGGAGGCCAGCCGGGGGGCCCCTAGGCCAGGCAGGGAGGCGCCAGGCCAGGAGGTCCGGACGAGCCGCTCCCGGGCCCAGTGTGGGGAGCCCGGGCCGAGGCTGCTCCCCCAACGGAGGAGGACCTGGGCCCAGGGAGCTGAGTGGGGACAGGGCACAATGAGCCCAAGCTGGGCAGAGAGCTCCGGGGGGCGGGGTGCCTTGACCTCGGGCCCACTGGGAGACCACATCCCCCCCACAGGGCTCGGTCCCCTGGCGGGGGAAGGTGGTCGTCGGGATGTCCAGGCTCCCGGGCTGCACGGCCGGCAGCCGCTGGTTGGCGTGGGAGGAGGCACGATTGGCGCAGGAGAGAGCCCTCGGCAGAGAGGAGGGGGCAGGTGCTCCCGCGGCGGCAGGTGCCCGAGGGCGGGCGGCGTGCGCCGGCCTCCGCCGGAAGGCAGAGCCGCGCCAGCCCCGGTGCCCCGAGGCCAAGGCCAAGACCCTCTCCAGCATTGGCCACCGCACCCTCTTGTCTCCACCGACAACCCCACTGTGCCGGGTCTCGGCCGCTTGCTGTCTTTGCACCGGACTTGCCATCCTGCCTTGACCGAGCGGCTACCCTCTGTGGACTGAGGTCCAAAACAAGGACCAGAGGGGCCTGGGGGTATCCACGACCTCGCTCAGCCGGTGAGGGACCGGGCGGCCACCATGCCCCAGCTCCCCCTCTGCTTCTGCCTGGAGTCCTGCCCCGGCTTCCTCGGAAGGAGGAACCCCCAGCACCGTGAGTGTGGGCCCCACTTCCCAGGCCGGGCTCTTCACCCACGGCCCCCTCTGCCGCCCTCCCTGCATCGACTATGCCGACAACAAGGACGGAGATGTGGACGGGACGGCGTGGGAGGACCCCCGCACCCACGGCGGATGGCGGCTCCGAGGATGGGCTCATCCTCAGCTGTGCTCCCGGGAGCCCGGAGCCCGAGGGCACAAGGCCTCCCGCTGCACAAGAAACGATCTCCCGTGGGGGCCGCGGGTCCCCCGGGCTCCGAGCAGGAACCGGAGCTGCCCACATGCGTCCTGCCAAGGAAGGATCAGCCCGGGCTCGCCGGCCCCGTGGCCACAAGGCTCCTCCTGCCCGCCGGTCCTCCGTGTGGGCTGGCTCACCTTCCCCTCAGCAGGGATGGCCAGGCCCTGGCCTAGCTCGGTCCCCTCCCCCGAAGCACCCCACACACACCCTGGCCGCTGCCGGGTCCGGAACCCCGTTCCCATCGGGCCCCGTGCACGCCCGCACCCACGCAGGGACACACCAACGCACGCGCAGCCCTCGACGAGTCCCTCGACCCGTCGTGGGAACAGATGCTCGCTGACGGTCTCGAGGTTCCTGAAGAACCCCGTCGCTCCTGCCCAGGAACTGCCTCCTGCCACGGCATCCCCGTGAGAACCCTCCTGGCACAGACCACGTGGCTGAAACGCACACGCTGAGCACACCCCGGGTCGGACAGGGCGTGGACCCACGGGAACACACACGCAGCTGTGAGTGGGAACCTGGGAGTCTCCTCGGGAGGATCTCCCGAGCCGGACCCATGCTGACTCCCTGACCGCCCCCCACCCCATTGCACACGCGGGTGCATGCCCAACACCGACGGGCCCCTGCATGCGGGCAGGGCTCAGGGCGTTGGCCTGCTGCCATCAGCACCACCGAAACAAGTCCGATGTGTGGGGGCCACTGTCTGGACGCGGCATGGGGTGAGGGGTGAGCACGGAGCGGCTGGGGGAGGGGCCCTCGGGGACTCAGGTGTGAGGAGGAAGTCGGGGCAGGGGTCCCCAGGAAGCGGTGACTTCACTTCCCTGACCACAGAGCCCAACAGAATTGGAACCCACGTCACCAGGCACCCACATTCCAGGGACGCCCCCCTGCGCAGCTCGTTGCTTTGGACATCGTCCAACCGACACCATGTTCGCATGCTGCCTCCCAAACTCGGGACGGTGGAGACGGAGGACAGCGCGCCCGGCTACCACTTCCCCGCGCTCTGGAGGTCCTTTCAGGGCTGCCCGACGCCTCTGGCCTTTCGGCCGAAAGGAGACTAAGGTGACACCGGGAGGCCAGAGCCGGCCGCCCAGCCCCACACGCTCGCATCGACGGGCGCAGCCACGGGTCCCCTCAACTGCTGGGCTTGTGTGTGTAAGTGTCTGTGTGTGTGTGTGTGTGTGTGTGTGTGTGTGTGTGTGTGTGTGTGTGTGTGTGTGTGTGTGTGTGTGTGTCTGAGAGCGTGCCTGTGCAGGTATGTGTCTGGAAGGAGGGCTCACGTGCGGTGGGGCCTTCCTGAGCAGGAGCAGGTGGATGAGGGCTAAGATGCCCGGTGGGCAGGTCGCGGTCAAGGTGAAGGCTGGCTGGGTGGGACAGGTGTGGGGGATGTGAGCTCCTGGCCAGGGTCGATCCCCAGAGCCCTGCAGGTATGGGTCCCGGGACCGGGGGTAGGGCTGGGCAGGCACAGGTCTGGGGCCCATGTGGGAGCAGCAGGGGGACCGGGCAAGAGGAGAGTGGGGTCGGCCGGGCGGGGCTGGGATGGCTCCGGGCCAGCGACCGGTCCCTGTCTTTGCAGAAGGCCACGGAGGAAGAGACGAGGCAGGCGGCCACCACCTCCTCCCTGACCCAGGAGTCCGCAGGCCCAGGAAAGGCTTCCGAGCCTGCCAGGCCACCTGCGGAAGCCGAGCCCCAGGGTGAGAAGGCGGGGCGGGGCTGGGTGCCTGGGTGTGTGCGGGGACGGGTCGGTGCTGGGCCCACAGGGACAAGCCCCACAGGCTGGTGCGGGGCCAGGAGCAAGGACTGGGCTCAGAGCACCCAGCGGGGACACTGCCCTCGGGGAGCCATCCCGCTGAGGGTTCCTTCCCTGGCTGCGGCCTCTCCGCGACGCCCCGCCTGGGTCCTGGGGGCGCCAAGGCACATGCAGAGGCAGGCAAGCGCGGGACCTTCTCTCCTCTCACAGCTGCTCCTGGCAAGGAGCTCGGGCCCCTCCTGACATCAGCAGGAGCTGGGGATTGGGAGACGGTGCCTGCCGCCTCCTCAGCCGGGGACCCGCCGCCAGCAGGTGACCAGGAACCGGGCCCCGCGGAGCCTGACGCTGCCCAGGAAGAGCTGCGGCCTGCTCCTGCCCCAGGCCGTGCTCCTGCTCCTGCTCCTCTCAGGATCCTGCGCCTTCCCCCGTCCCCGCCCGGGCCCCTCATCCTGCCACAGGCCCAGGTCCTGCCCTGCATCCTGCACCAGCCAGCACCACCGCACCTGAGCCAGCTGCAAACCCTGCCGCTGCCCCTGCCCCGTCCCCTGCCCCGGCCTTGGCCACGGCCCCTTCCCCGGCCTGCGCCCCTCTTACTGCCCCACACCCAGCCCCTGCCCCAGCCCCTGCAAGGACTGATTCTCCTTGCCTGGCCCCTGCCTCTTCGCCTGCCACGGAGACAGCTGCTGCCCCTTCCCCTGCCCGTGCCTCTGCCCTTCTTCTTGCCCCACACCCAGCTCGTGTATCTGATCCTGCCCCTTCGCCTGCCCCGACCCAGGCCACGGACACCTCCCCTGTCCCCGCCTGTACCCCTGATCCTGACCCAGTCCCGGCTCGGGCCCTGGATCCTGCGCCAGCCATCGCCGGGACACCTCTCCCAGCTCCAGCCCCTTCCACGGCCCCTTCCCTTGCCCCTGCCAGGATCCCTGCCCCTTGGCCTGCCCCTGCCTCTGCCCCTGCCAGGACCCCTACCCCTTCACCTGCCTGTGACCCTGCTCCTGCCCCAGACCCAGCTCCTGCCCCTTCTCCAAACCCCGCCAGGACCACTGGCCACTCCCCTGCCCCTGCCTCTGCCCTCCTTCCTGCCCCAGGCCCAGTTCCTACCCGGGATCCTGCCCCTGCCCCTGCCCCTGGCCCTGCCCCTGCCCATGCCCATGCCATTGCCTCTGCCCCGACTCCTGCCCCACACGCATGTCCTGCACCTCTTCCTGCCCCTGCCCCTTTCCCTGCCTGGAAGACTGCCCCTTCCCGTGTTCCTCCCTGGGTCCCTGATCCTGCTCCAGACCCCACCCGTCCTCCTGCTCCTGCCCCTGCCCCTGCCGCTTGCCCACCCCCTTCCCCTGCCCCTCCAAGGACCACTGGCCCTTCCCTTGCCCCTCTCAGGGCCCCTCTGTCTTCGCCTCTCCCTGCCTGGGCCACTGCTCCTGCCCGAGACCCAGGTCCTGCCCCTGCTCCTGCCCCTTCTCCTGCTCCTGCCTGGGTCCCTCTTGCTGCTCCACACCCAGGCCCTGCCGCTTCCCCGGCCTCGGCCAGGACCGCTGCCCCTCCCTTTGCCCCTCACAGGGCCACTGTCTCTTCCCCTGCCTCTCCCTGTTCCCACCGGACACCTGTTCCAGCCCCACACCCAGCTCCTGCCCCTTGCTCCTGCCCTTTCCCCTGGCCCTGCCTGCACTCCTCTTCCTGGCCCTGACCCAGCTCCAGCCCTGCATGCTGCAGCGGCCGCTCCTGCTGACCCTTTCCGTCCCCTTGCTCCTGCTCCTGCCCCGGTCCCAGCTCTTGCACCAGGCCCAGCTCCTGTGCCGGCCCCTGTCCCAACACCTGCCCCTACCCCTGCTCCTGCGGGGCTCCCAGAGCCCCATCCAGAGGCCCCCGCCCTGCGGGGAGAGCTCCCTGGACGGGTACCCTCCGTTCCATGCCCCGACCCCGATGGCCCGCCGCCACGGTTCATCCCCTCCGCCTGGGTTCTTTCTCTCTGCTTCGGTCTCACCATCATCCTAGCTTTGCATGCCCTCGACGCTCTCGCCTATCTCTTTTAAATAAAATGCATCGTTTTTCCGTGGAACCCGTGCTCAACCCTAAGTCTGTCCCCGGCGGCGCCGCCCCACCCGCCCACCCCCCCACCGCCCCCAACAGCCCAGAACATCGCTGTGGAACAACTCCTTCCCCGAAGGGGACCCTGAGCCCAAGCCCTCCCTGCCCATTGCTCCCCCAGTCCGGCCCCTCGCCACGCCTCAGCTGATTTCTCTCTCCCTTCCTTCCCCTGTTCTGGACGTTTCTGGGAGGGGGATCACTCTGGAGGTGCCCGGGTGTCTGCCCACCTCTTTTCAAAGGGGACTGGGTTTTGTCCTGGGCGTCTTGGACATGGAACTTGCCCCCTGCCATACCGAAAACCCCGAAGGGTTCTAGAGGAGATGGGATCACGGAGGCCCCTTGAGTGCAGAGGGGTCCAAGGTCGGGGCCGTGACCCCTGTTCCCGCCGGGACACCACAGCCTGACCCCAGATGCGACCCGGCAGCTTCCTCCCGGGGCCTGCACACACACCAGGGCGAGGCACACAGCTGGAAGACACACCCCACACGGCATACCCATCGCTCACAACCCAAGGCCAGAGAAAGCTCTCCCCGGCCTCTGGTGCCCCCCAGGCTCCAAGGCACCGGGTCCCACAACGACACAGACCGAAAGCATGCCAGGTGGATGGGGAGGGGGGTGCGGGGGGCCGGCGGCGGACAGGCCACGCGGGGAGCCCGTGTCAGCGATGCGGGAGCTCCCCGGGAAGGCCTCTGGCCAAGGAAACCCTACGGAGGCAGCGCGCGTCCCCCTCAGACCGGCCGGTGTCTGGCCTGAGGACCAGCAGCCCTGGGGAGAACGTGCCGACACGGAGGTCCAGGGCACGTCCCCCGGAGAGAAGGGGGACGGGCACCCCTGTCTGGGACCACAGCGGGCAGCACCCATCCCAGCCCGCAGGGGCACCCATCACCTAGCAGTGCTCGTCCGGGGACTCAGCCCGCCACCTCTGGCACGGTGTTTCACGCCAGAAGGGAGAGAGCAGGGTGAGGCAGTCGGGGAGCGCTCATGCCCAGGGACGTGGACGCCGTCCTCGG
Organism: Meles meles; assembly: GCF_922984935.1. Taxonomy (NCBI): domain Eukaryota; kingdom Metazoa; phylum Chordata; class Mammalia; order Carnivora; family Mustelidae; genus Meles; species Meles meles. The sequence goes on from NW_025721144.1 coordinate 374,579, forward strand.
TCCCAGTGCTCAGGTGACAACGTCCTGGAGCTAACCGTCCCAGTCTCCTCCGGGGCACCGGATCCGGGAAGCCCCTCCTGAGAGCCCTCCTGCCCCCCCTGCTCCTGGGAACAGTCACAATTGGTGGACGAGGAGGTGGACAGGGTCCAGGATGGCAGAAGGCCATCCAGGATGGCCCAGGAGGAGGAAGGGCAGGACGGCGAGGACAGATGCACCTGCCCTGAGCCACCATCCAGGGTCTGGCCGGGGATGCCCTCGCACCTCCCTCCACCCAAGGACTCCAGAGGCATGGGCCGCACTCCTGGGCTTTCACGGCCTCCCTCCCTCATGCCTTCAGTCCCTCAGTCCTTCCTTCCCTCCCTCCTGCCCTCCCTCCCCCTCTAGGCCTTCCTCTTCTTTCCCTCCCTCCTTTCCTCCCTCTCCCCCAGCTTGACTCCCTCCATTCCTCCCTCACCCAGCAGAGGCTCTGGGGTCCCAGCAGGGAACTGAGCCCTGGGGCTTCATCCGGGAGCAGCCCCAACCACATGGTCCCTGTCCCCGGGGCACTCACGGTCACTGTGGGCGCTGACGGGGCCCGGTCCTCAGGTTGAGCAGCGGGATGGCCACTTGGAATCCGCTGCGGAACACGGGGGCCGGCTGCACAGAGGGCGGAAGAGAACGAGGCTTAGCACTGCCTCCAGAAACATCGAGTCCTCCACGTGACGCCCTGGGCGTCCTCGTGGCCCACCGGCCCCAATCCCCCGAAGCCCCAAAGACTGCGTCGGGCCGTGTAGACTGGGGCTTTGGGGCACCGCTCTTGGGCCCCAGGAACAGCATCGCAGCCAACATCCCCAGGGCCTCCGAGTTTTCCTAAGGACCTCGCAGGTCCTCTGAGCCTGACGTCGTCCTCCTTGGGAAGCAATGTCCTGTCGACCCCCGTGTCTGTCTCCTGCTTCTTCTGGGATCCCTCACGGCCACACCCACCACGTGGGGCTGCCATGACCAGGACACACCCTGTGCCCCGTGGCGGACGCCCGCCTCCAACGCTGGGCCCCTCACAAGCCCGGTGCGCTGGGCCAGGCCTGGGCGCTCGCTCGGGGGTCCCCGGACATCTCCGGTGCAGTGCCCTGAGCCTGCCGGCGCTGGGTCGCCTCAGACCAGCCCGGGAGGCCAGCCGGGGGGCCCCTAGGCCAGGCAGGGAGGCGCCAGGCCAGGAGGTCCGGACGAGCCGCTCCCGGGCCCAGTGTGGGGAGCCCGGGCCGAGGCTGCTCCCCCAACGGAGGAGGACCTGGGCCCAGGGAGCTGAGTGGGGACAGGGCACAATGAGCCCAAGCTGGGCAGAGAGCTCCGGGGGGCGGGGTGCCTTGACCTCGGGCCCACTGGGAGACCACATCCCCCCCACAGGGCTCGGTCCCCTGGCGGGGGAAGGTGGTCGTCGGGATGTCCAGGCTCCCGGGCTGCACGGCCGGCAGCCGCTGGTTGGCGTGGGAGGAGGCACGATTGGCGCAGGAGAGAGCCCTCGGCAGAGAGGAGGGGGCAGGTGCTCCCGCGGCGGCAGGTGCCCGAGGGCGGGCGGCGTGCGCCGGCCTCCGCCGGAAGGCAGAGCCGCGCCAGCCCCGGTGCCCCGAGGCCAAGGCCAAGACCCTCTCCAGCATTGGCCACCGCACCCTCTTGTCTCCACCGACAACCCCACTGTGCCGGGTCTCGGCCGCTTGCTGTCTTTGCACCGGACTTGCCATCCTGCCTTGACCGAGCGGCTACCCTCTGTGGACTGAGGTCCAAAACAAGGACCAGAGGGGCCTGGGGGTATCCACGACCTCGCTCAGCCGGTGAGGGACCGGGCGGCCACCATGCCCCAGCTCCCCCTCTGCTTCTGCCTGGAGTCCTGCCCCGGCTTCCTCGGAAGGAGGAACCCCCAGCACCGTGAGTGTGGGCCCCACTTCCCAGGCCGGGCTCTTCACCCACGGCCCCCTCTGCCGCCCTCCCTGCATCGACTATGCCGACAACAAGGACGGAGATGTGGACGGGACGGCGTGGGAGGACCCCCGCACCCACGGCGGATGGCGGCTCCGAGGATGGGCTCATCCTCAGCTGTGCTCCCGGGAGCCCGGAGCCCGAGGGCACAAGGCCTCCCGCTGCACAAGAAACGATCTCCCGTGGGGGCCGCGGGTCCCCCGGGCTCCGAGCAGGAACCGGAGCTGCCCACATGCGTCCTGCCAAGGAAGGATCAGCCCGGGCTCGCCGGCCCCGTGGCCACAAGGCTCCTCCTGCCCGCCGGTCCTCCGTGTGGGCTGGCTCACCTTCCCCTCAGCAGGGATGGCCAGGCCCTGGCCTAGCTCGGTCCCCTCCCCCGAAGCACCCCACACACACCCTGGCCGCTGCCGGGTCCGGAACCCCGTTCCCATCGGGCCCCGTGCACGCCCGCACCCACGCAGGGACACACCAACGCACGCGCAGCCCTCGACGAGTCCCTCGACCCGTCGTGGGAACAGATGCTCGCTGACGGTCTCGAGGTTCCTGAAGAACCCCGTCGCTCCTGCCCAGGAACTGCCTCCTGCCACGGCATCCCCGTGAGAACCCTCCTGGCACAGACCACGTGGCTGAAACGCACACGCTGAGCACACCCCGGGTCGGACAGGGCGTGGACCCACGGGAACACACACGCAGCTGTGAGTGGGAACCTGGGAGTCTCCTCGGGAGGATCTCCCGAGCCGGACCCATGCTGACTCCCTGACCGCCCCCCACCCCATTGCACACGCGGGTGCATGCCCAACACCGACGGGCCCCTGCATGCGGGCAGGGCTCAGGGCGTTGGCCTGCTGCCATCAGCACCACCGAAACAAGTCCGATGTGTGGGGGCCACTGTCTGGACGCGGCATGGGGTGAGGGGTGAGCACGGAGCGGCTGGGGGAGGGGCCCTCGGGGACTCAGGTGTGAGGAGGAAGTCGGGGCAGGGGTCCCCAGGAAGCGGTGACTTCACTTCCCTGACCACAGAGCCCAACAGAATTGGAACCCACGTCACCAGGCACCCACATTCCAGGGACGCCCCCCTGCGCAGCTCGTTGCTTTGGACATCGTCCAACCGACACCATGTTCGCATGCTGCCTCCCAAACTCGGGACGGTGGAGACGGAGGACAGCGCGCCCGGCTACCACTTCCCCGCGCTCTGGAGGTCCTTTCAGGGCTGCCCGACGCCTCTGGCCTTTCGGCCGAAAGGAGACTAAGGTGACACCGGGAGGCCAGAGCCGGCCGCCCAGCCCCACACGCTCGCATCGACGGGCGCAGCCACGGGTCCCCTCAACTGCTGGGCTTGTGTGTGTAAGTGTCTGTGTGTGTGTGTGTGTGTGTGTGTGTGTGTGTGTGTGTGTGTGTGTGTGTGTGTGTGTGTGTGTGTCTGAGAGCGTGCCTGTGCAGGTATGTGTCTGGAAGGAGGGCTCACGTGCGGTGGGGCCTTCCTGAGCAGGAGCAGGTGGATGAGGGCTAAGATGCCCGGTGGGCAGGTCGCGGTCAAGGTGAAGGCTGGCTGGGTGGGACAGGTGTGGGGGATGTGAGCTCCTGGCCAGGGTCGATCCCCAGAGCCCTGCAGGTGTGGGTCCCGGGACCGGGGGTAGGGCTGGGCAGGCACAGGTCTGGGGCCCATGTGGGAGCAGCAGGGGGACCGGGCAAGAGGAGAGTGGGGTCGGCCGGGCGGGGCTGGGATGGCTCCGGGCCAGCGACCAGTCCCTGTCTTTGCAGAAGGCCACGGAGGAAGAGACGAGGCAGGCGGCCACCACCTCCTCCCTGACCCAGGAGTCCGCAGGCCCAGGAAAGGCTTCCGAGCCTGCCAGGCCACCTGCGGAAGCCGAGCCCCAGGGTGAGAAGGCGGGGCGGGGCTGGGTGCCTGGGTGTGTGCGGGGACGGGTCGGTGCTGGGCCCACAGGGACAAGCCCCACAGGCTGGTGCGGGGCCAGGAGCAAGGACTGGGCTCAGAGCACCCAGCGGGGACACTGCCCTCGGGGAGCCATCCCGCTGAGGGTTCCTTCCCTGGCTGCGGCCTCTCCGCGATGCCCCGCCTGGGTCCTGGGGGCGCCAAGGCACATGCAGAGGCAGGCAAGCGCGGGACCTTCTCTCCTCTCACAGCTGCTCCTGGCAAGGAGCTCGGGCCCCTCCTGACATCAGCAGGAGCTGGGGATTGGGAGACGGTGCCTGCCGCCTCCTCAGCCGGGGACCCGCCGCCAGCAGGTGACCAGGAACCGGGCCCCGCGGAGCCTGACGCTGCCCAGGAAGAGCTGCGGCCTGCTCCTGCCCCAGGCCGTGCTCCTGCTCCTGCTCCTCTCAGGATCCTGCGCCTTCCCCCGTCCCCGCCCGGGCCCCTCATCCTGCCACAGGCCCAGGTCCTGCCCTGCATCCTGCACCAGCCAGCACCACCGCACCTGAGCCAGCTGCAAACCCTGCCGCTGCCCCTGCCCCGTCCCCTGCCCCGGCCTTGGCCACGGCCCCTTCCCCGGCCTGCGCCCCTCTTACTGCCCCACACCCAGCCCCTGCCCCAGCCCCTGCAAGGGCTGATTCTCCTTGCCTGGCCCCTGCCCCTTCGCCTGCCACGGAGACAGCTGCTGCCCCTTCCCCTGCCCGTGCCTCTGCCCTTCTTCTTGCCCCACACCCAGCTCGTGTATCTGATCCTGCCCCTTCGCCTGCCCCGACCCAGGCCACGGACACCTCCCCTGTCCCCGCCTGTACCCCTGATCCTGACCCAGTCCCGGCTCGGGCCCTGGATCCTGCGCCAGCCATCGCCGGGACACCTCTCCCAGCTCCAGCCCCTTCCACGGCCCCGTCCCTTGCCCCTGCCAGGATCCCTGCCCCTTGGCCTGCCCCTGCCTCTGCCCCTGCCAGGACCCCTACCCCTTCACCTGCCTGTGACCCTGCTCCTGCCCCAGACCCAGCTCCTGCCCCTTCTCCAAACCCCGCCAGGACCACTGGCCACTCCCCTGCCCCTGCCTCTGCCCTCCTTCCTGCCCCAGGCCCAGTTCCTACCCGGGATCCTGCCCCTGCCCCTGCCCCTGGCCCTGCCCCTGCCCATGCCCATGCCATTGCCTCTGCCCCGATTCCTGCCCCACATGCATGTCCTGCACCTCTTCCTGCCCCTGCCCCTTTCCCTGCCTGGAAGACTGCCCCTTCCCGTGTTCCTCCCTGGGTCCCTGTTCCTGCTCCAGACCCCACCCGTCCTCCTGCTCCTGCCCCTGCCCCTGCCGCTTGCCCACCCCCTTCCCCTGCCCCTCCAAGGACCACTGGCCCTTCCCTTGCCCCTCTCAGGGCCCCTCTGTCTTCGCCTCTCCCTGCCTGGGCCCCTGCTCCTGCCCGAGACCCAGGTCCTGCCCCTGCTCCTGCCCCTTCTCCTGCTCCTGCCTGGGTCCCTCTTGCTGCTCCACACCCAGGCCCTGCCGCTTCCCCGGCCTCGGCCAGGACCGCTGCCCCTCCCTTTGCCCCTCACAGGGCCACTGTCTCTTCCCCTGCCTCTCCCTGTTCCCACCGGACACCTGTTCCAGCCCCACACCCAGCTCCTGCCCCTTGCTCCTGCCCTATCCCCTGGCCCTGCCTGCACTCCTCTTCCTGGCCCTGACCCAGCTCCAGCCCTGCATGCTGCAGCGGCCGCTCCTGCTGACCCTTTCCGTCCCCTTGCTCCTGCTCCTGCCCCGGTCCCAGCTCTTGCACCAGGCCCAGCTCCTGTGCCGGCCCCTGTCCCAACACCTGCCCCTACCCCTGCTCCTGCGGGGCTCCCAGAGCCCCATCCAGAGGCCCCCGCCCTGCGGGGAGAGCTCCCTGGACGGGTACCCTCCGTTCCATGCCCCGACCCCGATGGCCCGCCGCCACGGTTCATCCCCTCCGCCTGGGTTCTTTCTCTCTGCTTCGGTCTCACCATCATCCTAGCTTTGCATGCCCTCGACGCTCTCGCCTATCTCTTTTAAATAAAATGCATCGTTTTTCCGTGGAACCCGTGCTCAACCCTAAGTCCGTCCCCGGCGGCGCCACCCCCACCCGCCCACCCCCCCACCGCCCCCAACAGCCCAGAACATCGCTGTGGAACAACTCCTTCCCCGAAGGGGACCCTGAGCCCAAGCCCTCCCTGCCCATTGCTCCCCCAGTCCGGCCCCTCGCCACGCCTCAGCTGATTTCTCTCTCCCTTCCTTCCCCTGTTCTGGACGTTTCTGGGAGGGGGATCACTCTGGAGGTGCCCGGGTGTCTGCCCACCTCTTTTCAAAGGGGACTGGGTTTTGTCCTGGGCGTCTTGGACATGGAACTTGCCCCCTGCCATACCGAAAACCCCGAAGGGTTCTAGAGGAGATGGGATCACGGAGGCCCCTTGAGTGCAGAGGGGTCCAAGGTCGGGGCCGTGACCCCTGTTCCCGCCGGGACACCACAGCCTGACCCCAGATGCCACCCGGCAGCTTCCTCCCGGGGCCTGCACACACACCAGGGCGAGGCACACAGCTGGAAGACACACCCCACACGGCATACCCATCGCTCACAACCCAAGGCCAGAGAAAGCTCTCCCCGGCCTCTGGTGCCCCCCAGGCTCCAAGGCACCGGGTCCCACAACGACACAGACCGAAAGCATGCCAGGTGGATGGGGAGGGGGGTGCGGGGGGCCGGCGGCGGACAGGCCACGCGGGGAGCCCGTGTCAGCGATGCGGGAGCTCCCCGGGAAGGCCTCTGGCCAAGGAAACCCTACGGAGGCAGCGCGCGTCCCCCTCAGACCGGCCGGTGTCTGGCCTGAGGACCAGCAGCCCTGGGGAGAACGTGCCGACACGGAGGTCCAGGGCACGTCCCCCGGAGAGAAGGGGGACGGGCACCCCTGTCTGGGACCACAGCGGGCAGCACCCATCCCAGCCCGCAGGGGCACCCATCACCTAGCAGTGCTCGTCCGGGGACTCAGCCCGCCACCTCTGGCACGGTGTTTCACGCCAGAAGGGAGAGAGCAGGGTGAGGCAGTCGGGGAGCGCTCATGCCCAGGGACGTGGACGCCGTCCTCGGTCCCAGTGCTCAGGTGACAACGTCCTGGAGCTAACCGTCCCAGTCTCCTCCGGGGCACCGGATCCGGGAAGCCCCTCCTGAGAGCCCTCCTGCCCCCCCTGCTCCTGGGAACAGTCACAATTGGTGGACGAGGAGGTGGACAGGGTCCAGGATGGCAGAAGGCCATCCAGGATGGCCCAGGAGGAGGAAGGGCAGGACGGCGAGGACAGATGCACCTGCCCTGAGCCACCATCCAGGGTCTGGCCGGGGATGCCCTCGCACCTCCCTCCACCCAAGGACTCCAGAGGCATGGGCCGCACTCCTGGGCTTTCACGGCCTCCCTCCCTCATGCCTTCAGTCCCTCAGTCCTTCCTTCCCTCCCTCCTGCCCTCCCTCCCCCTCTAGGCCTTCCTCTTCTTTCCCTCCCTCCTTTCCTCCCTCTCCCCCAGCTTGACTCCCTCCATTCCTCCCTCACCCAGCAGAGGCTCTGGGGTCCCAGCAGGGAACTGAGCCCTGGGGCTTCATCCGGGAGCAGCCCCAACCACATGGTCCCTGTCCCCGGGGCACTCACGGTCACTGTGGGCGCTGACGGGGCCCGGTCCTCAGGTTGAGCAGCGGGATGGCCACTTGGAATCCGCTGCGGAACACGGGGGCCGGCTGCACAGAGGGCGGAAGAGAACGAGGCTTAGCACTGCCTCCAGAAACATCGAGTCCTCCACGTGACGCCCTGGGCGTCCTCGTGGCCCACCGGCCCCAATCCCCCGAAGCCCCAAAGACTGCGTCGGGCCGTGTAGACTGGGGCTTTGGGGCACCGCTCTTGGGCCCCAGGAACAGCATCGCAGCCAACATCCCCAGGGCCTCCGAGTTTTCCTAAGGACCTCGCAGGTCCTCTGAGCCTGACGTCGTCCTCCTTGGGAAGCAATGTCCTGTCGACCCCCGTGTCTGTCTCCTGCTTCTTCTGGGATCCCTCACGGCCACACCCACCACGTGGGGCTGCCATGACCAGGACACACCCTGTGCCCCGTGGCGGACGCCCGCCTCCAACGCTGGGCCCCTCACAAGCCCGGTGCGCTGGGCCAGGCCTGGGCGCTCGCTCGGGGGTCCCCGGACATCTCCGGTGCAGTGCCCTGAGCCTGCCGGCGCTGGGTCGCCTCAGACCAGCCCGGGAGGCCAGCCGGGGGGCCCCTAGGCCAGGCAGGGAGGCGCCAGGCCAGGAGGTCCGGACGAGCCGCTCCCGGGCCCAGTGTGGGGAGCCCGGGCCGAGGCTGCTCCCCCAACGGAGGAGGACCTGGGCCCAGGGAGCTGAGTGGGGACAGGGCACAATGAGCCCAAGCTGGGCAGAGAGCTCCGGGGGGCGGGGTGCCTTGACCTCGGGCCCACTGGGAGACCACATCCCCCCCACAGGGCTCGGTCCCCTGGCGGGGGAAGGTGGTCGTCGGGATGTCCAGGCTCCCGGGCTGCACGGCCGGCAGCCGCTGGCTGGCGTGGGAGGAGGCACGGCTGGCGCAGGAGAGAGCCCTCGGCAGAGAGGAGGGGGCAGGTGCTCCCGCGGCGGCAGGTGCCCGAGGGCGGGCGGCGTGCGCCAGCCTCCGCCGGAAGGCAGAGCCGCGCCAGCCCCGGTGCCCCGAGGCCAAGGCCAAGACCCTCTCCAGCATTGGCCACCGCACCCTCTTGTCTCCACCGACAACCCCACTGTGCCGGGTCTCGGCCGCTTGCTGTCTTTGCACCGGACTTGCCATCCTGCCTTGACCGAGCGGCTACCCTCTGTGGACTGAGGTCCAAAACAAGGACCAGAGGGGCCTGGGGGTATCCACGACCTCGCTCAGCCGGTGAGGGACCGGGCGGCCACCATGCCCCAGCTCCCCCTCTGCTTCTGCCTGGAGTCCTGCCCCGGCTTCCTCGGAAGGAGGAACCCCCAGCACCGTGAGTGTGGGCCCCACTTCCCAGGCCGGGCTCTTCACCCACGGCCCCCTCTGCCGCCCTCCCTGCATCGACTATGCCGACAACAAGGACGGAGATGTGGACGGGACGGCGTGGGAGGACCCCCGCACCCACGGCGGATGGCGGCTCCGAGGATGGGCTCATCCTCAGCTGTGCTCCCGGGAGCCCGGAGCCCGAGGGCACAAGGCCTCCCGCTGCACAAGAAACGATCTCCCGTGGGGGCCGCGGGTCCCCCGGGCTCCGAGCAGGAACCGGAGCTGCCCACATGCGTCCTGCCAAGGAAGGATCAGCCCGGGCTCGCCGGCCCCGTGGCCACAAGGCTCCTCCTGCCCGCCGGTCCTCCGTGTGGGCTGGCTCACCTTCCCCTCAGCAGGGATGGCCAGGCCCTGGCCTAGCTCGGTCCCCTCCCCCGAAGCACCCCACACACACCCTGGCCGCTGCCGGGTCCGGAACCCCGTTCCCATCGGGCCCCGTGCACGCCCGCACCCACGCAGGGACACACCCACGCACGCGCAGCCCTCGACGAGTCCCTCGACCCGTCGTGGGAACAGATGCTCGCTGACGGTCTCGAGGTTCCTGAAGAACCCCGTCGCTCCTGCCCAGGAACTGCCTCCTGCCACGGCATCCCCGTGAGAACCCTCCTGGCACAGACCACGTGGCTGAAACGCACACGCTGAGCACACCCCGGGTCGGACAGGGCGTGGACCCACGGGAACACACACGCAGCTGTGAGTGGGAACCTGGGAGTCTCCTCGGGAGGATCTCCCGAGCCGGACCCATGCTGACTCCCTGACCGCCCCCCACCCCATTGCACACGCGGGTGCATGCCCAACACCGACGGGCCCCTGCATGCGGGCAGGGCTCAGGGCGTTGGCCTGCTGCCATCAGCACCACCGAAACAAGTCCGATGTGTGGGGGCCACTGTCTGGACGCGGCATGGGGTGAGGGGTGAGCACGGAGCGGCTGGGGGAGGGGCCCTCGGGGACTCAGGTGTGAGGAGGAAGTCGGGGCAGGGGTCCCCAGGAAGCGGTGACTTCACTTCCCTGACCACAGAGCCCAACAGAATTGGAACCCACGTCACCAGGCACCCACATTCCAGGGACGCCCCCCTGCGCAGCTCGTTGCTTTGGACATCGTCCAACCGACACCATGTTCGCATGCTGCCTCCCAAACTCGGGACGGTGGAGACGGAGGACAGCGCGCCCGGCTACCACTTCCCCGCGCTCTGGAGGTCCTTTCAGGGCTGCCCGACGCCTCTGGCCTTTCGGCCGAAAGGAGACTAAGGTGACACCGGGAGGCCAGAGCCGGCCGCCCAGCCCCACACGCTCGCATCGACGGGCGCAGCCACGGGTCCCCTCAACTGCTGGGCTTGTGTGTGTAAGTGTCTGTCGTGTGTGTGTGTGTGTGTGTGTGTGTGTGTCTGAGAGCGTGCCTGTGCAGGTATGTGTCTGGAAGGAGGGCTCACGTGCGGTGGGGCCTTCCTGAGCAGGAGCAGGTGGATGAGGGCTAAGATGCCCGGTGGGCAGGTCGCGGTCAAGGTGAAGGCTGGCTGGGTGGGACAGGTGTGGGGGATGTGAGCTCCTGGCCAGGGTCGATCCCCAGAGCCCTGCAGGTGTGGGTCCCGGGACCGGGGGTAGGGCTGGGCAGGCACAGGTCTGGGGCCCATGTGGGAGCAGCAGGGGGACCGGGCAAGAGGAGAGTGGGGTCGGCCGGGCGGGGCTGGGATGGCTCCGGGCCAGCGACCGGTCCCTGTCTTTGCAGAAGGCCACGGAGGAAGAGACGAGGCAGGCGGCCACCACCTCCTCCCTGACCCAGGAGTCCGCAGGCCCAGGAAAGGCTTCCGAGCCTGCCAGGCCACCTGCGGAAGCCGAGCCCCAGGGTGAGAAGGCGGGGCGGGGCTGGGTGCCTGGGTGTGTGCGGGGACGGGTCGGTGCTGGGCCCACAGGGACAAGCCCCACAGGCTGGTGCGGGGCCAGGAGCAAGGACTGGGCTCAGAGCACCCAGCGGGGACACTGCCCTCGGGGAGCCATCCCGCTGAGGGTTCCTTCCCTGGCTGCGGCCTCTCCGCGACGCCCCGCCTGGGTCCTGGGGGCGCCAAGGCACATGCAGAGGCAGGCAAGCGCGGGACCTTCTCTCCTCTCACAGCTGCTCCTGGCAAGGAGCTCGGGCCCCTCCTGACATCAGCAGGAGCTGGGGATTGGGAGACGGTGCCTGCCGCCTCCTCAGCCGGGGACCCGCCGCCAGCAGGTGACCAGGAACCGGGCCCCGCGGAGCCTGACGCTGCCCAGGAAGAGCTGCGGCCTGCTCCTGCCCCAGGCCGTGCTCCTGCTCCTGCTCCTCTCAGGATCCTGCGCCTTCCCCCGTCCCCGCCCGGGCCCCTCATCCTGCCACAGGCCCAGGTCCTGCCCTGCATCCTGCACCAGCCAGCACCACCGCACCTGAGCCAGCTGCAAACCCTGCCGCTGCCCCTGCCCCGTCCCCTGCCCCGGCCTTGGCCACGGCCCCTTCCCCGGCCTGCGCCCCTCTTACTGCCCCACACCCAGCCCCTGCCCCAGCCCCTGCAAGGGCTGATTCTCCTTGCCTGGCCCCTGCCCCTTCGCCTGCCACGGAGACAGCTGCTGCCCCTTCCCCTGCCCGTGCCTCTGCCCTTCTTCTTGCCCCACACCCAGCTCGTGTATCTGATCCTGCCCCTTCGCCTGCCCCGACCCAGGCCACGGACACCTCCCCTGTCCCCGCCTGTACCCCTGATCCTGACCCAGTCCCGGCTCGGGCCCTGGATCCTGCGCCAGCCATCGCCGGGACACCTCTCCCAGCTCCAGCCCCTTCCACGGCCCCTTCCCTTGCCCCTGCCAGGATCCCTGCCCCTTGGCCTGCCCCTGCCTCTGCCCCTGCCAGGACCCCTACCCCTTCACCTGCCTGTGACCCTGCTCCTGCCCCAGACCCAGCTCCTGCCCCTTCTCCAAACCCCGCCAGGACCACTGGCCACTCCCCTGCCCCTGCCTCTGCCCTCCTTCCTGCCCCAGGCCCAGTTCCTACCCGGGATCCTGCCACTGCCCCTGCCCCTGGCCCTGCCCCTGCCCATGCCCATGCCATTGCCTCTGCCCCGATTCCTGCCCCACACGCATGTCCTGCACCTCTTCCTGCCCCTGCCCCTTTCCCTGCCTGGAAGACTGCCCCTTCCCGTGTTCCTCCCTGGGTCCCTGTTCCTGCTCCAGACCCCACCCGTCCTCCTGCTCCTGCCCCTGCCCCTGCCGCTTGCCCACCCCCCTTCCCCTGCCCCTCCAAGGACCACTGGCCCTTCCCTTGCCCCTCTCAGGGCCCCTCTGTCTTCGCCTCTCCCTGCCTGGGCCCCTGCTCCTGCCCGAGACCCAGGTCCTGCCCCTGCTCCTGCCCCTTCTCCTGCTCCTGCCTGGGTCCCTCTTGCTGCTCCACACCCAGGCCCTGCCGCTTCCCCGGCCTCGGCCAGGACCGCTGCCCCTCCCTTTGCCCCTCACAGGGCCACTGTCTCTTCCCCTGCCTCTCCCTGTTCCCACCGGACACCTGTTCCAGCCCCACACCCAGCTCCTGCCCCTTGCTCCTGCCCTTTCCCCTGGCCCTGCCTGCACTCCTCTTCCTGGCCCTGACCCAGCTCCAGCCCTGCATGCTGCAGCGGCCGCTCCTGCTGACCCTTTCCGTCCCCTTGCTCCTGCTCCTGCCCCGGTCCCAGCTCTTGCACCAGGCCCAGCTCCTGTGCCGGCCCCTGTCCCAACACCTGCCCCTACCCCTGCTCCTGCGGGGCTCCCAGAGCCCCATCCAGAGGCCCCCGCCCTGCGGGGAGAGCTCCCTGGACGGGTACCCTCCGTTCCATGCCCCGACCCCGATGGCCCGCCGCCACGGTTCATCCCCTCCGCCTGGGTTCTTTCTCTCTGCTTCGGTCTCACCATCATCCTAGCTTTGCATGCCCTCGACGCTCTCGCCTATCTCTTTTAAATAAAATGCATCGTTTTTCCGTGGAACCCGTGCTCAACCCTAAGTCCGTCCCCGGCGGCGCCGCCCCACCCGCCCACCCCCCCACCGCCCCCAACAGCCCAGAACATCGCTGTGGAACAACTCCTTCCCCGAAGGGGACCCTGAGCCCAAGCCCTCCCTGCCCATTGCTCCCCCAGTCCGGCCCCTCGCCACGCCTCAGCTGATTTCTCTCTCCCTTCCTTCCCCTCTTCTGGACGTTTCTGGGAGGGGGATCACTCTGGAGGTGCCCGGGTGTCCGCCCACCTCTTTTCAAAGGGGACTGGGTTTTGTCCTGGGCGTCTTGGACATGGAACTTGCCCCCTGCCATACCGAAAACCCCGAAGGGTTCTAGAGGAGATGGGATCACGGAGGCCCCTTGAGTGCAGAGGGGTCCAAGGTCGGGGCCGTGACCCCTGTTCCCGCCGGGACACCACAGCCTGACCCCAGATGCCACCCGGCAGCTTCCTCCCGGGGCCTGCACACACACCAGGGCGAGGCACACAGCTGGAAGACACACCCCACACGGCATACCCATCGCTCACAACCCAAGGCCAGAGAAAGCTCTCCCCGGCCTCTGGTGCCCCCCAGGCTCCAAGGCACCGGGTCCCACAACGACACAGACCGAAAGCATGCCAGGTGGATGGGGAGGGGGGTGCGGGGGGCCGGCGGCGGACAGGCCACGCGGGGAGCCCGTGTCAGCGATGCGGGAGCTCCCCGGGAAGGCCTCTGGCCAAGGAAACCCTACGGAGGCAGCGCGCGTCCCCCTCAGACCGGCCGGTGTCTGGCCTGAGGACCAGCAGCCCTGGGGAGAACGTGCCGACACGGAGGTCCAGGGCACGTCCCCCGGAGAGAAGGGGGACGGGCACCCCTGTCTGGGACCACAGCGGGCAGCACCCATCCCAGCCCGCAGGGGCACCCATCACCTAGCAGTGCTCGTCCGGGGACTCAGCCCGCCACCTCTGGCACGGTGTTTCACGCCAGAAGGGAGAGAGCAGGGTGAGGCAGTCGGGGAGCGCTCATGCCCAGGGACGTGGACGCCGTCCTCGGTCCCAGTGCTCAGGTGACAACGTCCTGGAGCTAACCGTCCCAGTCTCCTCCGGGGCACCGGATCCGGGAAGCCCCTCCTGAGAGCCCTCCTGCCCCCCCTGCTCCTGGGAACAGTCACAATTGGTGGACGAGGAGGTGGACAGGGTCCAGGATGGCAGAAGGCCATCCAGGATGGCCCAGGAGGAGGAAGGGCAGGACGGCGAGGACAGATGCACCTGCCCTGAGCCACCATCCAGGGTCTGGCCGGGGATGCCCTCGCACCTCCCTCCACCCAAGGACTCCAGAGGCATGGGCCGCACTCCTGGGCTTTCACGGCCTCCCTCCCTCATGCCTTCAGTCCCTCAGTCCTTCCTTCCCTCCCTCCTGCCCTCCCTCCCCCTCTAGGCCTTCCTCTTCTTTCCCTCCCTCCTTTCCTCCCTCTCCCCCAGCTTGACTCCCTCCATTCCTCCCTCACCCAGCAGAGGCTCTGGGGTCCCAGCAGGGAACTGAGCCCTGGGGCTTCATCCGGGAGCAGCCCCAACCACATGGTCCCTGTCCCCGGGGCACTCACGGTCACTGTGGGCGCTGACGGGGCCCGGTCCTCAGGTTGAGCAGCGGGATGGCCACTTGGAATCCGCTGCGGAACACGGGGGCCGGCTGCACAGAGGGCGGAAGAGAACGAGGCTTAGCACTGCCTCCAGAAACATCGAGTCCTCCACGTGACGCCCTGGGCGTCCTCGTGGCCCACCGACCCCAATCCCCCGAAGCCCCAAAGACTGCGTCGGGCCGTGTAGACTGGGGCTTTGGGGCACCGCTCTTGGGCCCCAGGAACAGCATCGCAGCCAACATCCCCAGGGCCTCCGAGTTTTCCTAAGGACCTCGCAGGTCCTCTGAGCCTGACGTCGTCCTCCTTGGGAAGCAATGTCCTGTCGACCCCCGTGTCTGTCTCCTGCTTCTTCTGGGATCCCTCACGGCCACACCCACCACGTGGGGCTGCCATGACCAGGACACACCCTGTGCCCCGTGGCGGACGCCCGCCTCCAACGCTGGGCCCCTCACAAGCCCGGTGCGCTGGGCCAGGCCTGGGCGCTCGCTCGGGGGTCCCCGGACATCTCCGGTGCAGTGCCCTGAGCCTGCCGGCGCTGGGTCGCCTCAGACCAGCCCGGGAGGCCAGCCGGGGGGCCCCTAGGCCAGGCAGGGAGGCGCCAGGCCAGGAGGTCCGGACGAGCCGCTCCCGGGCCCAGTGTGGGGAGCCCGGGCCGAGGCTGCTCCCCCAACGGAGGAGGACCTGGGCCCAGGGAGCTGAGTGGGGACAGGGCACAATGAGCCCAAGCTGGGCAGAGAGCTCCGGGGGGCGGGGTGCCTTGACCTCGGGCCCACTGGGAGACCACATCCCCCCCACAGGGCTCGGTCCCCTGGCGGGGGAAGGTGGTCGTCGGGATGTCCAGGCTCCCGGGCTGCACGGCCGGCAGCCGCTGGCTGGCGTGGGAGGAGGCACGGCTGGCGCAGGAGAGAGCCCTCGGCAGAGAGGAGGGGGCAGGTGCTCCCGCGGCGGCAGGTGCCCGAGGGCGGGCGGCGTGCGCCGGCCTCCGCCGGAAGGCAGAGCCGCGCCAGCCCCGGTGCCCCGAGGCCAAGGCCAAGACCCTCTCCAGCATTGGCCACCGCACCCTCTTGTCTCCACCGACAACCCCACTGTGCCGGGTCTCGGCCGCTTGCTGTCTTTGCACCGGACTTGCCATCCTGACTTGACCGAGCGGCTACCCTCTGTGGACTGAGGTCCAAAACAAGGACCAGAGGGGCCTGGGGGTATCCACGACCTCGCTCAGCCGGTGAGGGACCGGGCGGCCACCATGCCCCAGCTCCCCCTCTGCTTCTGCCTGGAGTCCTGCCCCGGCTTCCTCGGAAGGAGGAACCCCCAGCACCGTGAGTGTGGGCCCCACTTCCCAGGCCGGGCTCTTCACCCACGGCCCCCTCTGCCGCCCTCCCTGCATCGACTATGCCGACAACAAGGACGGAGATGTGGACGGGACGGCGTGGGAGGACCCCCGCACCCACGGCGGATGGCGGCTCCGAGGATGGGCTCATCCTCAGCTGTGCTCCCGGGAGCCCGGAGCCCGAGGGCACAAGGCCTCCCGCTGCACAAGAAACGATCTCCCGTGGGGGCCGCGGGGCCCCCGGGCTCCGAGCAGGAACCGGAGCTGCCCACATGCGTCCTGCCAAGGAAGGATCAGCCCGGGCTCGCCGGCCCCGTGGCCACAAGGCTCCTCCTGCCCGCCGGTCCTCCGTGTGGGCTGGCTCACCTTCCCCTCAGCAGGGATGGCCAGGCCCTGGCCTAGCTCGGTCCCCTCCCCCGAAGCACCCCACACACACCCTGGCCGCTGCCGGGTCCGGAACCCCGTTCCCATCGGGCCCCGTGCACGCCCGCACCCACGCAGGGACACACCAACGCACGCGCAGCCCTCGACGAGTCCCTCGACCCGTCGTGGGAACAGATGCTCGCTGACGGTCTCGAGGTTCCTGAAGAACCCCGTCGCTCCTGCCCAGGAACTGCCTCCTGCCACGGCATCCCCGTGAGAACCCTCCTGGCACAGACCACGTGGCTGAAACGCACACGCTGAGCACACCCCGGGTCGGACAGGGCGTGGACCCACGGGAACACACACGCAGCTGTGAGTGGGAACCTGGGAGTCTCCTCGGGAGGATCTCCCGAGCCGGACCCACGCTGACTCCCTGACCGCCCCCCACCCCATTGCACACGCGGGTGCATGCCCAACACCGACGGGCCCCTGCATGCGGGCAGGGCTCAGGGCGGTGGCCTGCTGCCATCAGCACCACCGAAACAAGTCCGATGTGTGGGGGCCACTGTCTGGACGCGGCATGGGGTGAGGGGTGAGCACGGAGCGGCTGGGGGAGGGGCCCTCGGGGACTCAGGTGTGAGGAGGAAGTCGGGGCAGGGGTCCCCAGGAAGCGGTGACTTCACTTCCCTGACCACAGAGCCCAACAGAATTGGAACCCACGTCACCAGGCACCCACATTCCAGGGACGCCCCCCTGCGCAGCTCGTTGCTTTGGACATCGTCCAACCGACACCATGTTCGCATGCTGCCTCCCAAACTCGGGACGGTGGAGACGGAGGACAGCGCGCCCGGCTACCACTTCCCCGCGCTCTGGAGGTCCTTTCAGGGCTGCCCGACGCCTCTGGCCTTTCGGCCGAAAGGAGACTAAGGTGACACCGGGAGGCCAGAGCCGGCCGCCCAGCCCCACACGCTCGCATCGACGGGCGCAGCCACGGGTCCCCTCAACTGCTGGGCTTGTGTGTGTAAGTGTCTTTGTGTGTGTGTGTGTGTGTGTGTGTGTGTGTCTGAGAGCGTGCCTGTGCAGGTATGTGTCTGGAAGGAGGGCTCACGTGCGGTGGGGCCTTCCTGAGCAGGAGCAGGTGGATGAGGGCTAAGATGCCCGGTGGGCAGGTCGCGGTCAAGGTGAAGGCTGGCTGGGTGGGACAGGTGTGGGGGATGTGAGCTCCTGGCCAGGGTCGATCCCCAGAGCCCTGCAGGTGTGGGTCCCGGGACCGGGGGTAGGGCTGGGCAGGCACAGGTCTGGGGCCCATGTGGGAGCAGCAGGGGGACCGGGCAAGAGGAGAGTGGGGTCGGCCGGGCGGGGCTGGGATGGCTCCGGGCCAGCGACCGGTCCCTGTCTTTGCAGAAGGCCACGGAGGAAGAGACGAGGCAGGCGGCCACCACCTCCTCCCTGACCCAGGAGTCCGCAGGCCCAGGAAAGGCTTCCGAGCCTGCCAGGCCACCTGCGGAAGCCGAGCCCCAGGGTGAGAAGGCGGGGCGGGGCTGGGTGCCTGGGTGTGTGCGGGGACGGGTCGGTGCTGGGCCCACAGGGACAAGCCCCACAGGCTGGTGCGGGACCAGGAGCAAGGACTGGGCTCAGAGCACCCAGCGGGGACACTGCCCTCGGGGAGCCATCCCGCTGAGGGTTCCTTCCCTGGCTGCGGCCTCTCCGCGATGCCCCGCCTGGGTCCTGGGGGCGCCAAGGCACATGCAGAGGCAGGCAAGCGCGGGACCTTCTCTCCTCTCACAGCTGCTCCTGGCAAGGAGCTCGGGCCCCTCCTGACATCAGCAGGAGCTGGGGATTGGGAGACGGTGCCTGCCGCCTCCTCAGCCGGGGACCCGCCGCCAGCAGGTGACCAGGAACCGGGCCCCGCGGAGCCTGACGCTGCCCAGGAAGAGCTGCGGCCTGCTCCTGCCCCAGGCCGTGCTCCTGCTCCTGCTCCTCTCAGGATCCTGCGCCTTCCCCCGTCCCCGCCCGGGCCCCTCATCCTGCCACAGGCCCAGGTCCTGCCCTGCATCCTGCACCAGCCAGCACCACCGCACCTGAGCCAGCTGCAAACCCTGCCGCTGCCCCTGCCCCGTCCCCTGCCCCGGCCTTGGCCACGGCCCCTTCCCCGGCCTGCGCCCCTCTTACTGCCCCACACCCAGCCCCTGCCCCAGCCCCTGCAAGGACTGATTCTCCTTGCCTGGCCCCTGCCCCTTCGCCTGCCACGGAGACAGCTGCTGCCCCTTCCCCTGCCCGTGCCTCTGCCCTTCTTCTTGCCCCACACCCAGCTCGTGTATCTGATCCTGCCCCTTCGCCTGCCCCGACCCAGGCCACGGACACCTCCCCTGTCCCCGCCTGTACCCCTGATCCTGACCCAGTCCCGGCTCGGGCCCTGGATCCTGCGCCAGCCATCGCCGGGACACCTCTCCCAGCTCCAGCCCCTTCCACGGCCCCTTCCCTTGCCCCTGCCAGGATCCCTGCCCCTTGGCCTGCCCCTGCCTCTGCCCCTGCCAGGACCCCTACCCCTTCACCTGCCTGTGACCCTGCTCCTGCCCCAGACCCAGCTCCTGCCCCTTCTCCAAACCCCGCCAGGACCACTGGCCACTCCCCTGCCCCTGCCTCTGCCCTCCTTCCTGCCCCAGGCCCAGTTCCTACCCGGGATCCTGCCCCTGCCCCTGCCCCTGGCCCTGCCCCTGCCCATGCCCATGCCATTGCCTCTGCCCCGACTCCTGCCCCACACGCATGTCCTGCACCTCTTCCTGCCCCTGCCCCTTTCCCTGCCTGGAAGACTGCCCCTTCCCGTGTTCCTCCCTGGGTCCCTGTTCCTGCTCCAGACCCCACCCGTCCTCCTGCTCCTGCCCCTGCCCCTGCCGCTTGCCCACCCCCTTCCCCTGCCCCTCCAAGGACCACTGGCCCTTCCCTTGCCCCTCTCAGGGCCCCTCTGTCTTCGCCTCTCCCTGCCTGGGCCCCTGCTCCTGCCCGAGACCCAGGTCCTGCCCCTGCTCCTGCCCCTTCTCCTGCTCCTGCCTGGGTCCCTCTTGCTGCTCCACACCCAGGCCCTGCCGCTTCCCCGGCCTCGGCCAGGACCGCTGCCCCTCCCTTTGCCCCTCACAGGGCCACTGTCTCTTCCCCTGCCTCTCCCTGTTCCCACCGGACACCTGTTCCAGCCCCACACCCAGCTCCTGCCCCTTGCTCCTGCCCTTTCCCCTGGCCCTGCCTGCACTCCTCTTCCTGGCCCTGACCCAGCTCCAGCCCTGCATGCTGCAGCGGCCGCTCCTGCTGACCCTTTCCGTCCCCTTGCTCCTGCTCCTGCCCCGGTCCCAGCTCTTGCACCAGGCCCAGCTCCTGTGCCGGCCCCTGTCCCAACACCTGCCCCTACCCCTGCTCCTGCGGGGCTCCCAGAGCCCCATCCAGAGGCCCCCGCCCTGCGGGGAGAGCTCCCTGGACGGGTACCCTCCGTTCCATGCCCCGACCCCGATGGCCCGCCGCCACGGTTCATCCCCTCCGCCTGGGTTCTTTCTCTCTGCTTCGGTCTCACCATCATCCTAGCTTTGCATGCCCTCGACGCTCTCGCCTATCTCTTTTAAATAAAATGCATCGTTTTTCCGTGGAACCCGTGCTCAACCCTAAGTCCGTCCCCGGCGGCGCCGCCCCACCCGCCCACCCCCCCACCGCCCCCAACAGCCCAGAACATCGCTGTGGAACAACTCCTTCCCCGAAGGGGACCCTGAGCCCAAGCCCTCCCTGCCCATTGCTCCCCCAGTCCGGCCCCTCGCCACGCCTCAGCTGATTTCTCTCTCCCTTCCTTCCCCTGTTCTGGACGTTTCTGGGAGGGGGATCACTCTGGAGGTGCCCGGGTGTCTGCCCACCTCTTTTCAAAGGGGACTGGGTTTTGTCCTGGGCGTCTTGGACATGGAACTTGCCCCCTGCCATACCGAAAACCCCGAAGGGTTCTAGAGGAGATGGGATCACGGAGGCCCCTTGAGTGCAGAGGGGTCCAAGGTCGGGGCCGTGACCCCTGTTCCCGCCGGGACACCACAGCCTGACCCCAGATGCCACCCGGCAGCTTCCTCCCGGGGCCTGCACACACACCAGGGCGAGGCACACAGCTGGAAGACACACCCCACACGGCATACCCATCGCTCACAACCCAAGGCCAGAGAAAGCTCTCCCCGGCCTCTGGTGCCCCCCAGGCTCCAAGGCACCGGGTCCCACAACGACACAGACCGAAAGCATGCCAGGTGGATGGGGAGGGGGGTGCGGGGGGCCGGCGGCGGACAGGCCACGCGGGGAGCCCGTGTCAGCGATGCGGGAGCTCCCCGGGAAGGCCTCTGGCCAAGGAAACCCTACGGAGGCAGCGCGCGTCCCCCTCAGACCGGCCGGTGTCTGGCCTGAGGACCAGCAGCCCTGGGGAGAACGTGCCGACACGGAGGTCCAGGGCACGTCCCCCGGAGAGAAGGGGGACGGGCACCCCTGTCTGGGACCACAGCGGGCAGCACCCATCCCAGCCCGCAGGGGCACCCATCACCTAGCAGTGCTCGTCCGGGGACTCAGCCCGCCACCTCTGGCACGGTGTTTCACGCCAGAAGGGAGAGAGCAGGGTGAGGCAGTCGGGGAGCGCTCATGCCCAGGGACGTGGACGCCGTCCTCGGTCCCAGTGCTCAGGTGACAACGTCCTGGAGCTAACCGTCCCAGTCTCCTCCGGGGCACCGGATCCGGGAAGCCCCTCCTGAGAGCCCTCCTGCCCCCCCTGCTCCTGGGAACAGTCACAATTGGTGGACGAAGAGGTGGACAGGGTCCAGGATGGCAGAAGGCCATCCAGGTGGCCCAAGCGGAGGAAGGGCAGGACGGCGAGGACAGATGCACCTGCCCTGAGCCACCATCCAGGGTCTGGCCGGGGATGCCCTCGCACCTCCCTCCACCCAAGGACTCCAGAGGCATGGGCCGCACTCCTGGGCTTTCACGGCCTCCCTCCCTCATGCCTTCAGTCCCTCAGTCCTTCCTTCCCTCCCTCCTGCCCTCCCTCCCCCTCTAGGCCTTCCTCTTCTTTCCCTCCCTCCTTTCCTCCCTCTCCCCCAGCTTGACTCCCTCCATTCCTCCCTCACCCAGCAGAGGCTCTGGGGTCCCAGCAGGGAACTGAGCCCTGGGGCTTCATCCGGGAGCAGCCCCAACCACATGGTCCCTGTCCCCGGGGCACTCACGGTCACTGTGGGCGCTGACGGGGCCCGGTCCTCAGGTTGAGCAGCGGGATGGCCACTTGGAATCCGCTGCGGAACACGGGGGCCGGCTGCACAGAGGGCGGAAGAGAACGAGGCTTAGCACTGCCTCCAGAAACATCGAGTCCTCCACGTGACGCCCTGGGCGTCCTCGTGGCCCACCGGCCCCAATCCCCCGAAGCCCCAAAGACTGCGTCGGGCCGTGTAGACTGGGGCTTTGGGGCACCGCTCTTGGGCCCCAGGAACAGCATCGCAGCCAACATCCCCAGGGCCTCCGAGTTTTCCTAAGGACCTCGCAGGTCCTCTGAGCCTGACGTCGTCCTCCTTGGGAAGCAATGTCCTGTCGACCCCCGTGTCTGTCTCCTGCTTCTTCTGGGATCCCTCACGGCCACACCCACCACGTGGGGCTGCCATGACCAGGACACACCCTGTGCCCCGTGGCGGACGCCCGCCTCCAACGCTGGGCCCCTCACAAGCCCGGTGCGCTGGGCCAGGCCTGGGCGCTCGCTCGGGGGTCCCCGGACATCTCCGGTGCAGTGCCCTGAGCCTGCCGGCGCTGGGTCGCCTCAGACCAGCCCGGGAGGCCAGCCGGGGGGCCCCTAGGCCAGGCAGGGAGGCGCCAGGCCAGGAGGTCCGGACGAGCCGCTCCCGGGCCCAGTGTGGGGAGCCCGGGCCGAGGCTGCTCCCCCAACGGAGGAGGACCTGGGCCCAGGGAGCTGAGTGGGGACAGGGCACAATGAGCCCAAGCTGGGCAGAGAGCTCCGGGGGGCGGGGTGCCTTGACCTCGGGCCCACTGGGAGACCACATCCCCCCCACAGGGCTCGGTCCCCTGGCGGGGGAAGGTGGTCGTCGGGATGTCCAGGCTCCCGGGCTGCACGGCCGGCAGCCGCTGGCTGGCGTGGGAGGAGGCACGGCTGGCGCAGGAGAGAGCCCTCGGCAGAGAGGAGGGGGCAGGTGCTCCCGCGGCGGCAGGTGCCCGAGGGCGGGCGGCGTGCGCCGGCCTCCGCCGGAAGGCAGAGCCGCGCCAGCCCCGGTGCCCCGAGGCCAAGGCCAAGACCCTCTCCAGCATTGGCCACCGCACCCTCTTGTCTCCACCGACAACCCCACTGTGCCGGGTCTCGGCCGCTTGCTGTCTTTGCACCGGACTTGCCATCCTGCCTTGACCGAGCGGCTACCCTCTGTGGACTGAGGTCCAAAACAAGGACCAGAGGGGCCTGGGGGTATCCACGACCTCGCTCAGCCGGTGAGGGACCGGGCGGCCACCATGCCCCAGCTCCCCCTCTGCTTCTGCCTGGAGTCCTGCCCCGGCTTCCTCGGAAGGAGGAACCCCCAGCACCGTGAGTGTGGGCCCCACTTCCCAGGCCGGGCTCTTCACCCACGGCCCCCTCTGCCGCCCTCCCTGCATCGACTATGCCGACAACAAGGACGGAGATGTGGACGGGACGGCGTGGGAGGACCCCCGCACCCACGGCGGATGGCGGCTCCGAGGATGGGCTCATCCTCAGCTGTGCTCCCGGGAGCCCGGAGCCCGAGGGCACAAGGCCTCCCGCTGCACAAGAAACGATCTCCCGTGGGGGCCGCGGGGCCCCCGGGCTCCGAGCAGGAACCGGAGCTGCCCACATGCGTCCTGCCAAGGAAGGATCAGCCCGGGCTCGCCGGCCCCGTGGCCACAAGGCTCCTCCTGCCCGCCGGTCCTCCGTGTGGGCTGGCTCACCTTCCCCTCAGCAGGGATGGCCAGGCCCTGGCCTAGCTCGGTCCCCTCCCCCGAAGCACCCCACACACACCCTGGCCGCTGCCGGGTCCGGAACCCCGTTCCCATCGGGCCCCGTGCACGCCCGCACCCACGCAGGGACACACCAACGCACGCGCAGCCCTCGACGAGTCCCTCGACCCGTCGTGGGAACAGATGCTCGCTGACGGTCTCGAGGTTCCTGAAGAACCCCGTCGCTCCTGCCCAGGAACTGCCTCCTGCCACGGCATCCCCGTGAGAACCCTCCTGGCACAGACCACGTGGCTGAAACGCACACGCTGAGCACACCCCGGGTCGGACAGGGCGTGGACCCACGGGAACACACACGCAGCTGTGAGTGGGAACCTGGGAGTCTCCTCGGGAGGATCTCCCGAGCCGGACCCACGCTGACTCCCTGACCGCCCCCCACCCCATTGCACACGCGGGTGCATGCCCAACACCGACGGGCCCCTGCATGCGGGCAGGGCTCAGGGCGGTGGCCTGCTGCCATCAGCACCACCGAAACAAGTCCGATGTGTGGGGGCCACTGTCTGGACGCGGCATGGGGTGAGGGGTGAGCACGGAGCGGCTGGGGGAGGGGCCCTCGGGGACTCAGGTGTGAGGAGGAAGTCGGGGCAGGGGTCCCCAGGAAGCGGTGACTTCACTTCCCTGACCACAGAGCCCAACAGAATTGGAACCCACGTCACCAGGCACCCACATTCCAGGGACGCCCCCCTGCGCAGCTCGTTGCTTTGGACATCGTCCAACCGACACCATGTTCGCATGCTGCCTCCCAAACTCGGGACGGTGGAGACGGAGGACAGCGCGCCCGGCTACCACTTCCCCGCGCTCTGGAGGTCCTTTCAGGGCTGCCCGACGCCTCTGGCCTTTCGGCCGAAAGGAGACTAAGGTGACACCGGGAGGCCAGAGCCGGCCGCCCAGCCCCACACGCTCGCATCGACGGGCGCAGCCACGGGTCCCCTCAACTGCTGGGCTTGTGTGTGTAAGTGTCTTTGTGTGTGTGTGTGTGTGTGTGTGTGTGTGTCTGAGAGCGTGCCTGTGCAGGTATGTGTCTGGAAGGAGGGCTCACGTGCGGTGGGGCCTTCCTGAGCAGGAGCAGGTGGATGAGGGCTAAGATGCCCGGTGGGCAGGTCGCGGTCAAGGTGAAGGCTGGCTGGGTGGGACAGGTGTGGGGGATGTGAGCTCCTGGCCAGGGTCGATCCCCAGAGCCCTGCAGGTGTGGGTCCCGGGACCGGGGGTAGGGCTGGGCAGGCACAGGTCTGGGGCCCATGTGGGAGCAGCAGGGGGACCGGGCAAGAGGAGAGTGGGGTCGGCCGGGCGGGGCTGGGATGGCTCCGGGCCAGCGACCGGTCCCTGTCTTTGCAGAAGGCCACGGAGGAAGAGACGAGGCAGGCGGCCACCACCTCCTCCCTGACCCAGGAGTCCGCAGGCCCAGGAAAGGCTTCCGAGCCTGCCAGGCCACCTGCGGAAGCCGAGCCCCAGGGTGAGAAGGCGGGGCGGGGCTGGGTGCCTGGGTGTGTGCGGGGACGGGTCGGTGCTGGGCCCACAGGGACAAGCCCCACAGGCTGGTGCGGGGCCAGGAGCAAGGACTGGGCTCAGAGCACCCAGCGGGGACACTGCCCTCGGGGAGCCATCCCGCTGAGGGTTCCTTCCCTGGCTGCGGCCTCTCCGCGACGCCCCGCCTGGGTCCTGGGGGCGCCAAGGCACATGCAGAGGCAGGCAAGCGCGGGACCTTCTCTCCTCTCACAGCTGCTCCTGGCAAGGAGCTCGGGCCCCTCCTGACATCAGCAGGAGCTGGGGATTGGGAGACGGTGCCTGCCGCCTCCTCAGCCGGGGACCCGCCGCCAGCAGGTGACCAGGAACCGGGCCCCGCGGAGCCTGACGCTGCCCAGGAAGAGCTGCGGCCTGCTCCTGCCCCAGGCCGTGCTCCTGCTCCTGCTCCTCTCAGGATCCTGCGCCTTCCCCCGTCCCCGCCCGGGCCCCTCATCCTGCCACAGGCCCAGGTCCTGCCCTGCATCCTGCACCAGCCAGCACCACCGCACCTGAGCCAGCTGCAAACCCTGCCGCTGCCCCTGCCCCGTCCCCTGCCCCGGCCTTGGCCACGGCCCCTTCCCCGGCCTGCGCCCCTCTTACTGCCCCACACCCAGCCCCTGCCCCAGCCCCTGCAAGGACTGATTCTCCTTGCCTGGCCCCTGCCCCTTCGCCTGCCACGGAGACAGCTGCTGCCCCTTCCCCTGCCCGTGCCTCTGCCCTTCTTCTTGCCCCACACCCAGCTCGTGTATCTGATCCTGCCCCTTCGCCTGCCCCGACCCAGGCCACGGACACCTCCCCTGTCCCCGCCTGTACCCCTGATCCTGACCCAGTCCCGGCTCGGGCCCTGGATCCTGCGCCAGCCATCGCCGGGACACCTCTCCCAGCTCCAGCCCCTTCCACGGCCCCTTCCCTTGCCCCTGCCAGGATCCCTGCCCCTTGGCCTGCCCCTGCCTCTGCCCCTGCCAGGACCCCTACCCCTTCACCTGCCTGTGACCCTGCTCCTGCCCCAGACCCAGCTCCTGCCCCTTCTCCAAACCCCGCCAGGACCACTGGCCACTCCCCTGCCCCTGCCTCTGCCCTCCTTCCTGCCCCAGGCCCAGTTCCTACCCGGGATCCTGCCCCTGCCCCTGCCCCTGGCCCTGCCCCTGCCCATGCCCATGCCCATGCCATTGCCTCTGCCCCGATTCCTGCCCCACACGCATGTCCTGCACCTCTTCCTGCCCCTGCCCCTTTCCCTGCCTGGAAGACTGCCCCTTCCCGTGTTCCTCCCTGGGTCCCTGTTCCTGCTCCAGACCCCACCCGTCCTCCTGCTCCTGCCCCTGCCCCTGCCGCTTGCCCACCCCCTTCCCCTGCCCCTCCAAGGACCACTGGCCCTTCCCTTGCCCCTCTCAGGGCCCCTCTGTCTTCGCCTCTCCCTGCCTGGGCCCCTGCTCCTGCCCGAGACCCAGGTCCTGCCCCTGCTCCTGCCCCTTCTCCTGCTCCTGCCTGGGTCCCTCTTGCTGCTCCACACCCAGGCCCTGCCGCTTCCCCGGCCTCGGCCAGGACCGCTGCCCCTCCCTTTGCCCCTCACAGGGCCACTGTCTCTTCCCCTGCCTCTCCCTGTTCCCACCGGACACCTGTTCCAGCCCCACACCCAGCTCCTGCCCCTTGCTCCTGCCCTTTCCCCTGGCCCTGCCTGCACTCCTCTTCCTGGCCCTGACCCAGCTCCAGCCCTGCATGCTGCAGCGGCCGCTCCTGCTGACCCTTTCCGTCCCCTTGCTCCTGCTCCTGCCCCGGTCCCAGCTCTTGCACCAGGCCCAGCTCCTGTGCCGGCCCCTGTCCCAACACCTGCCCCTACACCTGCTCCTGCGGGGCTCCCAGAGCCCCATCCAGAGGCCCCCGCCCTGCGGGGAGAGCTCCCTGGACGGGTACCCTCCGTTCCATGCCCCGACCCCGATGGCCCGCCGCCACGGTTCATCCCCTCCGCCTGGGTTCTTTCTCTCTGCTTCGGTCTCACCATCATCCTAGCTTTGCATGCCCTCGACGCTCTCGCCTATCTCTTTTAAATAAAATGCATCGTTTTTCCGTGGAACCCGTGCTCAACCCTAAGTCCGTCCCCGGCGGCGCCGCCCCACCCGCCCACCCCCCCACCGCCCCCAACAGCCCAGAACATCGCTGTGGAACAACTCCTTCCCCGAAGGGGACCCTGAGCCCAAGCCCTCCCTGCCCATTGCTCCCCCAGTCCGGCCCCTCGCCACGCCTCAGCTGATTTCTCTCTCCCTTCCTTCCCCTGTTCTGGACGTTTCTGGGAGGGGGATCACTCTGGAGGTGCCCGGGTGTCTGCCCACCTCTTTTCAAAGGGGACTGGGTTTTGTCCTGGGCGTCTTGGACATGGAACTTGCCCCCTGCCATACCGAAAACCCCGAAGGGTTCTAGAGGAGATGGGATCACGGAGGCCCCTTGAGTGCAGAGGGGTCCAAGGTCGGGGCCGTGACCCCTGTTCCCGCCGGGACACCACAGCCTGACCCCAGATGCCACCCGGCAGCTTCCTCCCGGGGCCTGCACACACACCAGGGCGAGGCACACAGCTGGAAGACACACCCCACACGGCATACCCATCGCTCACAACCCAAGGCCAGAGAAAGCTCTCCCCGGCCTCTGGTGCCCCCCAGGCTCCAAGGCACCGGGTCCCACAACGACACAGACCGAAAGCATGCCAGGTGGATGGGGAGGGGGGTGCGGGGGGCCGGCGGCGGACAGGCCACGCGGGGAGCCCGTGTCAGCGATGCGGGAGCTCCCCGGGAAGGCCTCTGGCCAAGGAAACCCTACGGAGGCAGCGCGCGTCCCCCTCAGACCGGCCGGTGTCTGGCCTGAGGACCAGCAGCCCTGGGGAGAACGTGCCGACACGGAGGTCCAGGGCACGTCCCCCGGAGAGAAGGGGGACGGGCACCCCTGTCTGGGACCACAGCGGGCAGCACCCATCCCAGCCCGCAGGGGCACCCATCACCTAGCAGTGCTCGTCCGGGGACTCAGCCCGCCACCTCTGGCACGGTGTTTCACGCCAGAAGGGAGAGAGCAGGGTGAGGCAGTCGGGGAGCGCTCATGCCCAGGGACGTGGACGCCGTCCTCGGTCCCAGTGCTCAGGTGACAACGTCCTGGAGCTAACCGTCCCAGTCTCCTCCGGGGCACCGGATCCGGGAAGCCCCTCCTGAGAGCCCTCCTGCCCCCCCTGCTCCTGGGAACAGTCACAATTGGTGGACGAGGAGGTGGACAGGGTCCAGGATGGCAGAAGGCCATCCAGGATGGCCCAGGAGGAGGAAGGGCAGGACGGCGAGGACAGATGCACCTGCCCTGAGCCACCATCCAGGGTCTGGCCGGGGATGCCCTCGCACCTCCCTCCACCCAAGGACTCCAGAGGCATGGGCCGCACTCCTGGGCTTTCACGGCCTCCCTCCCTCATGCCTTCAGTCCCTCAGTCCTTCCTTCCCTCCCTCCTGCCCTCCCTCCCCCTCTAGGCCTTCCTCTTCTTTCCCTCCCTCCTTTCCTCCCTCTCCCCCAGCTTGACTCCCTCCATTCCTCCCTCACCCAGCAGAGGCTCTGGGGTCCCAGCAGGGAACTGAGCCCTGGGGCTTCATCCGGGAGCAGCCCCAACCACATGGTCCCTGTCCCCGGGGCACTCACGGTCACTGTGGGCGCTGACGGGGCCCGGTCCTCAGGTTGAGCAGCGGGATGGCCACTTGGAATCCGCTGCGGAACACGGGGGCCGGCTGCACAGAGGGCGGAAGAGAACGAGGCTTAGCACTGCCTCCAGAAACATCGAGTCCTCCACGTGACGCCCTGGGCGTCCTCGTGGCCCACCGGCCCCAATCCCCCGAAGCCCCAAAGACTGCGTCGGGCCGTGTTGACTGGGGCTTTGGGGCACCGCTCTTGGGCCCCAGGAACAGCATCGCAGCCAACATCCCCAGGGCCTCCGAGTTTTCCTAAGGACCTCGCAGGTCCTCTGAGCCTGACGTCGTCCTCCTTGGGAAGCAATGTCCTGTCGACCCCCGTGTCTGTCTCCTGCCTCTTCTGGGATCCCTCACGGCCACACCCACCACGTGGGGCTGCCATGACCAGGACACACCCTGTGCCCCGTGGCGGACGCCCGCCTCCAACGCTGGGCCCCTCACAAGCCCGGTGCGCTGGGCCAGGCCTGGGCGCTCGCTCGGGGGTCCCCGGACATCTCCGGTGCAGTGCCCTGAGCCTGCCGGCGCTGGGTCGCCTCAGACCAGCCCGGGAGGCCAGCCGGGGGGCCCCTAGGCCAGGCAGGGAGGCGCCAGGCCAGGAGGTCCGGACGAGCCGCTCCCGGGCCCAGTGTGGGGAGCCCGGGCCGAGGCTGCTCCCCCAACGGAGGAGGACCTGGGCCCAGGGAGCTGAGTGGGGACAGGGCACAATGAGCCCAAGCTGGGCAGAGAGCTCCGGGGTGGGGGGGTGCCTTGACCTCGGGCCCACTGGGAGACCACATCCCCCCCACAGGGCTCGGTCCCCTGGCGGGGGAAGGTGGTCGTCGGGATGTCCAGGCTCCCGGGCTGCACGGCCGGCAGCCGCTGGCTGGCGTGGGAGGAGGCACGGCTGGCGCAGGAGAGAGCCCTCGGCAGAGAGGAGGGGGCAGGTGCTCCCGCGGCGGCAGGTGCCCGAGGGCGGGCAACGTGCGCCGGCCTCCGCCGGAAGGCAGAGCCGCGCCAGCCCCGGTGCCCCGAGGCCAAGGCCGAGACCCTCTCCAGCATTGGCCACCGCACCCTCTTGTCTCCACCGACAACCCCACTGTGCCGGGTCTCGGCCGCTTGCTGTCTTTGCACCGGACTTGCCATCCTGCCTTGACCGAGCGGCTACCCTCTGTGGACTGAGGTCCAAAACAAGGACCAGAGGGGCCTGGGGGTATCCACGACCTCGCTCAGCCGGTGAGGGACCGGGCGGCCACCATGCCCCAGCTCCCCCTCTGCTTCTGCCTGGAGTCCTGCCCCGGCTTCCTCGGAAGGAGGAACCCCCAGCACCGTGAGTGTGGGCCCCACTTCCCAGGCCGGGCTCTTCACCCACGGCCCCCTCTGCCGCCCTCCCTGCATCGACTATGCCGACAACAAGGACGAAGATGTGGACGGGACGGCGTGGGAGGACCCCCGCACCCACGGCGGATGGCGGCTCCGAGGATGGGCTCATCCTCAGCTGTGCTCCCGGGAGCCCGGAGCCCGAGGGCACAAGGCCTCCCGCTGCACAAGAAACGATCTCCCGTGGGGGCCGCGGGGCCCCCGGGCTCCGAGCAGGAACCGGAGCTGCCCACATGCGTCCTGCCAAGGAAGGATCAGCCCGGGCTCGCCGGCCCCGTGGCCACAAGGCTCCTCCTGCCCGCCGGGCCTCCGTGTGGGCTGGCTCACCTTCCCCTCAGCAGGGATGGCCAGGCCCTGGCCTAGCTCGGTCCCCTCCCCCGAAGCACCCCACACACACCCTGGCCGCTGCCGGGTCCGGAACCCCGTTCCCATCGGGCCCCGTGCACGCCCGCACCCACGCAGGGACACACCCACGCACGCGCAGCCCACGACGAGTCCCTCGACCCGTCGTGGGAACAGATGCTCGCTGACGGTCTCGAGGTTCCTGAAGAACCCCGTCGCTCCTGCCCAGGAACTGCCTCCTGCCACGGCATCCCCGTGAGAACCCTCCTGGCACAGACCACGTGGCTGAAACGCACACGCTGAGCACACCCCGGGTCGGACAGGGCGTGGACCCACGGGAACACACACGCAGCTGTGAGTGGGAACCTGGGAGTCTCCTCGGGAGGATCTCCCGAGCCGGACCTATGCTGACTCCCTGACCGCCCCCCACCCCATTGCACACGCGGGTGCATGCCCAACACCGACGGGCCCCTGCATGCGGGCAGGGCTCAGCGCGGTGGCCTGCTGCCATCAGCACCACCGAAACAAGTCCGATGTGTGGGGGCCACTGTCTGGACGCGGCATGGGGTGAGGGGTGAGCACGGAGCGGCTGGGGGAGGGGCCCTCGGGGACTCGGGTGTGAGGAGGAAGTCGGGGCAGGGGTCCCCAGGAAGCGGTGACCTCACTTCCCTGACCACAGAGCCCAACAGAATTGGAACCCACGTCACCAGGCACCCACATTCCAGGGACGCCCCCCTGCGCAGCTCGTTGCTTTGGACATCGTCCAACCGACACCATGTTCGCATGCTGCCTCCCAAACTCGGGACGGTGGAGACGGAGGACAGCGCGCCCGGCTACCACTTCCCCGCGCTCTGGAGGTCCTTTCAGGGCTGCCCGACGCCTCTGGCCTTTCGGCCGAAAGGAGACTAAGGTGACACCGGGAGGCCAGAGCCGGCCGCCCAGCCCCACACGCTCGCATCGACGGGCGCAGCCACGGGTCCCCTCAACGGCTGGGCTTGTGTGTGTAAGTGTCTGTGTGTGTGTGTGTGTGTGTGTGTGTGTGTGTGTGTGTGTGTCTGAGAGCGTGCCTGTGCAGGTATGTGTCTGGAAGGAGGGCTCACGTGCGGTGGGGCCTTCCTGAGCAGGAGCAGGTGGATGAGGGCTAAGATGCCCGGTGGGCAGGTCGCGGTCAAGGTGAAGGCTGGCTGGGTGGGACAGGTGTGGGGGATGTGAGCTCCTGGCCAGGGTCGATCCCCAGAGCCCTGCAGGTGTGGGTCCCGGGACCGGGGGTAGGGCTGGGCAGGCACAGGTCTGGGGCCCATGTGGGAGCAGCAGGGGGACCGGGCAAGAGGAGAGTGGGGTCGGCCGGGCGGGGCTGGGATGGCTCCGGGCCAGCGACCGGTCCCTGTCTTTGCAGAAGGCCACGGAGGAAGAGACGAGGCAGGCGGCCACCACCTCCTCCCTGACCCAGGAGTCCGCAGGCCCAGGAAAGGCTTCCGAGCCTGCCAGGCCACCTGCGGAAGCCGAGCCCCAGGGTGAGAAGGCGGGGCGGGGCTGGGTGCCTGGGTGTGTGCGGGGACGGGTCGGTGCTGGGCCCACAGGGACAAGCCCCACAGGCTGGTGCGGGGCCAGGAGCAAGGACTGGGCTCAGAGCACCCAGCGGGGACACTGCCCTCGGGGAGCCATCCCGCTGAGGGTTCCTTCCCTGGCTGCGGCCTCTCCGCGACGCCCCGCCTGGGTCCTGGGGGCGCCAAGGCACATGCAGAGGCAGGCAAGCGCGGGACCTTCTCTCCTCTCACAGCTGCTCCTGGCAAGGAGCTCGGGCCCCTCCTGACATCAGCAGGAGCTGGGGATTGGGAGACGGTGCCTGCCGCCTCCTCAGCCGGGGACCCGCCGCCAGCAGGTGACCAGGAACCGGGCCCCGCGGAGCCTGACGCTGCCCAGGAAGAGCTGCGGCCTGCTCCTGCCCCAGGCCGTGCTCCTGCTCCTGCTCCTCTCAGGATCCTGCGCCTTCCCCCGTCCCCGCCCGGGCCCCTCATCCTGCCACAGGCCCAGGTCCTGCCCTGCATCCTGCACCAGCCAGCACCACCGCACCTGAGCCAGCTGCAAACCCTGCCGCTGCCCCTGCCCCGTCCCCTGCCCCGGCCTTGGCCACGGCCCCTTCCCCGGCCTGCGCCCCTCTTACTGCCCCACACCCAGCCCCTGCCCCAGCCCCTGCAAGGACTGATTCTCCTTGCCTGGCCCCTGCCCCTTCGCCTGCCACGGAGACAGCTGCTGCCCCTTCCCCTGCCCGTGCCTCTGCCCTTCTTCTTGCCCCACACCCAGCTCGTGTATCTGATCCTGCCCCTTCGCCTGCCCCGA
Organism: Meles meles; assembly: GCF_922984935.1. Taxonomy (NCBI): domain Eukaryota; kingdom Metazoa; phylum Chordata; class Mammalia; order Carnivora; family Mustelidae; genus Meles; species Meles meles. Next base: position 407,064 of record NW_025721144.1, read on the forward strand.
CCCAGGCCACGGACACCTCCCCTGTCCCCGCCTGTACCCCTGATCCTGACCCAGTCCCGGCTCGGGCCCTGGATCCTGCGCCAGCCATCGCCGGGACACCTCTCCCAGCTCCAGCCCCTTCCACGGCCCCTTCCCTTGCCCCTGCCAGGATCCCTGCCCCTTGGCCTGCCCCTGCCTCTGCCCCTGCCAGGACCCCTACCCCTTCACCTGCCTGTGACCCTGCTCCTGCCCCAGACCCAGCTCCTGCCCCTTCTCCAAACCCCGCCAGGACCACTGGCCACTCCCCTGCCCCTGCCTCTGCCCTCCTTCCTGCCCCAGGCCCAGTTCCTACCCGGGATCCTGCCCCTGCCCCTGCCCCTGGCCCTGCCCCTGCCCATGCCCATGCCATTGCCTCTGCCCCGACTCCTGCCCCACACGCATGTCCTGCACCTCTTCCTGCCCCTGCCCCTTTCCCTGCCTGGAAGACTGCCCCTTCCCGTGTTCCTCCCTGGGTCCCTGATCCTGCTCCAGACCCCACCCGTCCTCCTGCTCCTGCCCCTGCCCCTGCCGCTTGCCCACCCCCTTCCCCTGCCCCTCCAAGGACCACTGGCCCTTCCCTTGCCCCTCTCAGGGCCCCTCTGTCTTCGCCTCTCCCTGCCTGGGCCCCTGCTCCTGCCCGAGACCCAGGTCCTGCCCCTGCTCCTGCCCCTTCTCCTGCTCCTGCCTGGGTCCCTCTTGCTGCTCCACACCCAGGCCCTGCCGCTTCCCCGGCCTCGGCCAGGACCGCTGCCCCTCCCTTTGCCCCTCACAGGGCCACTGTCTCTTCCCCTGCCTCTCCCTGTTCCCACCGGACACCTGTTCCAGCCCCACACCCAGCTCCTGCCCCTTGCTCCTGCCCTTACCCCTGGCCCTGCCTGCACTCCTCTTCCTGGCCCTGACCCAGCTCCAGCCCTGCATGCTGCAGCGGCCGCTCCTGCTGACCCTTTCCGTCCCCTTGCTCCTGCTCCTGCCCCGGTCCCAGCTCTTGCACCAGGCCCAGCTCCTGTGCCGGCCCCTGTCCCAACACCTGCCCCTACCCCTGCTCCTGCGGGGCTCCCAGAGCCCCATCCAGAGGCCCCCGCCCTGCGGGGAGAGCTCCCTGGACGGGTACCCTCCGTTCCATGCCCCGACCCCGATGGCCCGCCGCCACGGTTCATCCCCTCCGCCTGGGTTCTTTCTCTCTGCTTCGGTCTCACCATCATCCTAGCTTTGCATGCCCTCGACGCTCTCGCCTATCTCTTTTAAATAAAATGCATCGTTTTTCCGTGGAACCCGTGCTCAACCCTAAGTCCGTCCCCGGCGGCGCCGCCCCACCCGCCCACCCCCCCACCGCCCCCAACAGCCCAGAACATCGCTGTGGAACAACTCCTTCCCCGAAGGGGACCCTGAGCCCAAGCCCTCCCTGCCCATTGCTCCCCCAGTCCGGCCCCTCGCCACGCCTCAGCTGATTTCTCTCTCCCTTCCTTCCCCTGTTCTGGACGTTTCTGGGAGGGGGATCACTCTGGAGGTGCCCGGGTGTCTGCCCACCTCTTTTCAAAGGGGACTGGGTTTTGTCCTGGGCGTCTTGGACATGGAACTTGCCCCCTGCCATACCGAAAACCCCGAAGGGTTCTAGAGGAGATGGGATCACGGAGGCCCCTTGAGTGCAGAGGGGTCCAAGGTCGGGGCCGTGACCCCTGTTCCCGCCGGGACACCACAGCCTGACCCCAGATGCCACCCGGCAGCTTCCTCCCGGGGCCTGCACACACACCAGGGCGAGGCACACAGCTGGAAGACACACCCCACACGGCATACCCATCGCTCACAACCCAAGGCCAGAGAAAGCTCTCCCCGGCCTCTGGTGCCCCCCAGGCTCCAAGGCACCGGGTCCCACAACGACACAGACCGAAAGCATGCCAGGTGGATGGGGAGGGGGGTGCGGGGGGCCGGCGGCGGACAGGCCACGCGGGGAGCCCGTGTCAGCGATGCGGGAGCTCCCCGGGAAGGCCTCTGGCCAAGGAAACCCTACGGAGGCAGCGCGCGTCCCCCTCAGACCGGCCGGTGTCTGGCCTGAGGACCAGCAGCCCTGGGGAGAACGTGCCGACACGGAGGTCCAGGGCACGTCCCCCGGAGAGAAGGGGGACGGGCACCCCTGTCTGGGACCACAGCGGGCAGCACCCATCCCAGCCCGCAGGGGCACCCATCACCTAGCAGTGCTCGTCCGGGGACTCAGCCCGCCACCTCTGGCACGGTGTTTCACGCCAGAAGGGAGAGAGCAGGGTGAGGCAGTCGGGGAGCGCTCATGCCCAGGGACGTGGACGCCGTCCTCGGTCCCAGTGCTCAGGTGACAACGTCCTGGAGCTAACCGTCCCAGTCTCCTCCGGGGCACCGGATCCGGGAAGCCCCTCCTGAGAGCCCTCCTGCCCCCCCTGCTCCTGGGAACAGTCACAATTGGTGGACGAGGAGGTGGACAGGGTCCAGGATGGCAGAAGGCCATCCAGGATGGCCCAGGAGGAGGAAGGGCAGGACGGCGAGGACAGATGCACCTGCCCTGAGCCACCATCCAGGGTCTGGCCGGGGATGCCCTCGCACCTCCCTCCACCCAAGGACTCCAGAGGCATGGGCCGCACTCCTGGGCTTTCACGGCCTCCCTCCCTCATGCCTTCAGTCCCTCAGTCCTTCCTTCCCTCCCTCCTGCCCTCCCTCCCCCTCTAGGCCTTCCTCTTCTTTCCCTCCCTCCTTTCCTCCCTCTCCCCCAGCTTGACTCCCTCCATTCCTCCCTCACCCAGCAGAGGCTCTGGGGTCCCAGCAGGGAACTGAGCCCTGGGGCTTCATCCGGGAGCAGCCCCAACCACATGGTCCCTGTCCCCGGGGCACTCACGGTCACTGTGGGCGCTGACGGGGCCCGGTCCTCAGGTTGAGCAGCGGGATGGCCACTTGGAATCCGCTGCGGAACACGGGGGCCGGCTGCACAGAGGGCGGAAGAGAACGAGGCTTAGCACTGCCTCCAGAAACATCGAGTCCTCCACGTGACGCCCTGGGCGTCCTCGTGGCCCACTGGCCCCAATCCCCCGAAGCCCCAAAGACTGCGTCGGGCCGTGTTGACTGGGGCTTTGGGGCACCGCTCTTGGGCCCCAGGAACAGCATCGCAGCCAACATCCCCAGGGCCTCCGAGTTTTCCTAAGGACCTCGCAGGTCCTCTGAGCCTGACGTCGTCCTCCTTGGGAAGCAATGTCCTGTCGACCCCCGTGTCTGTCTCCTGCCTCTTCTGGGATCCCTCACGGCCACACCCACCACGTGGGGCTGCCATGACCAGGACACACCCTGTGCCCCGTGGCGGACGCCCGCCTCCAACGCTGGGCCCCTCACAAGCCCGGTGCGCTGGGCCAGGCCTGGGCGCTCGCTCGGGGGTCCCCGGACATCTCCGGTGCAGTGCCCTGAGCCTGCCGGCGCTGGGTCGCCTCAGACCAGCCCGGGAGGCCAGCCGGGGGGCCCCTAGGCCAGGCAGGGAGGCGCCAGGCCAGGAGGTCCGGACGAGCCGCTCCCGGGCCCAGTGTGGGGAGCCCGGGCCGAGGCTGCTCCCCCAACGGAGGAGGACCTGGGCCCAGGGAGCTGAGTGGGGACAGGGCACAATGAGCCCAAGCTGGGCAGAGAGCTCCGGGGGGGGGGGGGTGCCTTGACCTCGGGCCCACTGGGAGACCACATCCCCCCCACAGGGCTCGGTCCCCTGGCGGGGGAAGGTGGTCGTCGGGATGTCCAGGCTCCCGGGCTGCACGGCCGGCAGCCGCTGGTTGGCGTGGGAGGAGGCACGGCTGGCGCAGGAGAGAGCCCTCGGCAGAGAGGAGGGGGCAGGTGCTCCCGCGGCGGCAGGTGCCCGAGGGCGGGCGGCGTGCGCCGGCCTCCGCCGGAAGGCAGAGCCACGCCAGCCCCGGTGCCCCGAGGCCAAGGCCGAGACCCTCTCCAGCATTGGCCACCGCACCCTCTTGTCTCCACCGACAACCCCACTGTGCCGGGTCTCGGCCGCTTGCTGTCTTTGCACCGGACTTGCCATCCTGCCTTGACCGAGCGGCTACCCTCTGTGGACTGAGGTCCAAAACAAGGACCAGAGGGGCCTGGGGGTATCCACGACCTCGCTCAGCCGGTGAGGGACCGGGCGGCCACCATGCCCCAGCTCCCCCTGTGCTTCTGCCTGGAGTCCTGCCCCGGCTTCCTCGGAAGGAGGAACCCCCAGCACCGTGAGTGTGGGCCCCACTTCCCAGGCCGGGCTCTTCACCCACGGCCCCCTCTGCCGCCCTCCCTGCATCGACTGTGCCGACAACAAGGACGAAGATGTGGACGGGACGGCGTGGGAGGACCCCCGCACCCACGGCGGACGGCGGCTCCGAGGATGGGCTCATCCTCAGCTGTGCTCCCGGGAGCCCGGAGCCCGAGGGCACAAGGCCTCCCGCTGCACAAGAAACGATCTCCCGTGGGGGCCGCGGGTCCCCCGGGCTCCGAGCAGGAACCGGAGCTGCCCACATGCGTCCTGCCAAGGAAGGATCAGCCCGGGCTCGCCGGCCCCGTGGCCACAAGGCTCCTCCTGCCCGCCGGTCCTCCGTGTGGGCTGGCTCACCTTCCCCTCAGCAGGGATGGCCAGGCCCTGGCCTAGCTCGGTCCCCTCCCCCGAAGCACCCCACACACACCCTGGCCGCTGCCGGGTCCGGAACCCCGTTCCCATCGGGCCCCGTGCACGCCCGCACCCACGCAGGGACACACCAACGCACGCGCAGCCCTCGACGAGTCCCTCGACCCGTCGTGGGAACAGATGCTCGCTGACGGTCTCGAGGTTCCTGAAGAACCCCGTCGCTCCTGCCCAGGAACTGCCTCCTGCCACGGCATCCCCGTGAGAACCCTCCTGGCACAGACCACGTGGCTGAAACGCACACGCTGAGCACACCCCGGGTCGGACAGGGCGTGGACCCACGGGAACACACACGCAGCTGTGAGTGGGAACCTGGGAGTCTCCTCGGGAGGATCTCCCGAGCCGGACCCACGCTGACTCCCTGACCGCCCCCCACCCCATTGCACACGCGGGTGCATGCCCAACACCGACGGGCCCCTGCATGCGGGCAGGGCTCAGGGCGGTGGCCTGCTGCCATCAGCACCACCGAAACAAGTCCGATGTGTGGGGGCCACTGTCTGGACGCGGCATGGGGTGAGGGGTGAGCACGGAGCGGCTGGGGGAGGGGCCCTCGGGGACTCAGGTGTGAGGAGGAAGTCGGGGCAGGGGTCCCCAGGAAGCGGTGACTTCACTTCCCTGACCACAGAGCCCAACAGAATTGGAACCCACGTCACCAGGCACCCACATTCCAGGGACGCCCCCCTGCGCAGCTCGTTGCTTTGGACATCGTCCAACCGACACCATGTTCGCATGCTGCCTCCCAAACTCGGGACGGTGGAGACGGAGGACAGCGCGCCCGGCTACCACTTCCCCGCGCTCTGGAGGTCCTTTCAGGGCTGCCCGACGCCTCTGGCCTTTCGGCCGAAAGGAGACTAAGGTGACACCGGGAGGCCAGAGCCGGCCGCCCAGCCCCACACGCTCGCATCGACGGGCGCAGCCACGGGTCCCCTCAACTGCTGGGCTTGTGTGTGTAAGTGTCTTTGTGTGTGTGTGTGTGTGTGTGTGTGTGTGTCTGAGAGCGTGCCTGTGCAGGTATGTGTCTGGAAGGAGGGCTCACGTGCGGTGGGGCCTTCCTGAGCAGGAGCAGGTGGATGAGGGCTAAGATGCCCGGTGGGCAGGTCGCGGTCAAGGTGAAGGCTGGCTGGGTGGGACAGGTGTGGGGGATGTGAGCTCCTGGCCAGGGTCGATCCCCAGAGCCCTGCAGGTGTGGGTCCCGGGACCGGGGGTAGGGCTGGGCAGGCACAGGTCTGGGGCCCATGTGGGAGCAGCAGGGGGACCGGGCAAGAGGAGAGTGGGGTCGGCCGGGCGGGGCTGGGATGGCTCCGGGCCAGCGACCGGTCCCTGTCTTTGCAGAAGGCCACGGAGGAAGAGACGAGGCAGGCGGCCACCACCTCCTCCCTGACCCAGGAGTCCGCAGGCCCAGGAAAGGCTTCCGAGCCTGCCAGGCCACCTGCGGAAGCCGAGCCCCAGGGTGAGAAGGCGGGGCGGGGCTGGGTGCCTGGGTGTGTGCGGGGACGGGTCGGTGCTGGGCCCACAGGGACAAGCCCCACAGGCTGGTGCGGGGCCAGGAGCAAGGACTGGGCTCAGAGCACCCAGCGGGGACACTGCCCTCGGGGAGCCATCCCGCTGAGGGTTCCTTCCCTGGCTGCGGCCTCTCCGCGACGCCCCGCCTGGGTCCTGGGGGCGCCAAGGCACATGCAGAGGCAGGCAAGCGCGGGACCTTCTCTCCTCTCACAGCTGCTCCTGGCAAGGAGCTCGGGCCCCTCCTGACATCAGCAGGAGCTGGGGATTGGGAGACGGTGCCTGCCGCCTCCTCAGCCGGGGACCCGCCGCCAGCAGGTGACCAGGAACCGGGCCCCGCGGAGCCTGACGCTGCCCAGGAAGAGCTGCGGCCTGCTCCTGCCCCAGGCCGTGCTCCTGCTCCTGCTCCTCTCAGGATCCTGCGCCTTCCCCCGTCCCCGCCCGGGCCCCTCATCCTGCCACAGGCCCAGGTCCTGCCCTGCATCCTGCACCAGCCAGCACCACCGCACCTGAGCCAGCTGCAAACCCTGCCGCTGCCCCTGCCCCGTCCCCTGCCCCGGCCTTGGCCACGGCCCCTTCCCCGGCCTGCGCCCCTCTTACTGCCCCACACCCAGCCCCTGCCCCAGCCCCTGCAAGGACTGATTCTCCTTGCCTGGCCCCTGCCCCTTCGCCTGCCACGGAGACAGCTGCTGCCCCTTCCCCTGCCCGTGCCTCTGCCCTTCTTCTTGCCCCACACCCAGCTCGTGTATCTGATCCTGCCCCTTCGCCTGCCCCGACCCAGGCCACGGACACCTCCCCTGTCCCCGCCTGTACCCCTGATCCTGACCCAGTCCCGGCTCGGGCCCTGGATCCTGCGCCAGCCATCGCCGGGACACCTCTCCCAGCTCCAGCCCCTTCCACGGCCCCTTCCCTTGCCCCTGCCAGGATCCCTGCCCCTTGGCCTGCCCCTGCCTCTGCCCCTGCCAGGACCCCTACCCCTTCACCTGCCTGTGACCCTGCTCCTGCCCCAGACCCAGCTCCTGCCCCTTCTCCAAACCCCGCCAGGACCACTGGCCACTCCCCTGCCCCTGCCTCTGCCCTCCTTCCTGCCCCAGGCCCAGTTCCTACCCGGGATCCTGCCCCTGCCCCTGCCCCTGGCCCTGCCCCTGCCCATGCCCATGCCATTGCCTCTGCCCCGACTCCTGCCCCACACGCATGTCCTGCACCTCTTCCTGCCCCTGCCCCTTTCCCTGCCTGGAAGACTGCCCCTTCCCGTGTTCCTCCCTGGGTCCCTGATCCTGCTCCAGACCCCACCCGTCCTCCTGCTCCTGCCCCTGCCCCTGCCGCTTGCCCACCCCCTTCCCCTGCCCCTCCAAGGACCACTGGCCCTTCCCTTGCCCCTCTCAGGGCCCCTCTGTCTTCGCCTCTCCCTGCCTGGGCCCCTGCTCCTGCCCGAGACCCAGGTCCTGCCCCTGCTCCTGCCCCTTCTCCTGCTCCTGCCTGGGTCCCTCTTGCTGCTCCACACCCAGGCCCTGCCGCTTCCCCGGCCTCGGCCAGGACCGCTGCCCCTCCCTTTGCCCCTCACAGGGCCACTGTCTCTTCCCCTGCCTCTCCCTGTTCCCACCGGACACCTGTTCCAGCCCCACACCCAGCTCCTGCCCCTTGCTCCTGCCCTTTCCCCTGGCCCTGCCTGCACTCCTCTTCCTGGCCCTGACCCAGCTCCAGCCCTGCATGCTGCAGCGGCCGCTCCTGCTGACCCTTTCCGTCCCCTTGCTCCTGCTCCTGCCCCGGTCCCAGCTCTTGCACCAGGCCCAGCTCCTGTGCCGGCCCCTGTCCCAACACCTGCCCCTACACCTGCTCCTGCGGGGCTCCCAGAGCCCCATCCAGAGGCCCCCGCCCTGCGGGGAGAGCTCCCTGGACGGGTACCCTCCGTTCCATGCCCCGACCCCGATGGCCCGCCGCCACGGTTCATCCCCTCCGCCTGGGTTCTTTCTCTCTGCTTCGGTCTCACCATCATCCTAGCTTTGCATGCCCTCGACGCTCTCGCCTATCTCTTTTAAATAAAATGCATCGTTTTTCCGTGGAACCCGTGCTCAACCCTAAGTCCGTCCCCGGCGGCGCCGCCCCACCCGCCCACCCCCCCACCGCCCCCAACAGCCCAGAACATCGCTGTGGAACAACTCCTTCCCCGAAGGGGACCCTGAGCCCAAGCCCTCCCTGCCCATTGCTCCCCCAGTCCGGCCCCTCGCCACGCCTCAGCTGATTTCTCTCTCCCTTCCTTCCCCTGTTCTGGACGTTTCTGGGAGGGGGATCACTCTGGAGGTGCCCGGGTGTCTGCCCACCTCTTTTCAAAGGGGACTGGGTTTTGTCCTGGGCGTCTTGGACATGGAACTTGCCCCCTGCCATACCGAAAACCCCGAAGGGTTCTAGAGGAGATGGGATCACGGAGGCCCCTTGAGTGCAGAGGGGTCCAAGGTCGGGGCCGTGACCCCTGTTCCCGCCGGGACACCACAGCCTGACCCCAGATGCCACCCGGCAGCTTCCTCCCGGGGCCTGCACACACACCAGGGCGAGGCACACAGCTGGAAGACACACCCCACACGGCATACCCATCGCTCACAACCCAAGGCCAGAGAAAGCTCTCCCCGGCCTCTGGTGCCCCCCAGGCTCCAAGGCACCGGGTCCCACAACGACACAGACCGAAAGCATGCCAGGTGGATGGGGAGGGGGGTGCGGGGGGCCGGCGGCGGACAGGCCACGCGGGGAGCCCGTGTCAGCGATGCGGGAGCTCCCCGGGAAGGCCTCTGGCCAAGGAAACCCTACGGAGGCAGCGCGCGTCCCCCTCAGACCGGCCGGTGTCTGGCCTGAGGACCAGCAGCCCTGGGGAGAACGTGCCGACACGGAGGTCCAGGGCACGTCCCCCGGAGAGAAGGGGGACGGGCACCCCTGTCTGGGACCACAGCGGGCAGCACCCATCCCAGCCCGCAGGGGCACCCATCACCTAGCAGTGCTCGTCCGGGGACTCAGCCCGCCACCTCTGGCACGGTGTTTCACGCCAGAAGGGAGAGAGCAGGGTGAGGCAGTCGGGGAGCGCTCATGCCCAGGGACGTGGACGCCGTCCTCGGTCCCAGTGCTCAGGTGACAACGTCCTGGAGCTAACCGTCCCAGTCTCCTCCGGGGCACCGGATCCGGGAAGCCCCTCCTGAGAGCCCTCCTGCCCCCCCTGCTCCTGGGAACAGTCACAATTGGTGGACGAGGAGGTGGACAGGGTCCAGGATGGCAGAAGGCCATCCAGGATGGCCCAGGAGGAGGAAGGGCAGGACGGCGAGGACAGATGCACCTGCCCTGAGCCACCATCCAGGGTCTGGCCGGGGATGCCCTCGCACCTCCCTCCACCCAAGGACTCCAGAGGCATGGGCCGCACTCCTGGGCTTTCACGGCCTCCCTCCCTCATGCCTTCAGTCCCTCAGTCCTTCCTTCCCTCCCTCCTGCCCTCCCTCCCCCTCTAGGCCTTCCTCTTCTTTCCCTCCCTCCTTTCCTCCCTCTCCCCCAGCTTGACTCCCTCCATTCCTCCCTCACCCAGCAGAGGCTCTGGGGTCCCAGCAGGGAACTGAGCCCTGGGGCTTCATCCGGGAGCAGCCCCAACCACATGGTCCCTGTCCCCGGGGCACTCACGGTCACTGTGGGCGCTGACGGGGCCCGGTCCTCAGGTTGAGCAGCGGGATGGCCACTTGGAATCCGCTGCGGAACACGGGGGCCGGCTGCACAGAGGGCGGAAGAGAACGAGGCTTAGCACTGCCTCCAGAAACATCGAGTCCTCCACGTGACGCCCTGGGCGTCCTCGTGGCCCACCGGCCCCAATCCCCCGAAGCCCCAAAGACTGCGTCGGGCCGTGTTGACTGGGGCTTTGGGGCACCGCTCTTGGGCCCCAGGAACAGCATCGCAGCCAACATCCCCAGGGCCTCCGAGTTTTCCTAAGGACCTCGCAGGTCCTCTGAGCCTGACGTCGTCCTCCTTGGGAAGCAATGTCCTGTCGACCCCCGTGTCTGTCTCCTGCTTCTTCTGGGATCCCTCACGGCCACACCCACCACGTGGGGCTGCCATGACCAGGACACACCCTGTGCCCCGTGGCGGACGCCCGCCTCCAACGCTGGGCCCCTCACAAGCCCGGTGCGCTGGGCCAGGCCTGGGCGCTCGCTCGGGGGTCCCCGGACATCTCCGGTGCAGTGCCCTGAGCCTGCCGGCGCTGGGTCGCCTCAGACCAGCCCGGGAGGCCAGCCGGGGGGCCCCTAGGCCAGGCAGGGAGGCGCCAGGCCAGGAGGTCCGGACGAGCCGCTCCCGGGCCCAGTGTGGGGAGCCCGGGCCGAGGCTGCTCCCCCAACGGAGGAGGACCTGGGCCCAGGGAGCTGAGTGGGGACAGGGCACAATGAGCCCAAGCTGGGCAGAGAGCTCCGGGGGGCGGGGTGCCTTGACCTCGGGCCCACTGGGAGACCACATCCCCCCCACAGGGCTCGGTCCCCTGGCGGGGGAAGGTGGTCGTCGGGATGTCCAGGCTCCCGGGCTGCACGGCCGGCAGCCGCTGGCTGGCGTGGGAGGAGGCACGGCTGGCGCAGGAGAGAGCCCTCGGCAGAGAGGAGGGGGCAGGTGCTCCTGCGGCGGCAGGTGCCCGAGGGCGGGCGGCGTGCGCCGGCCTCCGCCGGAAGGCAGAGCCGCGCCAGCCCCGGTGCCCCGAGGCCAAGGCCAAGACCCTCTCCAGCATTGGCCACCGCACCCTCTTGTCTCCACCGACAACCCCACTGTGCCGGGTCTCGGCCGCTTGCTGTCTTTGCACCGGACTTGCCATCCTGCCTTGACCGAGCGGCTACCCTCTGTGGACTGAGGTCCAAAACAAGGACCAGAGGGGCCTGGGGGTATCCACGACCTCGCTCAGCCGGTGAGGGACCGGGCGGCCACCATGCCCCAGCTCCCCCTCTGCTTCTGCCTGGAGTCCTGCCCCGGCTTCCTCGGAAGGAGGAACCCCCAGCACCGTGAGTGTGGGCCCCACTTCCCAGGCCGGGCTCTTCACCCACGGCCCCCTCTGCCGCCCTCCCTGCATCGACTATGCCGACAACAAGGACGGAGATGTGGACGGGACGGCGTGGGAGGACCCCCGCACCCACGGCGGATGGCGGCTCCGAGGATGGGCTCATCCTCAGCTGTGCTCCCGGGAGCCCGGAGCCCGAGGGCACAAGGCCTCCCGCTGCACAAGAAACGATCTCCCGTGGGGGCCGCGGGTCCCCCGGGCTCCGAGCAGGAACCGGAGCTGCCCACATGCGTCCTGCCAAGGAAGGATCAGCCCGGGCTCGCCGGCCCCGTGGCCACAAGGCTCCTCCTGCCCGCCGGTCCTCCGTGTGGGCTGGCTCACCTTCCCCTCAGCAGGGATGGCCAGGCCCTGGCCTAGCTCGGTCCCCTCCCCCGAAGCACCCCACACACACCCTGGCCGCTGCCGGGTCCGGAACCCCGTTCCCATCGGGCCCCGTGCACGCCCGCACCCACGCAGGGACACACCAACGCACGCGCAGCCCTCGACGAGTCCCTCGACCCGTCGTGGGAACAGATGCTCGCTGACGGTCTCGAGGTTCCTGAAGAACCCCGTCGCTCCTGCCCAGGAACTGCCTCCTGCCACGGCATCCCCGTGAGAACCCTCCTGGCACAGACCACGTGGCTGAAACGCACACGCTGAGCACACCCCGGGTCGGACAGGGCGTGGACCCACGGGAACACACACGCAGCTGTGAGTGGGAACCTGGGAGTCTCCTCGGGAGGATCTCCCGAGCCGGACCCACGCTGACTCCCTGACCGCCCCCCACCCCATTGCACACGCGGGTGCATGCCCAACACCGACGGGCCCCTGCATGCGGGCAGGGCTCAGGGCGGTGGCCTGCTGCCATCAGCACCACCGAAACAAGTCCGATGTGTGGGGGCCACTGTCTGGACGCGGCATGGGGTGAGGGGTGAGCACGGAGCGGCTGGGGGAGGGGCCCTCGGGGACTCAGGTGTGAGGAGGAAGTCGGGGCAGGGGTCCCCAGGAAGCGGTGACTTCACTTCCCTGACCACAGAGCCCAACAGAATTGGAACCCACGTCACCAGGCACCCACATTCCAGGGACGCCCCCCTGCGCAGCTCGTTGCTTTGGACATCGTCCAACCGACACCATGTTCGCATGCTGCCTCCCAAACTCGGGACGGTGGAGACGGAGGACAGCGCGCCCGGCTACCACTTCCCCGCGCTCTGGAGGTCCTTTCAGGGCTGCCCGACGCCTCTGGCCTTTCGGCCGAAAGGAGACTAAGGTGACACCGGGAGGCCAGAGCCGGCCGCCCAGCCCCACACGCTCGCATCGACGGGCGCAGCCACGGGTCCCCTCAACTGCTGGGCTTGTGTGTGTAAGTGTCTTTGTGTGTGTGTGTGTGTGTGTGTGTGTGTGTCTGAGAGCGTGCCTGTGCAGGTATGTGTCTGGAAGGAGGGCTCACGTGCGGTGGGGCCTTCCTGAGCAGGAGCAGGTGGATGAGGGCTAAGATGCCCGGTGGGCAGGTCGCGGTCAAGGTGAAGGCTGGCTGGGTGGGACAGGTGTGGGGGATGTGAGCTCCTGGCCAGGGTCGATCCCCAGAGCCCTGCAGGTGTGGGTCCCGGGACCGGGGGTAGGGCTGGGCAGGCACAGGTCTGGGGCCCATGTGGGAGCAGCAGGGGGACCGGGCAAGAGGAGAGTGGGGTCGGCCGGGCGGGGCTGGGATGGCTCCGGGCCAGCGACCGGTCCCTGTCTTTGCAGAAGGCCACGGAGGAAGAGACGAGGCAGGCGGCCACCACCTCCTCCCTGACCCAGGAGTCCGCAGGCCCAGGAAAGGCTTCCGAGCCTGCCAGGCCACCTGCGGAAGCCGAGCCCCAGGGTGAGAAGGCGGGGCGGGGCTGGGTGCCTGGGTGTGTGCGGGGACGGGTCGGTGCTGGGCCCACAGGGACAAGCCCCACAGGCTGGTGCGGGGCCAGGAGCAAGGACTGGGCTCAGAGCACCCAGCGGGGACACTGCCCTCGGGGAGCCATCCCGCTGAGGGTTCCTTCCCTGGCTGCGGCCTCTCCGCGACGCCCCGCCTGGGTCCTGGGGGCGCCAAGGCACATGCAGAGGCAGGCAAGCGCGGGACCTTCTCTCCTCTCACAGCTGCTCCTGGCAAGGAGCTCGGGCCCCTCCTGACATCAGCAGGAGCTGGGGATTGGGAGACGGTGCCTGCCGCCTCCTCAGCCGGGGACCCGCCGCCAGCAGGTGACCAGGAACCGGGCCCCGCGGAGCCTGACGCTGCCCAGGAAGAGCTGCGGCCTGCTCCTGCCCCAGGCCGTGCTCCTGCTCCTGCTCCTCTCAGGATCCTGCGCCTTCCCCCGTCCCCGCCCGGGCCCCTCATCCTGCCACAGGCCCAGGTCCTGCCCTGCATCCTGCACCAGCCAGCACCACCGCACCTGAGCCAGCTGCAAACCCTGCCGCTGCCCCTGCCCCGTCCCCTGCCCCGGCCTTGGCCACGGCCCCTTCCCCGGCCTGCGCCCCTCTTACTGCCCCACACCCAGCCCCTGCCCCAGCCCCTGCAAGGACTGATTCTCCTTGCCTGGCCCCTGCCCCTTCGCCTGCCACGGAGACAGCTGCTGCCCCTTCCCCTGCCCGTGCCTCTGCCCTTCTTCTTGCCCCACACCCAGCTCGTGTATCTGATCCTGCCCCTTCGCCTGCCCCGACCCAGGCCACGGACACCTCCCCTGTCCCCGCCTGTACCCCTGATCCTGACCCAGTCCCGGCTCGGGCCCTGGATCCTGCGCCAGCCATCGCCGGGACACCTCTCCCAGCTCCAGCCCCTTCCACGGCCCCTTCCCTTGCCCCTGCCAGGATCCCTGCCCCTTGGCCTGCCCCTGCCTCTGCCCCTGCCAGGACCCCTACCCCTTCACCTGCCTGTGACCCTGCTCCTGCCCCAGACCCAGCTCCTGCCCCTTCTCCAAACCCCGCCAGGACCACTGGCCACTCCCCTGCCCCTGCCTCTGCCCTCCTTCCTGCCCCAGGCCCAGTTCCTACCCGGGATCCTGCCCCTGCCCCTGCCCCTGGCCCTGCCCCTGCCCATGCCCATGCCATTGCCTCTGCCCCGACTCCTGCCCCACACGCATGTCCTGCACCTCTTCCTGCCCCTGCCCCTTTCCCTGCCTGGAAGACTGCCCCTTCCCGTGTTCCTCCCTGGGTCCCTGATCCTGCTCCAGACCCCACCCGTCCTCCTGCTCCTGCCCCTGCCCCTGCCGCTTGCCCACCCCCTTCCCCTGCCCCTCCAAGGACCACTGGCCCTTCCCTTGCCCCTCTCAGGGCCCCTCTGTCTTCGCCTCTCCCTGCCTGGGCCCCTGCTCCTGCCCGAGACCCAGGTCCTGCCCCTGCTCCTGCCCCTTCTCCTGCTCCTGCCTGGGTCCCTCTTGCTGCTCCACACCCAGGCCCTGCCGCTTCCCCGGCCTCGGCCAGGACCGCTGCCCCTCCCTTTGCCCCTCACAGGGCCACTGTCTCTTCCCCTGCCTCTCCCTGTTCCCACCGGACACCTGTTCCAGCCCCACACCCAGCTCCTGCCCCTTGCTCCTGCCCTTACCCCTGGCCCTGCCTGCACTCCTCTTCCTGGCCCTGACCCAGCTCCAGCCCTGCATGCTGCAGCGGCCGCTCCTGCTGACCCTTTCCGTCCCCTTGCTCCTGCTCCTGCCCCGGTCCCAGCTCTTGCACCAGGCCCAGCTCCTGTGCCGGCCCCTGTCCCAACACCTGCCCCTACCCCTGCTCCTGCGGGGCTCCCAGAGCCCCATCCAGAGGCCCCCGCCCTGCGGGGAGAGCTCCCTGGACGGGTACCCTCCGTTCCATGCCCCGACCCCGATGGCCCGCCGCCACGGTTCATCCCCTCCGCCTGGGTTCTTTCTCTCTGCTTCGGTCTCACCATCATCCTAGCTTTGCATGCCCTCGACGCTCTCGCCTATCTCTTTTAAATAAAATGCATCGTTTTTCCGTGGAACCCGTGCTCAACCCTAAGTCCGTCCCCGGCGGCGCCGCCCCACCCGCCCACCCCCCCACCGCCCCCAACAGCCCAGAACATCGCTGTGGAACAACTCCTTCCCCGAAGGGGACCCTGAGCCCAAGCCCTCCCTGCCCATTGCTCCCCCAGTCCGGCCCCTCGCCACGCCTCAGCTGATTTCTCTCTCCCTTCCTTCCCCTGTTCTGGACGTTTCTGGGAGGGGGATCACTCTGGAGGTGCCCGGGTGTCTGCCCACCTCTTTTCAAAGGGGACTGGGTTTTGTCCTGGGCGTCTTGGACATGGAACTTGCCCCCTGCCATACCGAAAACCCCGAAGGGTTCTAGAGGAGATGGGATCACGGAGGCCCCTTGAGTGCAGAGGGGTCCAAGGTCGGGGCCGTGACCCCTGTTCCCGCCGGGACACCACAGCCTGACCCCAGATGCCACCCGGCAGCTTCCTCCCGGGGCCTGCACACACACCAGGGCGAGGCACACAGCTGGAAGACACACCCCACACGGCATACCCATCGCTCACAACCCAAGGCCAGAGAAAGCTCTCCCCGGCCTCTGGTGCCCCCCAGGCTCCAAGGCACCGGGTCCCACAACGACACAGACCGAAAGCATGCCAGGTGGATGGGGAGGGGGGTGCGGGGGGCCGGCGGCGGACAGGCCACGCGGGGAGCCCGTGTCAGCGATGCGGGAGCTCCCCGGGAAGGCCTCTGGCCAAGGAAACCCTACGGAGGCAGCGCGCGTCCCCCTCAGACCGGCCGGTGTCTGGCCTGAGGACCAGCAGCCCTGGG
The DNA here is from genome assembly GCF_922984935.1 of Meles meles. NCBI lineage: Eukaryota > Metazoa > Chordata > Mammalia > Carnivora > Mustelidae > Meles > Meles meles. The sequence continues at coordinate 423,058 of NW_025721144.1, forward strand.
GAGAACGTGCCGACACGGAGGTCCAGGGCACGTCCCCCGGAGAGAAGGGGGACGGGCACCCCTGTCTGGGACCACAGCGGGCAGCACCCATCCCAGCCCGCAGGGGCACCCATCACCTAGCAGTGCTCGTCCGGGGACTCAGCCCGCCACCTCTGGCACGGTGTTTCACGCCAGAAGGGAGAGAGCAGGGTGAGGCAGTCGGGGAGCGCTCATGCCCAGGGACGTGGACGCCGTCCTCGGTCCCAGTGCTCAGGTGACAACGTCCTGGAGCTAACCGTCCCAGTCTCCTCCGGGGCACCGGATCCGGGAAGCCCCTCCTGAGAGCCCTCCTGCCCCCCCTGCTCCTGGGAACAGTCACAATTGGTGGACGAGGAGGTGGACAGGGTCCAGGATGGCAGAAGGCCATCCAGGATGGCCCAGGAGGAGGAAGGGCAGGACGGCGAGGACAGATGCACCTGCCCTGAGCCACCATCCAGGGTCTGGCCGGGGATGCCCTCGCACCTCCCTCCACCCAAGGACTCCAGAGGCATGGGCCGCACTCCTGGGCTTTCACGGCCTCCCTCCCTCATGCCTTCAGTCCCTCAGTCCTTCCTTCCCTCCCTCCTGCCCTCCCTCCCCCTCTAGGCCTTCCTCTTCTTTCCCTCCCTCCTTTCCTCCCTCTCCCCCAGCTTGACTCCCTCCATTCCTCCCTCACCCAGCAGAGGCTCTGGGGTCCCAGCAGGGAACTGAGCCCTGGGGCTTCATCCGGGAGCAGCCCCAACCACATGGTCCCTGTCCCCGGGGCACTCACGGTCACTGTGGGCGCTGACGGGGCCCGGTCCTCAGGTTGAGCAGCGGGATGGCCACTTGGAATCCGCTGCGGAACACGGGGGCCGGCTGCACAGAGGGCGGAAGAGAACGAGGCTTAGCACTGCCTCCAGAAACATCGAGTCCTCCACGTGACGCCCTGGGCGTCCTCGTGGCCCACCGGCCCCAATCCCCCGAAGCCCCAAAGACTGCGTCGGGCCGTGTTGACTGGGGCTTTGGGGCACCGCTCTTGGGCCCCAGGAACAGCATCGCAGCCAACATCCCCAGGGCCTCCGAGTTTTCCTAAGGACCTCGCAGGTCCTCTGAGCCTGACGTCGTCCTCCTTGGGAAGCAATGTCCTGTCGACCCCCGTGTCTGTCTCCTGCCTCTTCTGGGATCCCTCACGGCCACACCCACCACGTGGGGCTGCCATGACCAGGACACACCCTGTGCCCCGTGGCGGACGCCCGCCTCCAACGCTGGGCCCCTCACAAGCCCGGTGCGCTGGGCCAGGCCTGGGCGCTCGCTCGGGGGTCCCCGGACATCTCCGGTGCAGTGCCCTGAGCCTGCCGGCGCTGGGTCGCCTCAGACCAGCCCGGGAGGCCAGCCGGGGGGCCCCTAGGCCAGGCAGGGAGGCGCCAGGCCAGGAGGTCCGGACGAGCCGCTCCCGGGCCCAGTGTGGGGAGCCCGGGCCGAGGCTGCTCCCCCAACGGAGGAGGACCTGGGCCCAGGGAGCTGAGTGGGGACAGGGCACAATGAGCCCAAGCTGGGCAGAGAGCTCCGGGGGGGGGGGGGTGCCTTGACCTCGGGCCCACTGGGAGACCACATCCCCCCCACAGGGCTCGGTCCCCTGGCGGGGGAAGGTGGTCGTCGGGATGTCCAGGCTCCCGGGCTGCACGGCCGGCAGCCGCTGGTTGGCGTGGGAGGAGGCACGGCTGGCGCAGGAGAGAGCCCTCGGCAGAGAGGAGGGGGCAGGTGCTCCCGCGGCGGCAGGTGCCCGAGGGCGGGCGGCGTGCGCCGGCCTCCGCCGGAAGGCAGAGCCACGCCAGCCCCGGTGCCCCGAGGCCAAGGCCGAGACCCTCTCCAGCATTGGCCACCGCACCCTCTTGTCTCCACCGACAACCCCACTGTGCCGGGTCTCGGCCGCTTGCTGTCTTTGCACCGGACTTGCCATCCTGCCTTGACCGAGCGGCTACCCTCTGTGGACTGAGGTCCAAAACAAGGACCAGAGGGGCCTGGGGGTATCCACGACCTCGCTCAGCCGGTGAGGGACCGGGCGGCCACCATGCCCCAGCTCCCCCTGTGCTTCTGCCTGGAGTCCTGCCCCGGCTTCCTCGGAAGGAGGAACCCCCAGCACCGTGAGTGTGGGCCCCACTTCCCAGGCCGGGCTCTTCACCCACGGCCCCCTCTGCCGCCCTCCCTGCATCGACTGTGCCGACAACAAGGACGAAGATGTGGACGGGACGGCGTGGGAGGACCCCCGCACCCACGGCGGACGGCGGCTCCGAGGATGGGCTCATCCTCAGCTGTGCTCCCGGGAGCCCGGAGCCCGAGGGCACAAGGCCTCCCGCTGCACAAGAAACGATCTCCCGTGGGGGCCGCGGGTCCCCCGGGCTCCGAGCAGGAACCGGAGCTGCCCACATGCGTCCTGCCAAGGAAGGATCAGCCCGGGCTCGCCGGCCCCGTGGCCACAAGGCTCCTCCTGCCCGCCGGTCCTCCGTGTGGGCTGGCTCACCTTCCCCTCAGCAGGGATGGCCAGGCCCTGGCCTAGCTCGGTCCCCTCCCCCGAAGCACCCCACACACACCCTGGCCGCTGCCGGGTCCGGAACCCCGTTCCCATCGGGCCCCGTGCACGCCCGCACCCACGCAGGGACACACCAACGCACGCGCAGCCCTCGACGAGTCCCTCGACCCGTCGTGGGAACAGATGCTCGCTGACGGTCTCGAGGTTCCTGAAGAACCCCGTCGCTCCTGCCCAGGAACTGCCTCCTGCCACGGCATCCCCGTGAGAACCCTCCTGGCACAGACCACGTGGCTGAAACGCACACGCTGAGCACACCCCGGGTCGGACAGGGCGTGGACCCACGGGAACACACACGCAGCTGTGAGTGGGAACCTGGGAGTCTCCTCGGGAGGATCTCCCGAGCCGGACCCACGCTGACTCCCTGACCGCCCCCCACCCCATTGCACACGCGGGTGCATGCCCAACACCGACGGGCCCCTGCATGCGGGCAGGGCTCAGGGCGGTGGCCTGCTGCCATCAGCACCACCGAAACAAGTCCGATGTGTGGGGGCCACTGTCTGGACGCGGCATGGGGTGAGGGGTGAGCACGGAGCGGCTGGGGGAGGGGCCCTCGGGGACTCAGGTGTGAGGAGGAAGTCGGGGCAGGGGTCCCCAGGAAGCGGTGACTTCACTTCCCTGACCACAGAGCCCAACAGAATTGGAACCCACGTCACCAGGCACCCACATTCCAGGGACGCCCCCCTGCGCAGCTCGTTGCTTTGGACATCGTCCAACCGACACCATGTTCGCATGCTGCCTCCCAAACTCGGGACGGTGGAGACGGAGGACAGCGCGCCCGGCTACCACTTCCCCGCGCTCTGGAGGTCCTTTCAGGGCTGCCCGACGCCTCTGGCCTTTCGGCCGAAAGGAGACTAAGGTGACACCGGGAGGCCAGAGCCGGCCGCCCAGCCCCACACGCTCGCATCGACGGGCGCAGCCACGGGTCCCCTCAACTGCTGGGCTTGTGTGTGTAAGTGTCTTTGTGTGTGTGTGTGTGTGTGTGTGTGTGTGTCTGAGAGCGTGCCTGTGCAGGTATGTGTCTGGAAGGAGGGCTCACGTGCGGTGGGGCCTTCCTGAGCAGGAGCAGGTGGATGAGGGCTAAGATGCCCGGTGGGCAGGTCGCGGTCAAGGTGAAGGCTGGCTGGGTGGGACAGGTGTGGGGGATGTGAGCTCCTGGCCAGGGTCGATCCCCAGAGCCCTGCAGGTGTGGGTCCCGGGACCGGGGGTAGGGCTGGGCAGGCACAGGTCTGGGGCCCATGTGGGAGCAGCAGGGGGACCGGGCAAGAGGAGAGTGGGGTCGGCCGGGCGGGGCTGGGATGGCTCCGGGCCAGCGACCGGTCCCTGTCTTTGCAGAAGGCCACGGAGGAAGAGACGAGGCAGGCGGCCACCACCTCCTCCCTGACCCAGGAGTCCGCAGGCCCAGGAAAGGCTTCCGAGCCTGCCAGGCCACCTGCGGAAGCCGAGCCCCAGGGTGAGAAGGCGGGGCGGGGCTGGGTGCCTGGGTGTGTGCGGGGACGGGTCGGTGCTGGGCCCACAGGGACAAGCCCCACAGGCTGGTGCGGGGCCAGGAGCAAGGACTGGGCTCAGAGCACCCAGCGGGGACACTGCCCTCGGGGAGCCATCCCGCTGAGGGTTCCTTCCCTGGCTGCGGCCTCTCCGCGACGCCCCGCCTGGGTCCTGGGGGCGCCAAGGCACATGCAGAGGCAGGCAAGCGCGGGACCTTCTCTCCTCTCACAGCTGCTCCTGGCAAGGAGCTCGGGCCCCTCCTGACATCAGCAGGAGCTGGGGATTGGGAGACGGTGCCTGCCGCCTCCTCAGCCGGGGACCCGCCGCCAGCAGGTGACCAGGAACCGGGCCCCGCGGAGCCTGACGCTGCCCAGGAAGAGCTGCGGCCTGCTCCTGCCCCAGGCCGTGCTCCTGCTCCTGCTCCTCTCAGGATCCTGCGCCTTCCCCCGTCCCCGCCCGGGCCCCTCATCCTGCCACAGGCCCAGGTCCTGCCCTGCATCCTGCACCAGCCAGCACCACCGCACCTGAGCCAGCTGCAAACCCTGCCGCTGCCCCTGCCCCGTCCCCTGCCCCGGCCTTGGCCACGGCCCCTTCCCCGGCCTGCGCCCCTCTTACTGCCCCACACCCAGCCCCTGCCCCAGCCCCTGCAAGGACTGATTCTCCTTGCCTGGCCCCTGCCCCTTCGCCTGCCACGGAGACAGCTGCTGCCCCTTCCCCTGCCCGTGCCTCTGCCCTTCTTCTTGCCCCACACCCAGCTCGTGTATCTGATCCTGCCCCTTCGCCTGCCCCGACCCAGGCCACGGACACCTCCCCTGTCCCCGCCTGTACCCCTGATCCTGACCCAGTCCCGGCTCGGGCCCTGGATCCTGCGCCAGCCATCGCCGGGACACCTCTCCCAGCTCCAGCCCCTTCCACGGCCCCTTCCCTTGCCCCTGCCAGGATCCCTGCCCCTTGGCCTGCCCCTGCCTCTGCCCCTGCCAGGACCCCTACCCCTTCACCTGCCTGTGACCCTGCTCCTGCCCCAGACCCAGCTCCTGCCCCTTCTCCAAACCCCGCCAGGACCACTGGCCACTCCCCTGCCCCTGCCTCTGCCCTCCTTCCTGCCCCAGGCCCAGTTCCTACCCGGGATCCTGCCCCTGCCCCTGCCCCTGGCCCTGCCCCTGCCCATGCCCATGCCATTGCCTCTGCCCCGACTCCTGCCCCACACGCATGTCCTGCACCTCTTCCTGCCCCTGCCCCTTTCCCTGCCTGGAAGACTGCCCCTTCCCGTGTTCCTCCCTGGGTCCCTGATCCTGCTCCAGACCCCACCCGTCCTCCTGCTCCTGCCCCTGCCCCTGCCGCTTGCCCACCCCCTTCCCCTGCCCCTCCAAGGACCACTGGCCCTTCCCTTGCCCCTCTCAGGGCCCCTCTGTCTTCGCCTCTCCCTGCCTGGGCCCCTGCTCCTGCCCGAGACCCAGGTCCTGCCCCTGCTCCTGCCCCTTCTCCTGCTCCTGCCTGGGTCCCTCTTGCTGCTCCACACCCAGGCCCTGCCGCTTCCCGGGCCTCGGCCAGGACCGCTGCCCCTCCCTTTGCCCCTCACAGGGCCACTGTCTCTTCCCCTGCCTCTCCCTGTTCCCACCGGACACCTGTTCCAGCCCCACACCCAGCTCCTGCCCCTTGCTCCTGCCCTTACCCCTGGCCCTGCCTGCACTCCTCTTCCTGGCCCTGACCCAGCTCCAGCCCTGCATGCTGCAGCGGCCGCTCCTGCTGACCCTTTCCGTCCCCTTGCTCCTGCTCCTGCCCCGGTCCCAGCTCTTGCACCAGGCCCAGCTCCTGTGCCGGCCCCTGTCCCAACACCTGCCCCTACCCCTGCTCCTGCGGGGCTCCCAGAGCCCCATCCAGAGGCCCCCGCCCTGCGGGGAGAGCTCCCTGGACGGGTACCCTCCGTTCCATGCCCCGACCCCGATGGCCCGCCGCCACGGTTCATCCCCTCCGCCTGGGTTCTTTCTCTCTGCTTCGGTCTCACCATCATCCTAGCTTTGCATGCCCTCGACGCTCTCGCCTATCTCTTTTAAATAAAATGCATCGTTTTTCCGTGGAACCCGTGCTCAACCCTAAGTCCGTCCCCGGCGGCGCCGCCCCACCCGCCCACCCCCCCACCGCCCCCAACAGCCCAGAACATCGCTGTGGAACAACTCCTTCCCCGAAGGGGACCCTGAGCCCAAGCCCTCCCTGCCCATTGCTCCCCCAGTCCGGCCCCTCGCCACGCCTCAGCTGATTTCTCTCTCCCTTCCTTCCCCTGTTCTGGACGTTTCTGGGAGGGGGATCACTCTGGAGGTGCCCGGGTGTCTGCCCACCTCTTTTCAAAGGGGACTGGGTTTTGTCCTGGGCGTCTTGGACATGGAACTTGCCCCCTGCCATACCGAAAACCCCGAAGGGTTCTAGAGGAGATGGGATCACGGAGGCCCCTTGAGTGCAGAGGGGTCCAAGGTCGGGGCCGTGACCCCTGTTCCCGCCGGGACACCACAGCCTGACCCCAGATGCCACCCGGCAGCTTCCTCCCGGGGCCTGCACACACACCAGGGCGAGGCACACAGCTGGAAGACACACCCCACACGGCATACCCATCGCTCACAACCCAAGGCCAGAGAAAGCTCTCCCCGGCCTCTGGTGCCCCCCAGGCTCCAAGGCACCGGGTCCCACAACGACACAGACCGAAAGCATGCCAGGTGGATGGGGAGGGGGGTGCGGGGGGCCGGCGGCGGACAGGCCACGCGGGGAGCCCGTGTCAGCGATGCGGGAGCTCCCCGGGAAGGCCTCTGGCCAAGGAAACCCTACGGAGGCAGCGCGCGTCCCCCTCAGACCGGCCGGTGTCTGGCCTGAGGACCAGCAGCCCTGGGGAGAACGTGCCGACACGGAGGTCCAGGGCACGTCCCCCGGAGAGAAGGGGGACGGGCACCCCTGTCTGGGACCACAGCGGGCAGCACCCATCCCAGCCCGCAGGGGCACCCATCACCTAGCAGTGCTCGTCCGGGGACTCAGCCCGCCACCTCTGGCACGGTGTTTCACGCCAGAAGGGAGAGAGCAGGGTGAGGCAGTCGGGGAGCGCTCATGCCCAGGGACGTGGACGCCGTCCTCGGTCCCAGTGCTCAGGTGACAACGTCCTGGAGCTAACCGTCCCAGTCTCCTCCGGGGCACCGGATCCGGGAAGCCCCTCCTGAGAGCCCTCCTGCCCCCCCTGCTCCTGGGAACAGTCACAATTGGTGGACGAGGAGGTGGACAGGGTCCAGGATGGCAGAAGGCCATCCAGGATGGCCCAGGAGGAGGAAGGGCAGGACGGCGAGGACAGATGCACCTGCCCTGAGCCACCATCCAGGGTCTGGCCGGGGATGCCCTCGCACCTCCCTCCACCCAAGGACTCCAGAGGCATGGGCCGCACTCCTGGGCTTTCACGGCCTCCCTCCCTCATGCCTTCAGTCCCTCAGTCCTTCCTTCCCTCCCTCCTGCCCTCCCTCCCCCTCTAGGCCTTCCTCTTCTTTCCCTCCCTCCTTTCCTCCCTCTCCCCCAGCTTGACTCCCTCCATTCCTCCCTCACCCAGCAGAGGCTCTGGGGTCCCAGCAGGGAACTGAGCCCTGGGGCTTCATCCGGGAGCAGCCCCAACCACATGGTCCCTGTCCCCGGGGCACTCACGGTCACTGTGGGCGCTGACGGGGCCCGGTCCTCAGGTTGAGCAGCGGGATGGCCACTTGGAATCCGCTGCGGAACACGGGGGCCGGCTGCACAGAGGGCGGAAGAGAACGAGGCTTAGCACTGCCTCCAGAAACATCGAGTCCTCCACGTGACGCCCTGGGCGTCCTCGTGGCCCACCGGCCCCAATCCCCCGAAGCCCCAAAGACTGCGTCGGGCCGTGTTGACTGGGGCTTTGGGGCACCGCTCTTGGGCCCCAGGAACAGCATCGCAGCCAACATCCCCAGGGCCTCCGAGTTTTCCTAAGGACCTCGCAGGTCCTCTGAGCCTGACGTCGTCCTCCTTGGGAAGCAATGTCCTGTCGACCCCCGTGTCTGTCTCCTGCTTCTTCTGGGATCCCTCACGGCCACACCCACCACGTGGGGCTGCCATGACCAGGACACACCCTGTGCCCCGTGGCGGACGCCCGCCTCCAACGCTGGGCCCCTCACAAGCCCGGTGCGCTGGGCCAGGCCTGGGCGCTCGCTCGGGGGTCCCCGGACATCTCCGGTGCAGTGCCCTGAGCCTGCCGGCGCTGGGTCGCCTCAGACCAGCCCGGGAGGCCAGCCGGGGGGCCCCTAGGCCAGGCAGGGAGGCGCCAGGCCAGGAGGTCCGGACGAGCCGCTCCCGGGCCCAGTGTGGGGAGCCCGGGCCGAGGCTGCTCCCCCAACGGAGGAGGACCTGGGCCCAGGGAGCTGAGTGGGGACAGGGCACAATGAGCCCAAGCTGGGCAGAGAGCTCCGGGGGGCGGGGTGCCTTGACCTCGGGCCCACTGGGAGACCACATCCCCCCCACAGGGCTCGGTCCCCTGGCGGGGGAAGGTGGTCGTCGGGATGTCCAGGCTCCCGGGCTGCACGGCCGGCAGCCGCTGGCTGGCGTGGGAGGAGGCACGGCTGGCGCAGGAGAGAGCCCTCGGCAGAGAGGAGGGGGCAGGTGCTCCTGCGGCGGCAGGTGCCCGAGGGCGGGCGGCGTGCGCCGGCCTCCGCCGGAAGGCAGAGCCGCGCCAGCCCCGGTGCCCCGAGGCCAAGGCCGAGACCCTCTCCAGCATTGGCCACCGCACCCTCTTGTCTCCACCGACAACCCCACTGTGCCGGGTCTCGGCCGCTTGCTGTCTTTGCACCGGACTTGCCATCCTGCCTTGACCGAGCGGCTACCCTCTGTGGACTGAGGTCCAAAACAAGGACCAGAGGGGCCTGGGGGTATCCACGACCTCGCTCAGCCGGTGAGGGACCGGGCGGCCACCATGCCCCAGCTCCCCCTCTGCTTCTGCCTGGAGTCCTGCCCCGGCTTCCTCGGAAGGAGGAACCCCCAGCACCGTGAGTGTGGGCCCCACTTCCCAGGCCGGGCTCTTCACCCACGGCCCCCTCTGCCGCCCTCCCTGCATCGACTATGCCGACAACAAGGACGGAGATGTGGACGGGACGGCGTGGGAGGACCCCCGCACCCACGGCGGATGGCGGCTCCGAGGATGGGCTCATCCTCAGCTGTGCTCCCGGGAGCCCGGAGCCCGAGGGCACAAGGCCTCCCGCTGCACAAGAAACGATCTCCCGTGGGGGCCGCGGGTCCCCCGGGCTCCGAGCAGGAACCGGAGCTGCCCACATGCGTCCTGCCAAGGAAGGATCAGCCCGGGCTCGCCGGCCCCGTGGCCACAAGGCTCCTCCTGCCCGCCGGTCCTCCGTGTGGGCTGGCTCACCTTCCCCTCAGCAGGGATGGCCAGGCCCTGGCCTAGCTCGGTCCCCTCCCCCGAAGCACCCCACACACACCCTGGCCGCTGCCGGGTCCGGAACCCCGTTCCCATCGGGCCCCGTGCACGCCCGCACCCACGCAGGGACACACCAACGCACGCGCAGCCCTCGACGAGTCCCTCGACCCGTCGTGGGAACAGATGCTCGCTGACGGTCTCGAGGTTCCTGAAGAACCCCGTCGCTCCTGCCCAGGAACTGCCTCCTGCCACGGCATCCCCGTGAGAACCCTCCTGGCACAGACCACGTGGCTGAAACGCACACGCTGAGCACACCCCGGGTCGGACAGGGCGTGGACCCACGGGAACACACACGCAGCTGTGAGTGGGAACCTGGGAGTCTCCTCGGGAGGATCTCCCGAGCCGGACCCACGCTGACTCCCTGACCGCCCCCCACCCCATTGCACACGCGGGTGCATGCCCAACACCGACGGGCCCCTGCATGCGGGCAGGGCTCAGGGCGGTGGCCTGCTGCCATCAGCACCACCGAAACAAGTCCGATGTGTGGGGGCCACTGTCTGGACGCGGCATGGGGTGAGGGGTGAGCACGGAGCGGCTGGGGGAGGGGCCCTCGGGGACTCAGGTGTGAGGAGGAAGTCGGGGCAGGGGTCCCCAGGAAGCGGTGACTTCACTTCCCTGACCACAGAGCCCAACAGAATTGGAACCCACGTCACCAGGCACCCACATTCCAGGGACGCCCCCCTGCGCAGCTCGTTGCTTTGGACATCGTCCAACCGACACCATGTTCGCATGCTGCCTCCCAAACTCGGGACGGTGGAGACGGAGGACAGCGCGCCCGGCTACCACTTCCCCGCGCTCTGGAGGTCCTTTCAGGGCTGCCCGACGCCTCTGGCCTTTCGGCCGAAAGGAGACTAAGGTGACACCGGGAGGCCAGAGCCGGCCGCCCAGCCCCACACGCTCGCATCGACGGGCGCAGCCACGGGTCCCCTCAACTGCTGGGCTTGTGTGTGTAAGTGTCTTTGTGTGTGTGTGTGTGTGTGTGTGTGTGTGTCTGAGAGCGTGCCTGTGCAGGTATGTGTCTGGAAGGAGGGCTCACGTGCGGTGGGGCCTTCCTGAGCAGGAGCAGGTGGATGAGGGCTAAGATGCCCGGTGGGCAGGTCGCGGTCAAGGTGAAGGCTGGCTGGGTGGGACAGGTGTGGGGGATGTGAGCTCCTGGCCAGGGTCGATCCCCAGAGCCCTGCAGGTGTGGGTCCCGGGACCGGGGGTAGGGCTGGGCAGGCACAGGTCTGGGGCCCATGTGGGAGCAGCAGGGGGACCGGGCAAGAGGAGAGTGGGGTCGGCCGGGCGGGGCTGGGATGGCTCCGGGCCAGCGACCGGTCCCTGTCTTTGCAGAAGGCCACGGAGGAAGAGACGAGGCAGGCGGCCACCACCTCCTCCCTGACCCAGGAGTCCGCAGGCCCAGGAAAGGCTTCCGAGCCTGCCAGGCCACCTGCGGAAGCCGAGCCCCAGGGTGAGAAGGCGGGGCGGGGCTGGGTGCCTGGGTGTGTGCGGGGACGGGTCGGTGCTGGGCCCACAGGGACAAGCCCCACAGGCTGGTGCGGGGCCAGGAGCAAGGACTGGGCTCAGAGCACCCAGCGGGGACACTGCCCTCGGGGAGCCATCCCGCTGAGGGTTCCTTCCCTGGCTGCGGCCTCTCCGCGACGCCCCGCCTGGGTCCTGGGGGCGCCAAGGCACATGCAGAGGCAGGCAAGCGCGGGACCTTCTCTCCTCTCACAGCTGCTCCTGGCAAGGAGCTCGGGCCCCTCCTGACATCAGCAGGAGCTGGGGATTGGGAGACGGTGCCTGCCGCCTCCTCAGCCGGGGACCCGCCGCCAGCAGGTGACCAGGAACCGGGCCCCGCGGAGCCTGACGCTGCCCAGGAAGAGCTGCGGCCTGCTCCTGCCCCAGGCCGTGCTCCTGCTCCTGCTCCTCTCAGGATCCTGCGCCTTCCCCCGTCCCCGCCCGGGCCCCTCATCCTGCCACAGGCCCAGGTCCTGCCCTGCATCCTGCACCAGCCAGCACCACCGCACCTGAGCCAGCTGCAAACCCTGCCGCTGCCCCTGCCCCGTCCCCTGCCCCGGCCTTGGCCACGGCCCCTTCCCCGGCCTGCGCCCCTCTTACTGCCCCACACCCAGCCCCTGCCCCAGCCCCTGCAAGGACTGATTCTCCTTGCCTGGCCCCTGCCCCTTCGCCTGCCACGGAGACAGCTGCTGCCCCTTCCCCTGCCCGTGCCTCTGCCCTTCTTCTTGCCCCACACCCAGCTCGTGTATCTGATCCTGCCCCTTCGCCTGCCCCGACCCAGGCCACGGACACCTCCCCTGTCCCCGCCTGTACCCCTGATCCTGACCCAGTCCCGGCTCGGGCCCTGGATCCTGCGCCAGCCATCGCCGGGACACCTCTCCCAGCTCCAGCCCCTTCCACGGCCCCTTCCCTTGCCCCTGCCAGGATCCCTGCCCCTTGGCCTGCCCCTGCCTCTGCCCCTGCCAGGACCCCTACCCCTTCACCTGCCTGTGACCCTGCTCCTGCCCCAGACCCAGCTCCTGCCCCTTCTCCAAACCCCGCCAGGACCACTGGCCACTCCCCTGCCCCTGCCTCTGCCCTCCTTCCTGCCCCAGGCCCAGTTCCTACCCGGGATCCTGCCCCTGCCCCTGCCCCTGGCCCTGCCCCTGCCCATGCCCATGCCATTGCCTCTGCCCCGACTCCTGCCCCACACGCATGTCCTGCACCTCTTCCTGCCCCTGCCCCTTTCCCTGCCTGGAAGACTGCCCCTTCCCGTGTTCCTCCCTGGGTCCCTGATCCTGCTCCAGACCCCACCCGTCCTCCTGCTCCTGCCCCTGCCCCTGCCGCTTGCCCACCCCCTTCCCCTGCCCCTCCAAGGACCACTGGCCCTTCCCTTGCCCCTCTCAGGGCCCCTCTGTCTTCGCCTCTCCCTGCCTGGGCCCCTGCTCCTGCCCGAGACCCAGGTCCTGCCCCTGCTCCTGCCCCTTCTCCTGCTCCTGCCTGGGTCCCTCTTGCTGCTCCACACCCAGGCCCTGCCGCTTCCCCGGCCTCGGCCAGGACCGCTGCCCCTCCCTTTGCCCCTCACAGGGCCACTGTCTCTTCCCCTGCCTCTCCCTGTTCCCACCGGACACCTGTTCCAGCCCCACACCCAGCTCCTGCCCCTTGCTCCTGCCCTTACCCCTGGCCCTGCCTGCACTCCTCTTCCTGGCCCTGACCCAGCTCCAGCCCTGCATGCTGCAGCGGCCGCTCCTGCTGACCCTTTCCGTCCCCTTGCTCCTGCTCCTGCCCCGGTCCCAGCTCTTGCACCAGGCCCAGCTCCTGTGCCGGCCCCTGTCCCAACACCTGCCCCTACCCCTGCTCCTGCGGGGCTCCCAGAGCCCCATCCAGAGGCCCCCGCCCTGCGGGGAGAGCTCCCTGGACGGGTACCCTCCGTTCCATGCCCCGACCCCGATGGCCCGCCGCCACGGTTCATCCCCTCCGCCTGGGTTCTTTCTCTCTGCTTCGGTCTCACCATCATCCTAGCTTTGCATGCCCTCGACGCTCTCGCCTATCTCTTTTAAATAAAATGCATCGTTTTTCCGTGGAACCCGTGCTCAACCCTAAGTCCGTCCCCGGCGGCGCCGCCCCACCCGCCCACCCCCCCACCGCCCCCAACAGCCCAGAACATCGCTGTGGAACAACTCCTTCCCCGAAGGGGACCCTGAGCCCAAGCCCTCCCTGCCCATTGCTCCCCCAGTCCGGCCCCTCGCCACGCCTCAGCTGATTTCTCTCTCCCTTCCTTCCCCTGTTCTGGACGTTTCTGGGAGGGGGATCACTCTGGAGGTGCCCGGGTGTCTGCCCACCTCTTTTCAAAGGGGACTGGGTTTTGTCCTGGGCGTCTTGGACATGGAACTTGCCCCCTGCCATACCGAAAACCCCGAAGGGTTCTAGAGGAGATGGGATCACGGAGGCCCCTTGAGTGCAGAGGGGTCCAAGGTCGGGGCCGTGACCCCTGTTCCCGCCGGGACACCACAGCCTGACCCCAGATGCCACCCGGCAGCTTCCTCCCGGGGCCTGCACACACACCAGGGCGAGGCACACAGCTGGAAGACACACCCCACACGGCATACCCATCGCTCACAACCCAAGGCCAGAGAAAGCTCTCCCCGGCCTCTGGTGCCCCCCAGGCTCCAAGGCACCGGGTCCCACAACGACACAGACCGAAAGCATGCCAGGTGGATGGGGAGGGGGGTGCGGGGGGCCGGCGGCGGACAGGCCACGCGGGGAGCCCGTGTCAGCGATGCGGGAGCTCCCCGGGAAGGCCTCTGGCCAAGGAAACCCTACGGAGGCAGCGCGCGTCCCCCTCAGACCGGCCGGTGTCTGGCCTGAGGACCAGCAGCCCTGGGGAGAACGTGCCGACACGGAGGTCCAGGGCACGTCCCCCGGAGAGAAGGGGGACGGGCACCCCTGTCTGGGACCACAGCGGGCAGCACCCATCCCAGCCCGCAGGGGCACCCATCACCTAGCAGTGCTCGTCCGGGGACTCAGCCCGCCACCTCTGGCACGGTGTTTCACGCCAGAAGGGAGAGAGCAGGGTGAGGCAGTCGGGGAGCGCTCATGCCCAGGGACGTGGACGCCGTCCTCGGTCCCAGTGCTCAGGTGACAACGTCCTGGAGCTAACCGTCCCAGTCTCCTCCGGGGCACCGGATCCGGGAAGCCCCTCCTGAGAGCCCTCCTGCCCCCCCTGCTCCTGGGAACAGTCACAATTGGTGGACGAGGAGGTGGACAGGGTCCAGGATGGCAGAAGGCCATCCAGGATGGCCCAGGAGGAGGAAGGGCAGGACGGCGAGGACAGATGCACCTGCCCTGAGCCACCATCCAGGGTCTGGCCGGGGATGCCCTCGCACCTCCCTCCACCCAAGGACTCCAGAGGCATGGGCCGCACTCCTGGGCTTTCACGGCCTCCCTCCCTCATGCCTTCAGTCCCTCAGTCCTTCCTTCCCTCCCTCCTGCCCTCCCTCCCCCTCTAGGCCTTCCTCTTCTTTCCCTCCCTCCTTTCCTCCCTCTCCCCCAGCTTGACTCCCTCCATTCCTCCCTCACCCAGCAGAGGCTCTGGGGTCCCAGCAGGGAACTGAGCCCTGGGGCTTCATCCGGGAGCAGCCCCAACCACATGGTCCCTGTCCCCGGGGCACTCACGGTCACTGTGGGCGCTGACGGGGCCCGGTCCTCAGGTTGAGCAGCGGGATGGCCACTTGGAATCCGCTGCGGAACACGGGGGCCGGCTGCACAGAGGGCGGAAGAGAACGAGGCTTAGCACTGCCTCCAGAAACATCGAGTCCTCCACGTGACGCCCTGGGCGTCCTCGTGGCCCACTGGCCCCAATCCCCCGAAGCCCCAAAGACTGCGTCGGGCCGTGTTGACTGGGGCTTTGGGGCACCGCTCTTGGGCCCCAGGAACAGCATCGCAGCCAACATCCCCAGGGCCTCCGAGTTTTCCTAAGGACCTCGCAGGTCCTCTGAGCCTGACGTCGTCCTCCTTGGGAAGCAATGTCCTGTCGACCCCCGTGTCTGTCTCCTGCCTCTTCTGGGATCCCTCACGGCCACACCCACCACGTGGGGCTGCCATGACCAGGACACACCCTGTGCCCCGTGGCGGACGCCCGCCTCCAACGCTGGGCCCCTCACAAGCCCGGTGCGCTGGGCCAGGCCTGGGCGCTCGCTCGGGGGTCCCCGGACATCTCCGGTGCAGTGCCCTGAGCCTGCCGGCGCTGGGTCGCCTCAGACCAGCCCGGGAGGCCAGCCGGGGGGCCCCTAGGCCAGGCAGGGAGGCGCCAGGCCAGGAGGTCCGGACGAGCCGCTCCCGGGCCCAGTGTGGGGAGCCCGGGCCGAGGCTGCTCCCCCAACGGAGGAGGACCTGGGCCCAGGGAGCTGAGTGGGGACAGGGCACAATGAGCCCAAGCTGGGCAGAGAGCTCCGGGGGGGGGGGGGGTGCCTTGACCTCGGGCCCACTGGGAGACCACATCCCCCCCACAGGGCTCGGTCCCCTGGCGGGGGAAGGTGGTCGTCGGGATGTCCAGGCTCCCGGGCTGCACGGCCGGCAGCCGCTGGTTGGCGTGGGAGGAGGCACGGCTGGCGCAGGAGAGAGCCCTCGGCAGAGAGGAGGGGGCAGGTGCTCCCGCGGCGGCAGGTGCCCGAGGGCGGGCGGCGTGCGCCGGCCTCCGCCGGAAGGCAGAGCCACGCCAGCCCCGGTGCCCCGAGGCCAAGGCCGAGACCCTCTCCAGCATTGGCCACCGCACCCTCTTGTCTCCACCGACAACCCCACTGTGCCGGGTCTCGGCCGCTTGCTGTCTTTGCACCGGACTTGCCATCCTGCCTTGACCGAGCGGCTACCCTCTGTGGACTGAGGTCCAAAACAAGGACCAGAGGGGCCTGGGGGTATCCACGACCTCGCTCAGCCGGTGAGGGACCGGGCGGCCACCATGCCCCAGCTCCCCCTGTGCTTCTGCCTGGAGTCCTGCCCCGGCTTCCTCGGAAGGAGGAACCCCCAGCACCGTGAGTGTGGGCCCCACTTCCCAGGCCGGGCTCTTCACCCACGGCCCCCTCTGCCGCCCTCCCTGCATCGACTGTGCCGACAACAAGGACGAAGATGTGGACGGGACGGCGTGGGAGGACCCCCGCACCCACGGCGGACGGCGGCTCCGAGGATGGGCTCATCCTCAGCTGTGCTCCCGGGAGCCCGGAGCCCGAGGGCACAAGGCCTCCCGCTGCACAAGAAACGATCTCCCGTGGGGGCCGCGGGTCCCCCGGGCTCCGAGCAGGAACCGGAGCTGCCCACATGCGTCCTGCCAAGGAAGGATCAGCCCGGGCTCGCCGGCCCCGTGGCCACAAGGCTCCTCCTGCCCGCCGGTCCTCCGTGTGGGCTGGCTCACCTTCCCCTCAGCAGGGATGGCCAGGCCCTGGCCTAGCTCGGTCCCCTCCCCCGAAGCACCCCACACACACCCTGGCCGCTGCCGGGTCCGGAACCCCGTTCCCATCGGGCCCCGTGCACGCCCGCACACACGCAGGGACACAGCCACGCACGCGCAGCCCACGACGAGTCCCTCGACCCGTCGTGGGAACAGATGCTCGCTGACGGTCTCGAGGTTCCTGAAGAACCCCGTCGCTCCTGCCCAGGAACTGCCTCCTGCCACGGCATCCCCGTGAGAACCCTCCTGGCACAGACCACGTGGCTGAAACGCACACGCTGAGCACACCCCGGGTCGGACAGGGCGTGGACCCACGGGAACACACACGCAGCTGTGAGTGGGAACCTGGGAGTCTCCTCGGGAGGATCTCCCGAGCCGGACCCATGCTGACTCCCTGACCGCCCCCCACCCCATTGCACACGCGGGTGCATGCCCAACACCGACGGGCCCCTGCATGCGGGCAGGGCTCAGGGCGGTGGCCTGCTGCCATCAGCACCACCGAAACAAGTCCGATGTGTGGGGGCCACTGTCTGGACGCGGCATGGGGTGAGGGGTGAGCACGGAGCGGCTGGGGGAGGGGCCCTCGGGGACTCAGATGTGAGGAGGAATTCGGGGCAGGGGTCCCCAGGAAGCGGTGACTTCACTTCCCTGACCACAGAGCCCAACAGAATTGGAACCCACGTCACCAGGCACCCACATTCCAGGGACGCCCCCCTGCGCAGCTCGTTGCTTTGGACATCGTCCAACCGACACCATGTTCGCATGCTGCCTCCCAAACTCGGGACGGTGGAGACGGAGGACAGCGCGCCCGGCTACCACTTCCACGCGCTCTGGAGGTCCTTTCAGGGCTGCCCGACGCCTCTGGCCTTTCGGCCGAAAGGAGACTAAGGTGACACCGGGAGGCCAGAGCCGGCCGCCCAGCCCCACACGCTCGCATCGACGGGCGCAGCCACGGGTCCCCTCAACTGCTGGGCTTGTGTGTGTAAGTGTCTGTGTGTGTGTGTGTGTGTGTGTGTGTGTGTGTGTGTGTGTCTGAGAGCGTGCCTGTGCAGGTATGTGTCTGGAAGGAGGGCTCACGTGCGGTGGGGCCTTCCTGAGCAGGAGCAGGTGGATGAGGGCTAAGATGCCCGGTGGGCAGGTCGCGGTCAAGGTGAAGGCTGGCTGGGTGGGACAGGTGTGGGGGATGTGAGCTCCTGGCCAGGGTCGATCCCCAGAGCCCTGCAGGTGTGGGTCCCGGGACCGGGGGTAGGGCTGGGCAGGCACAGGTCTGGGGCCCATGTGGGAGCAGCAGGGGGACCGGGCAAGAGGAGAGTGGGGTCGGCCGGGCGGGGCTGGGATGGCTCCGGGCCAGCGACCGGTCCCTGTCTTTGCAGAAGGCCACGGAGGAAGAGACGAGGCAGGCGGCCACCACCTCCTCCCTGACCCAGGAGTCCGCAGGCCCAGGAAAGGCTTCCGAGCCTGCCAGGCCACCTGCGGAAGCCGAGCCCCAGGGTGAGAAGGCGGGGCGGGGCTGGGTGCCTGGGTGTGTGCGGGGACGGGTCGGTGCTGGGCCCACAGGGACAAGCCCCACAGGCTGGTGCGGGACCAGGAGCAAGGACTGGGCTCAGAGCACCCAGCGGGGACACTGCCCTCGGGGAGCCATCCCGCTGAGGGTTCCTTCCCTGGCTGCGGCCTCTCCGCGACGCCCCGCCTGGGTCCTGGGGGCGCCAAGGCACATGCAGAGGCAGGCAAGCGCGGGACCTTCTCTCCTCTCACAGCTGCTCCTGGCAAGGAGCTCGGGCCCCTCCTGACATCAGCAGGAGCTGGGGATTGGGAGACGGTGCCTGCCGCCTCCTCAGCCGGGGACCCGCCGCCAGCAGGTGACCAGGAACCGGGCCCCGCGGAGCCTGACGCTGCCCAGGAAGAGCTGCGGCCTGCTCCTGCCCCAGGCCGTGCTCCTGCTCCTGCTCCTCTCAGGATCCTGCGCCTTCCCCCGTCCCCGCCCGGGCCCCTCATCCTGCCACAGGCCCAGGTCCTGCCCTGCATCCTGCACCAGCCAGCACCACCGCACCTGAGCCAGCTGCAAACCCTGCCGCTGCCCCTGCCCCGTCCCCTGCCCCGGCCTTGGCCACGGCCCCTTCCCCGGCCTGCGCCCCTCTTACTGCCCCACACCCAGCCCCTGCCCCAGCCCCTGCAAGGACTGATTCTCCTTGCCTGGCCCCTGCCCCTTCGCCTGCCACGGAGACAGCTGCTGCCCCTTCCCCTGCCCGTGCCTCTGCCCTTCTTCTTGCCCCACACCCAGCTCGTGTATCTGATCCTGCCCCTTCGCCTGCCCCGACCCAGGCCACGGACACCTCCCCTGTCCCCGCCTGTACCCCTGATCCTGACCCAGTCCCGGCTCGGGCCCTGGATCCTGCGCCAGCCATCGCCGGGACACCTCTCCCAGCTCCAGCCCCTTCCACGGCCCCTTCCCTTGCCCCTGCCAGGATCCCTGCCCCTTGGCCTGCCCCTGCCTCTGCCCCTGCCAGGACCCCTACCCCTTCACCTGCCTGTGACCCTGCTCCTGCCCCAGACCCAGCTCCTGCCCCTTCTCCAAACCCCGCCAGGACCACTGGCCACTCCCCTGCCCCTGCCTCTGCCCTCCTTCCTGCCCCAGGCCCAGTTCCTACCCGGGATCCTGCCCCTGCCCCTGCCCCTGGCCCTGCCCCTGCCCATGCCCATGCCCATGCCATTGCCTCTGCCCCGATTCCTGCCCCACACGCATGTCCTGCACCTCTTCCTGCCCCTGCCCCTTTCCCTGCCTGGAAGACTGCCCCTTCCCGTGTTCCTCCCTGGGTCCCTGTTCCTGCTCCAGACCCCACCCGTCCTCCTGCTCCTGCCCCTGCCCCTGCCGCTTGCCCACCCCCTTCCCCTGCCCCTCCAAGGACCACTGGCCCTTCCCTTGCCCCTCTCAGGGCCCCTCTGTCTTCGCCTCTCCCTGCCTGGGCCCCTGCTCCTGCCCGAGACCCAGGTCCTGCCCCTGCTCCTGCCCCTTCTCCTGCTCCTGCCTGGGTCCCTCTTGCTGCTCCACACCCAGGCCCTGCCGCTTCCCCGGCCTCGGCCAGGACCGCTGCCCCTCCCTTTGCCCCTCACAGGGCCACTGTCTCTTCCCCTGCCTCTCCCTGTTCCCACCGGACACCTGTTCCAGCCCCACACCCAGCTCCTGCCCCTTGCTCCTGCCCTTTCCCCTGGCCCTGCCTGCACTCCTCTTCCTGGCCCTGACCCAGCTCCAGCCCTGCATGCTGCAGCGACCGCTCCTGCTGACCCTTTCCATCCCCTTGCTCCTGCTCCTGCCCCGGTCCCAGCTCTTGCACCAGGCCCAGCTCCTGTGCCGGCCCCTGTCCCAACACCTGCCCCTACACCTGCTCCTGCGGGGCTCCCAGAGCCCCATCCAGAGGCCCCCGCCCTGTGGGGAGAGCTCCCTGGACGGGTACCCTCCGTTCCATGCCCCGACCCCGATGGCCCGCCGCAACGGTTCATCCCCTCCGCCTGGGTTCTTTCTCTCTGCTTCGGTCTCACCATCATCCTAGCTTTGCATGCCCTCGACGCTCTCGCCTATCTCTTTTAAATAAAATGCATCGTTTTTCCGTGGAACCCGTGCTCAACCCTAAGTCCGTCCCCGGCGGCGCCGCCCCACCCGCCCCCCCCCACCGCCCCCAACAGCCCAGAACATCGCTGTGGAACAACTCCTTCCCCGAAGGGGACCCTGAGCCCAAGCCCTCCCTGCCCATTGCTCCCCCAGTCCGGCCCCTCGCCACGCCTCAGCTGATTTCTCTCTCCCTTCCTTCCCCTGTTCTGGACGTTTCTGGGAGGGGGATCACTCTGGAGGTGCCCGGGTGTCTGCCCACCTCTTTTCAAAGGGGACTGGGTTTTGTCCTGGGCGTCTTGGACATGGAACTTGCCCCCTGCCATACCGAAAACCCCGAAGGGTTCTAGAGGAGATGGGATCACGGAGGCCCCTTGAGTGCAGAGGGGTCCAAGGTCGGGGCCGTGACCCCTGTTCCCGCCGGGACACCACAGCCTGACCCCAGATGCCACCCGGCAGCTTCCTCCCGGGGCCTGCACACACACCAGGGCGAGGCACACAGCTGGAAGACACACCCCACACGGCATACCCATCGCTCACAACCCGAGGCCAGAGAAAGCTCTCCCCGGCCTCTGGTGCCCCCCAGGCTCCAAGGCACCGGGTCCCACAACGACACAGACCGAAAGCATGCCAGGTGGATGGGGAGGGGGGTGCGGGGGGCCGGCGGCGGACAGGCCACGCGGGGAGCCCGTGTCAGCGATGCGGGAGCTCCCCGGGAAGGCCTCTGGCCAAGGAAACCCTACGGAGGCAGCGCGCGTCCCCCTCAGACCGGCCGGTGTCTGGCCTGAGGACCAGCAGCCCTGGGGAGAACGTGCCGACACGGAGGTCCAGGGCACGTCCCCCGGAGAGAAGGGGGACGGGCACCCCTGTCTGGGACCACAGCGGGCAGCACCCATCCCAGCCCGCAGGGGCACCCATCACCTAGCAGTGCTCGTCCGGGGACTCAGCCCGCCACCTCTGGCACGGTGTTTCACGCCAGAAGGGAGAGAGCAGGGTGAGGCAGTCGGGGAGCGCTCATGCCCAGGGACGTGGACGCCGTCCTCGGTCCCAGTGCTCAGGTGACAACGTCCTGGAGCTAACCGTCCCAGTCTCCTCCGGGGCACCGGATCCGGGAAGCCCCTCCTGAGAGCCCTCCTGCCCCCCCTGCTCCTGGGAACAGTCACAATTGGTGGACGAAGAGTTGGACAGGGTCCAGGATGGCAGAAGGCCATCCAGGATGGCCCAAGCGGAGGAAGGGCAGGACGGCGAGGACAGATGCACCTGCCCTGAGCCACCATCCAGGGTCTGGCCGGGGATGCCCTCGCACCTCCCTCCACCCAAGGACTCCAGAGGCATGGGCCGCACTCCTGGGCTTTCACGGCCTCCCTCCCTCATGCCTTCAGTCCCTCAGTCCTTCCTTCCCTCCCTCCTGCCCTCCCTCCCCCTCTAGGCCTTCCTCTTCTTTCCCTCCCTCCTTTCCTCCCTCTCCCCCAGCTTGACTCCCTCCATTCCTCCCTCACCCAGCAGAGGCTCTGGGGTCCCAGCAGGGAACTGAGCCCTGGGGCTTCATCCGGGAGCAGCCCCAACCACATGGTCCCTGTCCCCGGGGCACTCACGGTCACTGTGGGCGCTGACGGGGCCCGGTCCTCAGGTTCCATGGCCACTTGGTCCATGGCCATGGCCAAGGTCCATGGCCACTTGGAATCCGCTGCGGAACACGGGGGCCGGCTGCACAGAGGGCGGAAGAGAACGAGGCTTAGCACTGCCTCCAGAAACATCGAGTCCTCCACGTGACGCCCTGGGCGTCCTCGTGGCCCACCGGCCCCAATCCCCCGAAGCCCCAAAGACTGCGTCGGGCCGTGTTGACTGGGGCTTTGGGGCACCGCTCTTGGGCCCCAGGAACAGCATCGCAGCCAACATCCCCAGGGCCTCCGAGTTTTCCTAAGGACCTCGCAGGTCCTCTGAGCCTGACGTCGTCCTCCTTGGGAAGCAATGTCCTGTCGACCCCCGTGTCTGTCTCCTGCCTCTTCTGGGATCCCTCACGGCCACACCCACCACGTGGGGCTGCCATGACCAGGACACACCCTGTGCCCCGTGGCGGACGCCCGCCTCCAACGCTGGGCCCCTCACAAGCCCGGTGCGCTGGGCCAGGCCTGGGCGCTCGCTCGGGGGTCCCCGGACATCTCCGGTGCAGTGCCCTGAGCCTGCCGGCGCTGGGTCGCCTCAGACCAGCCCGGGAGGCCAGCCGGGGGGCCCCTAGGCCAGGCAGGGAGGCGCCAGGCCAGGAGGTCCGGACGAGCCGCTCCCGGGCCCAGTGTGGGGAGCCCGGGCCGAGGCTGCTCCCCCAACGGAGGAGGACCTGGGCCCAGGGAGCTGAGTGGGGACAGGGCACAATGAGCCCAAGCTGGGCAGAGAGCTCCGGGCGGGGGGGGGTGCCTTGACCTCGGGCCCACTGGGAGACCACATCCCCCCCACAGGGCTCGGTCCCCTGGCGGGGGAAGGTGGTCGTCGGGATGTCCAGGCTCCCGGGCTGCACGGCCGGCAGCCGCTGGCTGGCGTGGGAGGAGGCACGGCTGGCGCAGGAGAGAGCCCTCGGCAGAGAGGAGGGGGCAGGTGCTCCCGCGGCGGCAGGTGCCCGAGGGCGGGCGGCGTGCGCCGGCCTCCGCCGGAAGGCAGAGCCGCGCCAGCCCCGGTGCCCCGAGGCCAAGGCCGAGACCCTCTCCAGCATTGGCCACCGCACCCTCTTGTCTCCACCGACAACCCCACTGTGCCGGGTCTCGGCCGCTTGCTGTCTTTGCACCGGACTTGCCATCCTGCCTTGACCGAGCGGCTACCCTCTGTGGACTGAGGTCCAAAACAAGGACCAGAGGGGCCTGGGGGTATCCACGACCTCGCTCAGCCGGTGAGGGACCGGGCGGCCACCATGCCCCAGCTCCCCCTGTGCTTCTGCCTGGAGTCCTGCCCCGGCTTCCTCGGAAGGAGGAACCCCCAGCACCGTGAGTGTGGGCCCCACTTCCCAGGCCGGGCTCTTCACCCACGGCCCCCTCTGCCGCCCTCCCTGCATCGACTATGCCGACAACAAGGACGGAGATGTGGACGGGACGGCGTGGGAGGACCCCCGCACCCACGGCGGATGGCGGCTCCGAGGATGGGCTCATCCTCAGCTGTGCTCCCGGGAGCCCGGAGCCCGAGGGCACAAGGCCTCCCGCTGCACAAGAAACGATCTCCCGTGGGGGCCGCGTGTCCCCCGGGCTCCGAGCAGGAACCGGAGCTGCCCACATGCGTCCTGCCAAGGAAGGATCAGCCCGGGCTCGCCGGCCCCGTGGCCACAAGGCTCCTCCTGCCCGCCGGGCCTCCGTGTGGGCTGGCTCACCTTCCCCTCAGCAGGGATGGCCAGGCCCTGGCCTAGCTCGGTCCCCTCCCCCGAAGCACCCCACACACACCCTGGCCGCTGCCGGGTCCGGAACCCCGTTCCCATCGGGCCCCGTGCACGCCCGCACCCACGCAGGGACACACCCACGCACGCGTAGCCCACGACGAGTCCCTCGACCCGTCGTGGGAACAGATGCTCGCTGACGGTCTCGAGGTTCCTGAAGAACCCCGTCGCTCCTGCCCAGGAACTGCCTCCTGCCACGGCATCCCCGTGAGAACCCTCCTGGCACAGACCACGTGGCTGAAACGCACACGCTGAGCACACCCCGGGTCGGACAGGGCGTGGACCCACGGGAACACACACGCAGCTGTGAGTGGGAACCTGGGAGTCTCCTCGGGAGGATCTCCCGAGCCGGACCCATGCTGACTCCCTGACCGCCCCCCACCCCATTGCACACGCGGGTGCATGCCCAACACCGACGGGCCCCTGCATGCGGGCAGGGCTCAGCGCGGTGGCCTGCTGCCATCAGCACCACCGAAACAAGTCCGATGTGTGGGGGCCACTGTCTGGACGCGGCATGGGGTGAGGGGTGAGCACGGAGCGGCTGGGGGAGGGGCCCTCGGGGACTCGGGTGTGAGGAGGAAGTCGGGGCAGGGGTCCCCAGGAAGCGGTGACCTCACTTCCCTGACCACAGAGCCCAACAGAATTGGAACCCACGTCACCAGGCACCCACATTCCAGGGACGCCCCCCTGCGCAGCTCGTTGCTTTGGACATCGTCCAACCGACACCATGTTCGCATGCTGCCTCCCAAACTCGGGACGGTGGAGACGGAGGACAGCGCGCCCGGCTACCACTTCCCCGCGCTCTGGAGGTCCTTTCAGGGCTGCCCGACGCCTCTGGCCTTTCGGCCGAAAGGAGACTAAGATGACACCGGGAGGCCAGAGCCGGCCGCCCAGCCCCACACGCTCGCATCGACGGGCGCAGCCACGGGTCCCCTCAACGGCTGGGCTTGTGTGTGTAAGTGTCTGTGTGTGTGTGTGTGTGTGTGTGTGTGTGTGTGTGTGTGTCTGAGAGCGTGCCTGTGCAGGTATGTGTCTGGAAGGAGGGCTGACGTGTGGTGGGGCCTTCCTGAGCAGGAGCAGGTGGATGAGGGCTAAGATGCCCGGTGGGCAGGTCGCGGTCAAGGTGAAGGCTGGCTGGGTGGGACAGGTGTGGGGGATGTGAGCTCCTGGCCAGGGTCGATCCCCAGAGCCCTGCAGGTGTGGGTCCCGGGACCGGGGGTAGGGCTGGGCAGGCACAGGTCTGGGGCCCATGTGGGAGCAGCAGGGGGACCGGGCAAGAGGAGAGTGGGGTCGGCCGGGCGGGGCTGGGATGGCTCCGGGCCAGCGACCGGTCCCTGTCTTTGCAGAAGGCCACGGAGGAAGAGACGAGGCAGGCGGCCACCACCTCCTCCCTGACCCAGGAGTCCGCAGGCCCAGGAAAGGCTTCCGAGCCTGCCAGGCCACCTGCGGAAGCCGAGCCCCAGGGTGAGAAGGCGGGGCGGGGCTGGGTGCCTGGGTGTGTGCGGGGACGGGTCGGTGCTGGGCCCACAGGGACAAGCCCCACAGGCTGGTGCGGGGCCAGGAGCAAGGACTGGGCTCAGAGCACCCAGCGGGGACACTGCCCTCGGGGAGCCATCCCGCTGAGGGTTCCTTCCCTGGCTGCGGCCTCTCCGCGACGCCCCGCCTGGGTCCTGGGGGCGCCAAGGCACATGCAGAGGCAGGCAAGCGCGGGACCTTCTCTCCTCTCACAGCTGCTCCTGGCAAGGAGCTCGGGCCCCTCCTGACATCAGCAGGAGCTGGGGATTGGGAGACGGTGCCTGCCGCCTCCTCAGCCGGGGACCCGCCGCCAGCAGGTGACCAGGAACCGGGCCCCGCGGAGCCTGACGCTGCCCAGGAAGAGCTGCGGCCTGCTCCTGCCCCAGGCCGTGCTCCTGCTCCTGCTCCTCTCAGGATCCTGCGCCTTCCCCCGTCCCCGCCCGGGCCCCTCATCCTGCCACAGGCCCAGGTCCTGCCCTGCATCCTGCACCAGCCAGCACCACCGCACCTGAGCCAGCTGCAAACCCTGCCGCTGCCCCTGCCCCGTCCCCTGCCCCGGCCTTGGCCACGGCCCCTTCCCCGGCCTGCGCCCCTCTTACTGCCCCACACCCAGCCCCTGCCCCAGCCCCTGCAAGGACTGATTCTCCTTGCCTGGCCCCTGCCCCTTCGCCTGCCACGGAGACAGCTGCTGCCCCTTCCCCTGCCCGTGCCTCTGCCCTTCTTCTTGCCCCACACCCAGCTCGTGTATCTGATCCTGCCCCTTCGCCTGCCCCGACCCAGGCCACGGACACCTCCCCTGTCCCCGCCTGTACCCCTGATCCTGACCCAGTCCCGGCTCGGGCCCTGGATCCTGCGCCAGCCATCGCCGGGACACCTCTCCCAGCTCCAGCCCCTTCCACGGCCCCTTCCCTTGCCCCTGCCAGGATCCCTGCCCCTTGGCCTGCCCCTGCCTCTGCCCCTGCCAGGACCCCTACCCCTTCACCTGCCTGTGACCCTGCTCCTGCCCCAGACCCAGCTCCTGCCCCTTCTCCAAACCCCGCCAGGACCACTGGCCACTCCCCTGCCCCTGCCTCTGCCCTCCTTCCTGCCCCAGGCCCAGTTCCTACCCGGGATCCTGCCCCTGCCCCTGCCCCTGGCCCTGCCCCTGCCCATGCCCATGCCCATGCCATTGCCTCTGCCCCGATTCCTGCCCCACACGCATGTCCTGCACCTCTTCCTGCCCCTGCCCCTTTCCCTGCCTGGAAGACTGCCCCTTCCCGTGTTCCTCCCTGGGTCCCTGTTCCTGCTCCAGACCCCACCCGTCCTCCTGCTCCTGCCCCTGCCCCTGCCGCTTGCCCACCCCCTTCCCCTGCCCCTCCAAGGACCACTGGCCCTTCCCTTGCCCCTCTCAGGGCCCCTCTGTCTTCGCCTCTCCCTGCCTGGGCCCCTGCTCCTGCCCGAGACCCAGGTCCTGCCCCTGCTCCTGCCCCTTCTCCTGCTCCTGCCTGGGTCCCTCTTGCTGCTCCACACCCAGGCCCTGCCGCTTCCCCGGCCTCGGCCAGGACCGCTGCCCCTCCCTTTGCCCCTCACAGGGCCACTGTCTCTTCCCCTGCCTCTCCCTGTTCCCACCGGACACCTGTTCCAGCCCCACATCCAGCTCCTGCCCCTTGCTCCTGCCCTTTCCCCTGGCCCTGCCTGCACTCCTCTTCCTGGCCCTGACCCAGCTCCAGCCCTGCATGCTCTAGCGACCGCTCCTGCTGACCCTTTCCGTCCCCTTGCTCCTGCTCCTGCCCCGGTCCCAGCTCTTGCACCAGGCCCAGCTCCTGTGCCGGCCCCTGTCCCAACACCTGCCCCTACACCTGCTCCTGCGGGGCTCCCAGAGCCCCATCCAGAGGCCCCCGCCCTGCGGGGAGAGCTCCCTGGACGGGTACCCTCCGTTCCATGCCCCGACCCCGATGGCCCGCCGCCACGGTTCATCCCCTCCGCCTGGGTTCTTTCTCTCTGTTTCGGTCTCACCATCATCCTAGCTTTGCATGCCCTCGACGCTCTCGCCTATCTCTTTTAAATAAAATGCATCGTTTTTCCATGGAACCCGTGCTCAACCCTAAGTCCGTCCCCGGCGGCGCCGCCCCACCCGCCCCCCCCCACCGCCCCCAACAGCCCAGAACATCGCTGTGGAACAACTCCTTCCCCGAAGGGGACCCTGAGCCCAAGCCCTCCCTGCCCATTGCTCCCCCAGTCCGGCCCCTCGCCACGCCTCAGCTGATTTCTCTCTCCCTTCCTTCCCCTGTTCTGGACGTTTCTGGGAGGGGGATCACTCTGGAGGTGCCCGGGTGTCTGCCCACCTCTTTTCAAAGGGGACTGGGTTTTGTCCTGGGCGTCTTGGACATGGAACTTGCCCCCTGCCATACCGAAAACCCCGAAGGGTTCTAGAGGAGATGGGATCACGGAGGCCCCTTGAGTGCAGAGGGGTCCAAGGTCGGGGCCGTGACCCCTGTTCCCGCCGGGACACCACAGCCTGACCCCAGATGCCACCCGGCAGCTTCCTCCCGGGGCCTGCACACACACCAGGGCGAGGCACACAGCTGGAAGACACACCCCACACGGCATACCCATCGCTCACAACCCGAGGCCAGAGAAAGCTCTCCCCGGCCTCTGGTGCCCCCCAGGCTCCAAGGCACCGGGTCCCACAACGACACAGACCGAAAGCATGCCAGGTGGATGGGGAGGGGGGTGCGGGGGGCCGGCGGCGGACAGGCCACGCGGGGAGCCCGTGTCAGCGATCGGGAGCTCCCCGGGAAGGCCTCTGGCCAAGGAAACCCTACGGAGGCAGCGCGCGTCCCCCTCAGACCGGCCGGTGTCTGGCCTGAGGACCAGCAGCCCTGGGGAGAACGTGCCGACACGGAGGTCCAGGGCACGTCCCCCGGAGAGAAGGGGGACGGGCACCCCTGTCTGGGACCACAGCGGGCAGCACCCATCCCAGCCCGCAGGGGCACCCATCACCTAGCAGTGCTCGTCCGGGGACTCAGCCCGCCACCTCTGGCACGGTGTTTCACGCCAGAAGGGAGAGAGCAGGGTGAGGCAGTCGGGGAGCGCTCATGCCCAGGGACGTGGACGCCGTCCTCGGTCCCAGTGCTCAGGTGACAACGTCCTGGAGCTAACCGTCCCAGTCTCCTCCGGGGCACCGGATCCGGGAAGCCCCTCCTGAGAGCCCTCCTGCCCCCCCTGCTCCTGGGAACAGTCACAATTGGTGGACGAAGAGGTGGACAGGGTCCAGGATGGCAGAAGGCCATCCAGGATGGCCCAAGCGGAGGAAGGGCAGGACGGCGAGGACAGATGCACCTGCCCTGAGCCACCATCCAGGGTCTGGCCGGGGATGCCCTCGCACCTCCCTCCACCCAAGGACTCCAGAGGCATAGGCCGCACTCCTGGGCTTTCACGGCCTCCCTCCCTCATGCCTTCAGTCCCTCAGTCCTTCCTTCCCTCCCTCCTGCCCTCCCTCCCCCTCTAGGCCTTCCTCTTCTTTCCCTCCCTCCTTTCCTCCCTCTCCCCCAGCTTGACTCCCTCCATTCCTCCCTCACCCAGCAGAGGCTCTGGGGTCCCAGCAGGGAAGTGAGCCCTGGGGCTTCATCCGGGAGCAGCCCCAACCACATGGTCCCTGTCCCCGGGGCACTCACGGTCACTGTGGGCGCTGACTGGGCCCGGTCCTCAGGTTGAGCAGCGGGATGGCCACTTGGAATCCGCTGCGGAACACGGGGGCCGGCTGCACAGAGGGCGGAAGAGAACGAGGCTTAGCACTGCCTCCAGAAACATCGAGTCCTCCACGTGACGCCCTGGGCGTCCTCGTGGCCCACCGGCCCCAATCCCCCGAAGCCCCAAAGACTGCGTCGGGCCGTGTTGACTGGGGCTTTGGGGCACCGCTCTTGGGCCCCAGGAACAGCATCGCAGCCAACATCCCCAGGGCCTCCGAGTTTTCCTAAGGACCTCGCAGGTCCTCTGAGCCTGACGTCGTCCTCCTTGGGAAGCAATGTCCTGTCGACCCCCGTGTCTGTCTCCTGCCTCTTCTGGGATCCCTCACGGCCACACCCACCACGTGGGGCTGCCATGACCAGGACACACCCTGTGCCCCGTGGCGGACGCCCGCCTCCAACGCTGGGCCCCTCACAAGCCCGGTGCGCTGGGCCAGGCCTGGGCGCTCGCTCGGGGGTCCCCGGACATCTCCGGTGCAGTGCCCTGAGCCTGCCGGCGCTGGGTCGCCTCAGACCAGCCCGGGAGGCCAGCCGGGGGGCCCCTAGGCCAGGCAGGGAGGCGCCAGGCCAGGAGGTCCGGACGAGCCGCTCCCGGGCCCAGTGTGGGGAGCCCGGGCCGAGGCTGCTCCCCCAACGGAGGAGGACCTGGGCCCAGGGAGCTGAGTGGGGACAGGGCACAATGAGCCCAAGCTGGGCAGAGAGCTCCGGGCGGGGGGGGTGCCTTGACCTCGGGCCCACTGGGAGACCACATCCCCCCCACAGGGCTCGGTCCCCTGGCGGGGGAAGGTGGTCGTCGGGATGTCCAGGCTCCCGGGCTGCACGGCCGGCAGCCGCTGGCTGGCGTGGGAGGAGGCACGGCTGGCGCAGGAGAGAGCCCTCGGCAGAGAGGAGGGGGCAGGTGCTCCCGCGGCGGCAGGTGCCCGAGGGCGGGCGGCGTGCGCCGGCCTCCGCCGGAAGGCAGAGCCGCGCCAGCCCCGGTGCCCCGAGGCCAAGGCCGAGACCCTCTCCAGCATTGGCCACCGCACCCTCTTGTCTCCACCGACAACCCCACTGTGCCGGGTCTCGGCCGCTTGCTGTCTTTGCACCGGACTTGCCATCCTGCCTTGACCGAGCGGCTACCCTCTGTGGACTGAGGTCCAAAACAAGGACCAGAGGGGCCTGGGGGTATCCACGACCTCGCTCAGCCGGTGAGGGACCGGGCGGCCACCATGCCCCAGCTCCCCCTCTGCTTCTGCCTGGAGTCCTGCCCCGGCTTCCTCGGAAGGAGGAACCCCCAGCACCGTGAGTGTGGGCCCCACTTCCCAGGCCGGGCTCTT
This sequence comes from Meles meles, assembly GCF_922984935.1. Taxonomy (NCBI): domain Eukaryota; kingdom Metazoa; phylum Chordata; class Mammalia; order Carnivora; family Mustelidae; genus Meles; species Meles meles. Next base: position 453,100 of record NW_025721144.1, read on the forward strand.
CACCCACGGCCCCCTCTGCCGCCCTCCCTGCATCGACTATGCCGACAACAAGGACGAAGATGTGGACGGGACGGCGTGGGAGGACCCCCGCACCCACGGCGGATGGCGGCTCCGAGGATGGGCTCATCCTCAGCTGTGCTCCCGGGAGCCCGGAGCCCGAGGGCACAAGGCCTCCCGCTGCACAAGAAACGATCTCCCGTGGGGGCCGCGGGGCCCCCGGGCTCCGAGCAGGAACCGGAGCTGCCCACATGCGTCCTGCCAAGGAAGGATCAGCCCGGGCTCGCCGGCCCCGTGGCCACAAGGCTCCTCCTGCCCGCCGGGCCTCCGTGTGGGCTGGCTCACCTTCCCCTCAGCAGGGATGGCCAGGCCCTGGCCTAGCTCGGTCCCCTCCCCCGAAGCACCCCACACACACCCTGGCCGCTGCCGGGTCCGGAACCCCGTTCCCATCGGGCCCCGTGCACGCCCGCACCCACGCAGGGACACACCCACGCACGCGCAGCCCACGACGAGTCCCTCGACCCGTCGTGGGAACAGATGCTCGCTGACGGTCTCGAGGTTCCTGAAGAACCCCGTCGCTCCTGCCCAGGAACTGCCTCCTGCCACGGCATCCCCGTGAGAACCCTCCTGGCACAGACCACGTGGCTGAAACGCACACGCTGAGCACACCCCGGGTCGGACAGGGCGTGGACCCACGGGAACACACACGCAGCTGTGAGTGGGAACCTGGGAGTCTCCTCGGGAGGATCTCCCGAGCCGGACCTATGCTGACTCCCTGACCGCCCCCCACCCCATTGCACACGCGGGTGCATGCCCAACACCGACGGGCCCCTGCATGCGGGCAGGGCTCAGCGCGGTGGCCTGCTGCCATCAGCACCACCGAAACAAGTCCGATGTGTGGGGGCCACTGTCTGGACGCGGCATGGGGTGAGGGGTGAGCACGGAGCGGCTGGGGGAGGGGCCCTCGGGGACTCGGGTGTGAGGAGGAAGTCGGGGCAGGGGTCCCCAGGAAGCGGTGACCTCACTTCCCTGACCACAGAGCCCAACAGAATTGGAACCCACGTCACCAGGCACCCACATTCCAGGGACGCCCCCCTGCGCAGCTCGTTGCTTTGGACATCGTCCAACCGACACCATGTTCGCATGCTGCCTCCCAAACTCGGGACGGTGGAGACGGAGGACAGCGCGCCCGGCTACCACTTCCCCGCGCTCTGGAGGTCCTTTCAGGGCTGCCCGACGCCTCTGGCCTTTCGGCCGAAAGGAGACTAAGGTGACACCGGGAGGCCAGAGCCGGCCGCCCAGCCCCACACGCTCGCATCGACGGGCGCAGCCACGGGTCCCCTCAACGGCTGGGCTTGTGTGTGTAAGTGTCTGTGTGTGTGTGTGTGTGTGTGTGTGTGTGTGTGTGTGTGTGTCTGAGAGCGTGCCTGTGCAGGTATGTGTCTGGAAGGAGGGCTCACGTGCGGTGGGGCCTTCCTGAGCAGGAGCAGGTGGATGAGGGCTAAGATGCCCGGTGGGCAGGTCGCGGTCAAGGTGAAGGCTGGCTGGGTGGGACAGGTGTGGGGGATGTGAGCTCCTGGCCAGGGTCGATCCCCAGAGCCCTGCAGGTGTGGGTCCCGGGACCGGGGGTAGGGCTGGGCAGGCACAGGTCTGGGGCCCATGTGGGAGCAGCAGGGGGACCGGGCAAGAGGAGAGTGGGGTCGGCCGGGCGGGGCTGGGATGGCTCCGGGCCAGCGACCGGTCCCTGTCTTTGCAGAAGGCCACGGAGGAAGAGACGAGGCAGGCGGCCACCACCTCCTCCCTGACCCAGGAGTCCGCAGGCCCAGGAAAGGCTTCCGAGCCTGCCAGGCCACCTGCGGAAGCCGAGCCCCAGGGTGAGAAGGCGGGGCGGGGCTGGGTGCCTGGGTGTGTGCGGGGACGGGTCGGTGCTGGGCCCACAGGGACAAGCCCCACAGGCTGGTGCGGGGCCAGGAGCAAGGACTGGGCTCAGAGCACCCAGCGGGGACACTGCCCTCGGGGAGCCATCCCGCTGAGGGTTCCTTCCCTGGCTGCGGCCTCTCCGCGACGCCCCGCCTGGGTCCTGGGGGCGCCAAGGCACATGCAGAGGCAGGCAAGCGCGGGACCTTCTCTCCTCTCACAGCTGCTCCTGGCAAGGAGCTCGGGCCCCTCCTGACATCAGCAGGAGCTGGGGATTGGGAGACGGTGCCTGCCGCCTCCTCAGCCGGGGACCCGCCGCCAGCAGGTGACCAGGAACCGGGCCCCGCGGAGCCTGACGCTGCCCAGGAAGAGCTGCGGCCTGCTCCTGCCCCAGGCCGTGCTCCTGCTCCTGCTCCTCTCAGGATCCTGCGCCTTCCCCCGTCCCCGCCCGGGCCCCTCATCCTGCCACAGGCCCAGGTCCTGCCCTGCATCCTGCACCAGCCAGCACCACCGCACCTGAGCCAGCTGCAAACCCTGCCGCTGCCCCTGCCCCGTCCCCTGCCCCGGCCTTGGCCACGGCCCCTTCCCCGGCCTGCGCCCCTCTTACTGCCCCACACCCAGCCCCTGCCCCAGCCCCTGCAAGGACTGATTCTCCTTGCCTGGCCCCTGCCCCTTCGCCTGCCACGGAGACAGCTGCTGCCCCTTCCCCTGCCCGTGCCTCTGCCCTTCTTCTTGCCCCACACCCAGCTCGTGTATCTGATCCTGCCCCTTCGCCTGCCCCGACCCAGGCCACGGACACCTCCCCTGTCCCCGCCTGTACCCCTGATCCTGACCCAGTCCCGGCTCGGGCCCTGGATCCTGCGCCAGCCATCGCCGGGACACCTCTCCCAGCTCCAGCCCCTTCCACGGCCCCTTCCCTTGCCCCTGCCAGGATCCCTGCCCCTTGGCCTGCCCCTGCCTCTGCCCCTGCCAGGACCCCTACCCCTTCACCTGCCTGTGACCCTGCTCCTGCCCCAGACCCAGCTCCTGCCCCTTCTCCAAACCCCGCCAGGACCACTGGCCACTCCCCTGCCCCTGCCTCTGCCCTCCTTCCTGCCCCAGGCCCAGTTCCTACCCGGGATCCTGCCCCTGCCCCTGCCCCTGGCCCTGCCCCTGCCCATGCCCATGCCCATGCCATTGCCTCTGCCCCGATTCCTGCCCCACACGCATGTCCTGCACCTCTTCCTGCCCCTGCCCCTTTCCCTGCCTGGAAGACTGCCCCTTCCCGTGTTCCTCCCTGGGTCCCTGTTCCTGCTCCAGACCCCACCCGTCCTCCTGCTCCTGCCCCTGCCCCTGCCGCTTGCCCACCCCCTTCCCCTGCCCCTCCAAGGACCACTGGCCCTTCCCTTGCCCCTCTCAGGGCCCCTCTGTCTTCGCCTCTCCCTGCCTGGGCCCCTGCTCCTGCCCGAGACCCAGGTCCTGCCCCTGCTCCTGCCCCTTCTCCTGCTCCTGCCTGGGTCCCTCTTGCTGCTCCACACCCAGGCCCTGCCGCTTCCCCGGCCTCGGCCAGGACCGCTGCCCCTCCCTTTGCCCCTCACAGGGCCACTGTCTCTTCCCCTGCCTCTCCCTGTTCCCACCGGACACCTGTTCCAGCCCCACACCCAGCTCCTGCCCCTTGCTCCTGCCCTTTCCCCTGGCCCTGCCTGCACTCCTCTTCCTGGCCCTGACCCAGCTCCAGCCCTGCATGCTGCAGCGACCGCTCCTGCTGACCCTTTCCGTCCCCTTGCTCCTGCTCCTGCCCCGGTCCCAGCTCTTGCACCAGGCCCAGCTCCTGTGCCGGCCCCTGTCCCAACACCTGCCCCTACACCTGCTCCTGCGGGGCTCCCAGAGCCCCATCCAGAGGCCCCCGCCCTGCGGGGAGAGCTCCCTGGACGGGTACCCTCCGTTCCATGCCCCGACCCCGATGGCCCGCCGCCACGGTTCATCCCCTCCGCCTGGGTTCTTTCTCTCTGCTTCGGTCTCACCATCATCCTAGCTTTGCATGCCCTCGACGCTCTCGCCTATCTCTTTTAAATAAAATGCATCGTTTTTCCATGGAACCCGTGCTCAACCCTAAGTCCGTCCCCGGCGGCGCCGCCCCACCCGCCCCCCCCCACCGCCCCCAACAGCCCAGAACATCGCTGTGGAACAACTCCTTCCCCGAAGGGGACCCTGAGCCCAAGCCCTCCCTGCCCATTGCTCCCCCAGTCCGGCCCCTCGCCACGCCTCAGCTGATTTCTCTCTCCCTTCCTTCCCCTGTTCTGGACGTTTCTGGGAGGGGGATCACTCTGGAGGTGCCCGGGTGTCTGCCCACCTCTTTTCAAAGGGGACTGGGTTTTGTCCTGGGCGTCTTGGACATGGAACTTGCCCCCTGCCATACCGAAAACCCCGAAGGGTTCTAGAGGAGATGGGATCACGGAGGCCCCTTGAGTGCAGAGGGGTCCAAGGTCGGGGCCGTGACCCCTGTTCCCGCCGGGACACCACAGCCTGACCCCAGATGCCACCCGGCAGCTTCCTCCCGGGGCCTGCACACACACCAGGGCGAGGCACACAGCTGGAAGACACACCCCACACGGCATACCCATCGCTCACAACCCGAGGCCAGAGAAAGCTCTCCCCGGCCTCTGGTGCCCCCCAGGCTCCAAGGCACCGGGTCCCACAACGACACAGACCGAAAGCATGCCAGGTGGATGGGGAGGGGGGTGCGGGGGGCCGGCGGCGGACAGGCCACGCGGGGAGCCCGTGTCAGCGATCGGGAGCTCCCCGGGAAGGCCTCTGGCCAAGGAAACCCTACGGAGGCAGCGCGCGTCCCCCTCAGACCGGCCGGTGTCTGGCCTGAGGACCAGCAGCCCTGGGGAGAACGTGCCGACACGGAGGTCCAGGGCACGTCCCCCGGAGAGAAGGGGGACGGGCACCCCTGTCTGGGACCACAGCGGGCAGCACCCATCCCAGCCCGCAGGGGCACCCATCACCTAGCAGTGCTCGTCCGGGGACTCAGCCCGCCACCTCTGGCACGGTGTTTCACGCCAGAAGGGAGAGAGCAGGGTGAGGCAGTCGGGGAGCGCTCATGCCCAGGGACGTGGACGCCGTCCTCGGTCCCAGTGCTCAGGTGACAACGTCCTGGAGCTAACCGTCCCAGTCTCCTCCGGGGCACCGGATCCGGGAAGCCCCTCCTGAGAGCCCTCCTGCCCCCCCTGCTCCTGGGAACAGTCACAATTGGTGGACGAAGAGGTGGACAGGGTCCAGGATGGCAGAAGGCCATCCAGGATGGCCCAAGCGGAGGAAGGGCAGGACGGCGAGGACAGATGCACCTGCCCTGAGCCACCATCCAGGGTCTGGCCGGGGATGCCCTCGCACCTCCCTCCACCCAAGGACTCCAGAGGCATAGGCCGCACTCCTGGGCTTTCACGGCCTCCCTCCCTCATGCCTTCAGTCCCTCAGTCCTTCCTTCCCTCCCTCCTGCCCTCCCTCCCCCTCTAGGCCTTCCTCTTCTTTCCCTCCCTCCTTTCCTCCCTCTCCCCCAGCTTGACTCCCTCCATTCCTCCCTCACCCAGCAGAGGCTCTGGGGTCCCAGCAGGGAAGTGAGCCCTGGGGCTTCATCCGGGAGCAGCCCCAACCACATGGTCCCTGTCCCCGGGGCACTCACGGTCACTGTGGGCGCTGACTGGGCCCGGTCCTCAGGTTGAGCAGCGGGATGGCCACTTGGAATCCGCTGCGGAACACGGGGGCCGGCTGCACAGAGGGCGGAAGAGAACGAGGCTTAGCACTGCCTCCAGAAACATCGAGTCCTCCACGTGACGCCCTGGGCGTCCTCGTGGCCCACCGGCCCCAATCCCCCGAAGCCCCAAAGACTGCGTCGGGCCGTGTTGACTGGGGCTTTGGGGCACCGCTCTTGGGCCCCAGGAACAGCATCGCAGCCAACATCCCCAGGGCCTCCGAGTTTTCCTAAGGACCTCGCAGGTCCTCTGAGCCTGACGTCGTCCTCCTTGGGAAGCAATGTCCTGTCGACCCCCGTGTCTGTCTCCTGCCTCTTCTGGGATCCCTCACGGCCACACCCACCACGTGGGGCTGCCATGACCAGGACACACCCTGTGCCCCGTGGCGGACGCCCGCCTCCAACGCTGGGCCCCTCACAAGCCCGGTGCGCTGGGCCAGGCCTGGGCGCTCGCTCGGGGGTCCTCGGACATCTCCGGTGCAGTGCCCTGAGCCTGCCGGCGCTGGGTCGCCTCAGACCAGCCCGGGAGGCCAGCCGGGGGGCCCCTAGGCCAGGCAGGGAGGCGCCAGGCCAGGAGGTCCGGACGAGCCGCTCCCGGGCCCAGTGTGGGGAGCCCGGGCCGAGGCTGCTCCCCCAACGGAGGAGGACCTGGGCCCAGGGAGCTGAGTGGGGACAGGGCACAATGAGCCCAAGCTGGGCAGAGAGCTCCGGGCGGGGGGGGTGCCTTGACCTCGGGCCCACTGGGAGACCACATCCCCCCCACAGGGCTCGGTCCCCTGGCGGGGGAAGGTGGTCGTCGGGATGTCCAGGCTCCCGGGCTGCACGGCCGGCAGCCGCTGGCTGGCGTGGGAGGAGGCACGGCTGGCGCAGGAGAGAGCCCTCGGCAGAGAGGAGGGGGCAGGTGCTCCCGCGGCGGCAGGTGCCCGAGGGCGGGCGGCGTGCGCCGGCCTCCGCCGGAAGGCAGAGCCGCGCCAGCCCCGGTGCCCCGAGGCCAAGGCCGAGACCCTCTCCAGCATTGGCCACCGCACCCTCTTGTCTCCACCGACAACCCCACTGTGCCGGGTCTCGGCCGCTTGCTGTCTTTGCACCGGACTTGCCATCCTGCCTTGACCGAGCGGCTACCCTCTGTGGACTGAGGTCCAAAACAAGGACCAGAGGGGCCTGGGGGTATCCACGACCTCGCTCAGCCGGTGAGGGACCGGGCGGCCACCATGCCCCAGCTCCCCCTGTGCTTCTGCCTGGAGTCCTGCCCCGGCTTCCTCGGAAGGAGGAACCCCCAGCACCGTGAGTGTGGGCCCCACTTCCCAGGCCGGGCTCTTCACCCACGGCCCCCTCTGCCGCCCTCCCTGCATCGACTATGCCGACAACAAGGACGAAGATGTGGACGGGACGGCGTGGGAGGACCCCCGCACCCACGGCGGATGGCGGCTCCGAGGATGGGCTCATCCTCAGCTGTGCTCCCGGGAGCCCGGAGCCCGAGGGCACAAGGCCTCCCGCTGCACAACGATCTCCCGTGGGGGCCGCGGGTCCCCCGGGCTCCGAGCAGGAACCGAAGCTGCCCACATGCGTCCTGCCAAGGAAGGATCAGCCCGGGCTCGCCGGCCCCGTGGCCACAAGGCTCCTCCTGCCCGCCGGGCCTCCGTGTGGGCTGGCTCACCTTCCCCTCAGCAGGGATGGCCAGGCCCTGGCCTAGCTCGGTCCCCTCCCCCGAAGCACCCCACACACACCCTGGCCGCTGCCGGGTCCGGAACCCCGTTCCCATCGGGCCCCGTGCACGCCCGCACCCACGCAGGGACACACCCACGCACGCGCAGCCCACGACGAGTCCCTCGACCCGTCGTGGGAACAGATGCTCGCTGACGGTCTCGAGGTTCCTGAAGAACCCCGTCGCTCCTGCCCAGGAACTGCCTCCTGCCACGGCATCCCCGTGAGAACCCTCCTGGCACAGACCACGTGGCTGAAACGCACACGCTGAGCACACCCCGGGTCGGACAGGGCGTGGACCCACGGGAACACACACGCAGCTGTGAGTGGGAACCTGGGAGTCTCCTCGGGAGGATCTCCCGAGCCGGACCTATGCTGACTCCCTGACCGCCCCCCACCCCATTGCACACGCGGGTGCATGCCCAACACCGACGGGCCCCTGCATGCGGGCAGGGCTCAGCGCGGTGGCCTGCTGCCATCAGCACCACCGAAACAAGTCCGATGTGTGGGGGCCACTGTCTGGACGCGGCATGGGGTGAGGGGTGAGCACGGAGCGGCTGGGGGAGGGGCCCTCGGGGACTCGGGTGTGAGGAGGAAGTCGGGGCAGGGGTCCCCAGGAAGCGGTGACCTCACTTCCCTGACCACAGAGCCCAACAGAATTGGAACCCACGTCACCAGGCACCCACATTCCAGGGACGCCCCCCTGCGCAGCTCGTTGCTTTGGACATCGTCCAACCGACACCATGTTCGCATGCTGCCTCCCAAACTCGGGACGGTGGAGACGGAGGACAGCGCGCCCGGCTACCACTTCCCCGCGCTCTGGAGGTCCTTTCAGAGCTGCCCGACGCCTCTGGCCTTTCGGCCGAAAGGAGACTAAGGTGACACCGGGAGGCCAGAGCCGTCCGCCCAGCCCCACACGCTCGCATCGACGGGCGCAGCCACGGGTCCCCTCAACGGCTGGGCTTGTGTGTGTAAGTGTCTGTGTGTGTGTGTGTGTGTGTGTGTGTGTGTGTGTGTGTGTCTGAGAGCGTGCCTGTGCAGGTATGTGTCTGGAAGGAGGGCTCACGTGCGGTGGGGCCTTCCTGAGCAGGAGCAGGTGGATGAGGGCTAAGATGCCCGGTGGGCAGGTCGCGGTCAAGGTGAAGGCTGGCTGGGTGGGACAGGTGTGGGGGATGTGAGCTCCTGGCCAGGGTCGATCCCCAGAGCCCTGCAGGTGTGGGTCCCGGGACCGGGGGTAGGGCTGGGCAGGCACAGGTCTGGGGCCCATGTGGGAGCAGCAGGGGGACCGGGCAAGAGGAGAGTGGGGTCGGCCGGGCGGGGCTGGGATGGCTCCGGGCCAGCGACCGGTCCCTGTCTTTGCAGGCCACGGAGGAAGAGACGAGGCAGGCGGCCACCACCTCCTCCCTGACCCAGGAGTCCGCAGGCCCAGGAAAGGCTTCCGAGCCTGCCAGGCCACCTGCGGAAGCCGAGCCCCAGGGTGAGAAGGCGGGGCGGGGCTGGGTGCCTGGGTGTGTGCGGGGACGGGTCGGTGCTGGGCCCACAGGGACAAGCCCCACAGGCTGGTGCGGGGCCAGGAGCAAGGACTGGGCTCAGAGCACCCAGCGGGGACACTGCCCTCGGGGAGCCATCCCGCTGAGGGTTCCTTCCCTGGCTGCGGCCTCTCCGCGACGCCCCGCCTGGGTCCTGGGGGCGCCAAGGCACATGCAGAGGCAGGCAAGCGCGGGACCTTCTCTCCTCTCACAGCTGCTCCTGGCAAGGAGCTCGGGCCCCTCCTGACATCAGCAGGAGCTGGGGATTGGGAGACGGTGCCTGCCGCCTCCTCAGCCGGGGACCCGCCGCCAGCAGGTGACCAGGAACCGGGCCCCGCGGAGCCTGACGCTGCCCAGGAAGAGCTGCGGCCTGCTCCTGCCCCAGGCCGTGCTCCTGCTCCTGCTCCTCTCAGGATCCTGCGCCTTCCCCCGTCCCCGCCCGGGCCCCTCATCCTGCCACAGGCCCAGGTCCTGCCCTGCATCCTGCACCAGCCAGCACCACCGCACCTGAGCCAGCTGCAAACCCTGCCGCTGCCCCTGCCCCGTCCCCTGCCCCGGCCTTGGCCACGGCCCCTTCCCCGGCCTGCGCCCCTCTTACTGCCCCACACCCAGCCCCTGCCCCAGCCCCTGCAAGGACTGATTCTCCTTGCCTGGCCCCTGCCCCTTCGCCTGCCACGGAGACAGCTGCTGCCCCTTCCCCTGCCCGTGCCTCTGCCCTTCTTCTTGCCCCACACCCAGCTCGTGTATCTGATCCTGCCCCTTCGCCTGCCCCGACCCAGGCCACGGACACCTCCCCTGTCCCCGCCTGTACCCCTGATCCTGACCCAGTCCCGGCTCGGGCCCTGGATCCTGCGCCAGCCATCGCCGGGACACCTCTCCCAGCTCCAGCCCCTTCCACGGCCCCTTCCCTTGCCCCTGCCAGGATCCCTGCCCCTTGGCCTGCCCCTGCCTCTGCCCCTGCCAGGACCCCTACCCCTTCACCTGCCTGTGACCCTGCTCCTGCCCCAGACCCAGCTCCTGCCCCTTCTCCAAACCCCGCCAGGACCACTGGCCACTCCCCTGCCCCTGCCTCTGCCCTCCTTCCTGCCCCAGGCCCAGTTCCTACCCGGGATCCTGCCCCTGCCCCTGCCCCTGGCCCTGCCCCTGCCCATGCCCATGCCATTGCCTCTGCCCCGACTCCTGCCCCACACGCATGTCCTGCACCTCTTCCTGCCCCTGCCCCTTTCCCTGCCTGGAAGACTGCCCCTTCCCGTGTTCCTCCCTGGGTCCCTGTTCCTGCTCCAGACCCCACCCGTCCTCCTGCTCCTGCCCCTGCCCCTGCCGCTTGCCCACCCCCTTCCCCTGCCCCTCCAAGGACCACTGGCCCTTCCCTTGCCCCTCTCAGGGCCCCTCTGTCTTCGCCTCTCCCTGCCTGGGCCCCTGCTCCTGCCCGAGACCCAGGTCCTGCCCCTGCTCCTGCCCCTTCTCCTGCTCCTGCCTGGGTCCCTCTTGCTGCTCCACACCCAGGCCCTGCCGCTTCCCCGGCCTCGGCCAGGACCGCTGCCCCTCCCTTTGCCCCTCACAGGGCCACTGTCTCTTCCCCTGCCTCTCCCTGTTCCCACCGGACACCTGTTCCAGCCCCACACCCAGCTCCTGCCCCTTGCTCCTGCCCTTTCCCCTGGCCCTGCCTGCACTCCTCTTCCTGGCCCTGACCCAGCTCCAGCCCTGCATGCTGCAGCGGCCGCTCCTGCTGACCCTTTCCGTCCCCTTGCTCCTGCTCCTGCCCCGGTCCCAGCTCTTGCACCAGGCCCAGCTCCTGTGCCGGCCCCTGTCCCAACACCTGCCCCTACCCCTGCTCCTGCGGGGCTCCCAGAGCCCCATCCAGAGGCCCCCGCCCTGCGGGGAGAGCTCCCTGGACGGGTACCCTCCGTTCCATGCCCCGACCCCGATGGCCCGCCGCCACGGTTCATCCCCTCCGCCTGGGTTCTTTCTCTCTGCTTCGGTCTCACCATCATCCTAGCTTTGCATGCCCTCGACGCTCTCGCCTATCTCTTTTAAATAAAATGCATCGTTTTTCCGTGGAACCCGTGCTCAACCCTAAGTCCGTCCCCAGCGGCGCCGCCCCACCCGCCCACCCCCCCACCGCCCCCAACAGCCCAGAACATCGCTGTGGAACAACTCCTTCCCCGAAGGGGACCCTGAGCCCAAGCCCTCCCTGCCCATTGCTCCCCCAGTCCGGCCCCTCGCCACGCCTCAGCTGATTTCTCTCTCCCTTCCTTCCCCTGTTCTGGACGTTTCTGGGAGGGGGATCACTCTGGAGGTGCCCGGGTGTCTGCCCACCTCTTTTCAAAGGGGACTGGGTTTTGTCCTGGGCGTCTTGGACATGGAACTTGCCCCCTGCCATACCGAAAACCCCGAAGGGTTCTAGAGGAGATGGGATCACGGAGGCCCCTTGAGTGCAGAGGGGTCCAAGGTCGGGGCCGTGACCCCTGTTCCCGCCGGGACACCACAGCCTGACCCCAGATGCCACCCGGCAGCTTCCTCCCGGGGCCTGCACACACACCAGGGCGAGGCACACAGCTGGAAGACACACCCCACACGGCATACCCATCGCTCACAACCCGAGGCCAGAGAAAGCTCTCCCCGGCCTCTGGTGCCCCCCAGGCTCCAAGGCACCGGGTCCCACAACGACACAGACCGAAAGCATGCCAGGTGGATGGGGAGGGGGGTGCGGGGGGCCGGCGGCGGACAGGCCACGCGGGGAGCCCGTGTCAGCGATCGGGAGCTCCCCGGGAAGGCCTCTGGCCAAGGAAACCCTACGGAGGCAGCGCGCGTCCCCCTCAGACCGGCCGGTGTCTGGCCTGAGGACCAGCAGCCCTGGGGAGAACGTGCCGACACGGAGGTCCAGGGCACGTCCCCCGGAGAGAAGGGGGACGGGCACCCCTGTCTGGGACCACAGCGGGCAGCACCCATCCCAGCCCGCAGGGGCACCCATCACCTAGCAGTGCTCGTCCGGGGACTCAGCCCGCCACCTCTGGCACGGTGTTTCACGCCAGAAGGGAGAGAGCAGGGTGAGGCAGTCGGGGAGCGCTCATGCCCAGGGACGTGGACGCCGTCCTCGGTCCCAGTGCTCAGGTGACAACGTCCTGGAGCTAACCGTCCCAGTCTCCTCCGGGGCACCGGATCCGGGAAGCCCCTCCTGAGAGCCCTCCTGCCCCCCCTGCTCCTGGGAACAGTCACAATTGGTGGACGAAGAGGTGGACAGGGTCCAGGATGGCAGAAGGCCATCCAGGATGGCCCAAGCGGAGGAAGGGCAGGACGGCGAGGACAGATGCACCTGCCCTGAGCCACCATCCAGGGTCTGGCCGGGGATGCCCTCGCACCTCCCTCCACCCAAGGACTCCAGAGGCATAGGCCGCACTCCTGGGCTTTCACGGCCTCCCTCCCTCATGCCTTCAGTCCCTCAGTCCTTCCTTCCCTCCCTCCTGCCCTCCCTCCCCCTCTAGGCCTTCCTCTTCTTTCCCTCCCTCCTTTCCTCCCTCTCCCCCAGCTTGACTCCCTCCATTCCTCCCTCACCCAGCAGAGGCTCTGGGGTCCCAGCAGGGAAGTGAGCCCTGGGGCTTCATCCGGGAGCAGCCCCAACCACATGGTCCCTGTCCCCGGGGCACTCACGGTCACTGTGGGCGCTGACTGGGCCCGGTCCTCAGGTTGAGCAGCGGGATGGCCACTTGGAATCCGCTGCGGAACACGGGGGCCGGCTGCACAGAGGGCGGAAGAGAACGAGGCTTAGCACTGCCTCCAGAAACATCGAGTCCTCCACGTGACGCCCTGGGCGTCCTCGTGGCCCACCGGCCCCAATCCCCCGAAGCCCCAAAGACTGCGTCGGGCCGTGTTGACTGGGGCTTTGGGGCACCGCTCTTGGGCCCCAGGAACAGCATCGCAGCCAACATCCCCAGGGCCTCCGAGTTTTCCTAAGGACCTCGCAGGTCCTCTGAGCCTGACGTCGTCCTCCTTGGGAAGCAATGTCCTGTCGACCCCCGTGTCTGTCTCCTGCCTCTTCTGGGATCCCTCACGGCCACACCCACCACGTGGGGCTGCCATGACCAGGACACACCCTGTGCCCCGTGGCGGACGCCCGCCTCCAACGCTGGGCCCCTCACAAGCCCGGTGCGCTGGGCCAGGCCTGGGCGCTCGCTCGGGTGTCCTCGGACATCTCCGGTGCAGTGCCCTGAGCCTGCCGGCGCTGGGTCGCCTCAGACCAGCCCGGGAGGCCAGCCGGGGGGCCCCTAGGCCAGGCAGGGAGGCGCCAGGCCAGGAGGTCCGGACGAGCCGCTCCCGGGCCCAGTGTGGGGAGCCCGGGCCGAGGCTGCTCCCCCAACGGAGGAGGACCTGGGCCCAGGGAGCTGAGTGGGGACAGGGCACAATGAGCCCAAGCTGGGCAGAGAGCTCCGGGCGGGGGGGGTGCCTTGACCTCGGGCCCACTGGGAGACCACATCCCCCCCACAGGGCTCGGTCCCCTGGCGGGGGAAGGTGGTCGTCGGGATGTCCAGGCTCCCGGGCTGCACGGCCGGCAGCCGCTGGCTGGCGTGGGAGGAGGCACGGCTGGCGCAGGAGAGAGCCCTCGGCAGAGAGGAGGGGGCAGGTGCTCCTGCGGCGGCAGGTGCCCGAGGGCGGGCGGCGTGCGCCGGCCTCCGCCGGAAGGCAGAGCCGCGCCAGCCCCGGTGCCCCGAGGCCAAGGCCGAGACCCTCTCCAGCATTGGCCACCGCACCCTCTTGTCTCCACCGACAACCCCACTGTGCCGGGTCTCGGCCGCTTGCTGTCTTTGCACCGGACTTGCCATCCTGCCTTGACCGAGCGGCTACCCTCTGTGGACTGAGGTCCAAAACAAGGACCAGAGGGGCCTGGGGGTATCCACGACCTCGCTCAGCCGGTGAGGGACCGGGGCGGCCACCATGCCCCAGCTCCCCCTGTGCTTCTGCCTGGAGTCCTGCCCCGGCTTCCTCGGAAGGAGGAACCCCCAGCACCGTGAGTGTGGGCCCCACTTCCCAGGCCGGGCTCTTCACCCACGGCCCCCTCTGCCGCCCTCCCTGCATCGACTATGCCGACAACAAGGACGAAGATGTGGACGGGACGGCGTGGGAGGACCCCCGCACCCACGGCGGATGGCGGCTCGAGGATGGGCTCATCCTCAGCTGTGCTCCCGGGAGCCCGGAGCCCGAGGGCACAAGGCCTCCCGCTGCACAAGAAACGATCTCCCGTGGGGGCCGCGGGTCCCCCGGGCTCCGAGCAGGAACCGGAGCTGCCCACATGCGTCCTGCCAAGGAAGGATCAGCCCGGGCTCGCCGGCCCCGTGGCCACAAGGCTCCTCCTGCCCGCCGGGCCTCCGTGTGGGCTGGCTCACCTTCCCCTCAGCAGGGATGGCCAGGCCCTGGCCTAGCTCGGTCCCCTCCCCCGAAGCACCCCACACACACCCTGGCCGCTGCCGGGTCCGGAACCCCGTTCCCATCGGGCCCCGTGCACGCCCGCACCCACGCAGGGACACACCCACGCACGCGCAGCCCACGACGAGTCCCTCGACCCGTCGTGGGAACAGATGCTCGCTGACGGTCTCGAGGTTCCTGAAGAACCCCGTCGCTCCTGCCCAGGAACTGCCTCCTGCCACGGCATCCCCGTGAGAACCCTCCTGGCACAGACCACGTGGCTGAAACGCACACGCTGAGCACACCCCGGGTCGGACAGGGCGTGGACCCACGGGAACACACACGCAGCTGTGAGTGGGAACCTGGGAGTCTCCTCGGGAGGATCTCCCGAGCCGGACCTATGCTGACTCCCTGACCGCCCCCCACCCCATTGCACACGCGGGTGCATGCCCAACACCGACGGGCCCCTGCATGCGGGCAGGGCTCAGCGCGGTGGCCTGCTGCCATCAGCACCACCGAAACAAGTCCGATGTGTGGGGGCCACTGTCTGGACGCGGCATGGGGTGAGGGGTGAGCACGGAGCGGCTGGGGGAGGGGCCCTCGGGGACTCGGGTGTGAGGAGGAAGTCGGGGCAGGGGTCCCCAGGAAGCGGTGACCTCACTTCCCTGACCACAGAGCCCAACAGAATTGGAACCCACGTCACCAGGCACCCACATTCCAGGGACGCCCCCCTGCGCAGCTCGTTGCTTTGGACATCGTCCAACCGACACCATGTTCGCATGCTGCCTCCCAAACTCGGGACGGTGGAGACGGAGGACAGCGCGCCCGGCTACCACTTCCCCGCGCTCTGGAGGTCCTTTCAGGGCTGCCCGACGCCTCTGGCCTTTCGGCCGAAAGGAGACTAAGGTGACACCGGGAGGCCAGAGCCGGCCGCCCAGCCCCACACGCTCGCATCGACGGGCGCAGCCACGGGTCCCCTCAACGGCTGGGCTTGTGTGTGTAAGTGTCTGTGTGTGTGTGTGTGTGTGTGTGTGTGTGTGTGTGTGTGTGTCTGAGAGCGTGCCTGTGCAGGTATGTGTCTGGAAGGAGGGCTCACGTGCGGTGGGGCCTTCCTGAGCAGGAGCAGGTGGATGAGGGCTAAGATGCCCGGTGGGCAGGTCGCGGTCAAGGTGAAGGCTGGCTGGGTGGGACAGGTGTGGGGGATGTGAGCTCCTGGCCAGGGTCGATCCCCAGAGCCCTGCAGGTGTGGGTCCCGGGACCGGGGGTAGGGCTGGGCAGGCACAGGTCTGGGGCCCATGTGGGAGCAGCAGGGGGACCGGGCAAGAGGAGAGTGGGGTCGGCCGGGCGGGGCTGGGATGGCTCCGGGCCAGCGACCGGTCCCTGTCTTTGCAGAAGGCCACGGAGGAAGAGACGAGGCAGGCGGCCACCACCTCCTCCCTGACCCAGGAGTCCGCAGGCCCAGGAAAGGCTTCCGAGCCTGCCAGGCCACCTGCGGAAGCCGAGCCCCAGGGTGAGAAGGCGGGGCGGGGCTGGGTGCCTGGGTGTGTGCGGGGACGGGTCGGTGCTGGGCCCACAGGGACAAGCCCCACAGGCTGGTGCGGGGCCAGGAGCAAGGACTGGGCTCAGAGCACCCAGCGGGGACACTGCCCTCGGGGAGCCATCCCGCTGAGGGTTCCTTCCCTGGCTGCGGCCTCTCCGCGACGCCCCGCCTGGGTCCTGGGGGCGCCAAGGCACATGCAGAGGCAGGCAAGCGCGGGACCTTCTCTCCTCTCACAGCTGCTCCTGGCAAGGAGCTCGGGCCCCTCCTGACATCAGCAGGAGCTGGGGATTGGGAGACGGTGCCTGCCGCCTCCTCAGCCGGGGACCCGCCGCCAGCAGGTGACCAGGAACCGGGCCCCGCGGAGCCTGACGCTGCCCAGGAAGAGCTGCGGCCTGCTCCTGCCCCAGGCCGTGCTCCTGCTCCTGCTCCTCTCAGGATCCTGCGCCTTCCCCCGTCCCCGCCCGGGCCCCTCATCCTGCCACAGGCCCAGGTCCTGCCCTGCATCCTGCACCAGCCAGCACCACCGCACCTGAGCCAGCTGCAAACCCTGCCGCTGCCCCTGCCCCGTCCCCTGCCCCGGCCTTGGCCACGGCCCCTTCCCCGGCCTGCGCCCCTCTTACTGCCCCACACCCAGCCCCTGCCCCAGCCCCTGCAAGGACTGATTCTCCTTGCCTGGCCCCTGCCCCTTCGCCTGCCACGGAGACAGCTGCTGCCCCTTCCCCTGCCCGTGCCTCTGCCCTTCTTCTTGCCCCACACCCAGCTCGTGTATCTGATCCTGCCCCTTCGCCTGCCCCGACCCAGGCCACGGACACCTCCCCTGTCCCCGCCTGTACCCCTGATCCTGACCCAGTCCCGGCTCGGGCCCTGGATCCTGCGCCAGCCATCGCCGGGACACCTCTCCCAGCTCCAGCCCCTTCCACGGCCCCTTCCCTTGCCCCTGCCAGGATCCCTGCCCCTTGGCCTGCCCCTGCCTCTGCCCCTGCCAGGACCCCTACCCCTTCACCTGCCTGTGACCCTGCTCCTGCCCCAGACCCAGCTCCTGCCCCTTCTCCAAACCCCGCCAGGACCACTGGCCACTCCCCTGCCCCTGCCTCTGCCCTCCTTCCTGCCCCAGGCCCAGTTCCTACCCGGGATCCTGCCCCTGCCCCTGCCCCTGGCCCTGCCCCTGCCCATGCCCATGCCCATGCCATTGCCTCTGCCCCGATTCCTGCCCCACACGCATGTCCTGCACCTCTTCCTGCCCCTGCCCCTTTCCCTGCCTGGAAGACTGCCCCTTCCCGTGTTCCTCCCTGGGTCCCTGTTCCTGCTCCAGACCCCACCCGTCCTCCTGCTCCTGCCCCTGCCCCTGCCGCTTGCCCACCCCCTTCCCCTGCCCCTCCAAGGACCACTGGCCCTTCCCTTGCCCCTCTCAGGGCCCCTCTGTCTTCGCCTCTCCCTGCCTGGGCCCCTGCTCCTGCCCGAGACCCAGGTCCTGCCCCTGCTCCTGCCCCTTCTCCTGCTCCTGCCTGGGTCCCTCTTGCTGCTCCACACCCAGGCCCTGCCGCTTCCCCGGCCTCGGCCAGGACCGCTGCCCCTCCCTTTGCCCCTCACAGGGCCACTGTCTCTTCCCCTGCCTCTCCCTGTTCCCACCGGACACCTGTTCCAGCCCCACACCCAGCTCCTGCCCCTTGCTCCTGCCCTTTCCCCTGGCCCTGCCTGCACTCCTCTTCCTGGCCCTGACCCAGCTCCAGCCCTGCATGCTGCAGCGACCGCTCCTGCTGACCCTTTCCGTCCCCTTGCTCCTGCTCCTGCCCCGGTCCCAGCTCTTGCACCAGGCCCAGCTCCTGTGCCGGCCCCTGTCCCAACACCTGCCCCTACACCTGCTCCTGCGGGGCTCCCAGAGCCCCATCCAGAGGCCCCCGCCCTGCGGGGAGAGCTCCCTGGACGGGTACCCTCCGTTCCATGCCCCGACCCCGATGGCCCGCCGCCACGGTTCATCCCCTCCGCCTGGGTTCTTTCTCTCTGCTTCGGTCTCACCATCATCCTAGCTTTGCATGCCCTCGACGCTCTCGCCTATCTCTTTTAAATAAAATGCATCGTTTTTCCGTGGAACCCGTGCTCAACCCTAAGTCCGTCCCCGGCGGCGCCGCCCCACCCGCCCCCCCCCCACCGCCCCCAACAGCCCAGAACATCGCTGTGGAACAACTCCTTCCCCGAAGGGGACCCTGAGCCCAAGCCCTCCCTGCCCATTGCTCCCCCAGTCCGGCCCCTCGCCACGTCTCAGCTGATTTCTCTCTCCCTTCCTTCCCCTGTTCTGGACGTTTCTGGGAGGGGGATCACTCTGGAGGTGCCCGGGTGTCTGCCCACCTCTTTTCAAAGGGGACTGGGTTTTGTCCTGGGCGTCTTGGACATGGAACTTGCCCCCTGCCATACCGAAAACCCCGAAGGGTTCTAGAGGAGATGGGATCACGGAGGCCCCTTGAGTGCAGAGGGGTCCAAGGTCGGGGCCGTGACCCCTGTTCCCGCCGGGACACCACAGCCTGACCCCAGATGCCACCCGGCAGCTTCCTCCCGGGGCCTGCACACACACCAGGGCGAGGCACACAGCTGGAAGACACACCCCACACGGCATACCCATCGCTCACAACCCAAGGCCAGAGAAAGCTCTCCCCGGCCTCTGGTGCCCCCCAGGCTCCAAGGCACCGGGTCCCACAACGACACAGACCGAAAGCATGCCAGGTGGATGGGGAGGGGGGTGCGGGGGGCCGGCGGCGGACAGGCCACGCGGGGAGCCCGTGTCAGCGATGCGGGAGCTCCCCGGGAAGGCCTCTGGCCAAGGAAACCCTACGGAGGCAGCGCGCGTCCCCCTCAGACCGGCCGGTGTCTGGCCTGAGGACCAGCAGCCCTGGGGAGAACGTGCCGACACGGAGGTCCAGGGCACGTCCCCCGGAGAGAAGGGGGACGGGCACCCCTGTCTGGGACCACAGCGGGCAGCACCCATCCCAGCCCGCAGGGGCACCCATCACCTAGCAGTGCTCGTCCGGGGACTCAGCCCGCCACCTCTGGCACGGTGTTTCACGCCAGAAGGGAGAGAGCAGGGTGAGGCAGTCGGGGAGCGCTCATGCCCAGGGACGTGGACGCCGTCCTCGGTCCCAGTGCTCAGGTGACAACGTCCTGGAGCTAACCGTCCCAGTCTCCTCCGGGGCACCGGATCCGGGAAGCCCCTCCTGAGAGCCCTCCTGCCCCCCCTGCTCCTGGGAACAGTCACAATTGGTGGACGAAGAGGTGGACAGGGTCCAGGATGGCAGAAGGCCATCCAGGATGGCCCAAGCGGAGGAAGGGCAGGACGGCGAGGACAGATGCACCTGCCCTGAGCCACCATCCAGGGTCTGGCCGGGGATGCCCTCGCACCTCCCTCCACCCAAGGACTCCAGAGGCATGGGCCGCACTCCTGGGCTTTCACGGCCTCCCTCCCTCATGCCTTCAGTCCCTCAGTCCTTCCTTCCCTCCCTCCTGCCCTCCCTCCCCCTCTAGGCCTTCCTCTTCTTTCCCTCCCTCCTTTCCTCCCTCTCCCCCAGCTTGACTCCCTCCATTCCTCCCTCACCCAGCAGAGGCTCTGGGGTCCCAGCAGGGAACTGAGCCCTGGGGCTTCATCCGGGAGCAGCCCCAACCACATGGTCCCTGTCCCCGGGGCACTCACGGTCACTGTGGGCGCTGACGGGGCCCGGTCCTCAGGTTGAGCAGCGGGATGGCCACTTGGAATCCGCTGCGGAACACGGGGGCCGGCTGCACAGAGGGCGGAAGAGAACGAGGCTTAGCACTGCCTCCAGAAACATCGAGTCCTCCACGTGACGCCCTGGGCGTCCTCGTGGCCCACCGGCCCCAATCCCCCGAAGCCCCAAAGACTGCGTCGGGCCGTGTTGACTGGGGCTTTGGGGCACCGCTCTTGGGCCCCAGGAACAGCATCGCAGCCAACATCCCCAGGGCCTCCGAGTTTTCCTAAGGACCTCGCAGGTCCTCTGAGCCTGACGTCGTCCTCCTTGGGAAGCAATGTCCTGTCGACCCCCGTGTCTGTCTCCTGCCTCTTCTGGGATCCCTCACGGCCACACCCACCACGTGGGGCTGCCATGACCAGGACACACCCTGTGCCCCGTGGCGGACGCCCGCCTCCAACGCTGGGCCCCTCACAAGCCCGGTGCGCTGGGCCAGGCCTGGGCGCTCGCTCGGGGGTCCCCGGACATCTCCGGTGCAGTGCCCTGAGCCTGCCGGCGCTGGGTCGCCTCAGACCAGCCCGGGAGGCCAGCCGGGGGGCCCCTAGGCCAGGCAGGGAGGCGCCAGGCCAGGAGGTCCGGACGAGCCGCTCCCGGGCCCAGTGTGGGGAGCCCGGGCCGAGGCTGCTCCCCCAACGGAGGAGGACCTGGGCCCAGGGAGCTGAGTGGGGACAGGGCACAATGAGCCCAAGCTGGGCAGAGAGCTCCGGGGTGGGGGGGTGCCTTGACCTCGGGCCCACTGGGAGACCACATCCCCCCCACAGGGCTCGGTCCCCTGGCGGGGGAAGGTGGTCGTCGGGATGTCCAGGCTCCCGGGCTGCACGGCCGGCAGCCGCTGGCTGGCGTGGGAGGAGGCACGGCTGGCGCAGGAGAGAGCCCTCGGCAGAGAGGAGGGGGCAGGTGCTCCCGCGGCGGCAGGTGCCCGAGGGCGGGCAACGTGCGCCGGCCTCCGCCGGAAGGCAGAGCCGCGCCAGCCCCGGTGCCCCGAGGCCAAGGCCGAGACCCTCTCCAGCATTGGCCACCGCACCCTCTTGTCTCCACCGACAACCCCACTGTGCCGGGTCTCGGCCGCTTGCTGTCTTTGCACCGGACTTGCCATCCTGCCTTGACCGAGCGGCTACCCTCTGTGGACTGAGGTCCAAAACAAGGACCAGAGGGGCCTGGGGGTATCCACGACCTCGCTCAGCCGGTGAGGGACCGGGCGGCCACCATGCCCCAGCTCCCCCTCTGCTTCTGCCTGGAGTCCTGCCCCGGCTTCCTCGGAAGGAGGAACCCCCAGCACCGTGAGTGTGGGCCCCACTTCCCAGGCCGGGCTCTTCACCCACGGCCCCCTCTGCCGCCCTCCCTGCATCGACTATGCCGACAACAAGGACGAAGATGTGGACGGGACGGCGTGGGAGGACCCCCGCACCCACGGCGGATGGCGGCTCCGAGGATGGGCTCATCCTCAGCTGTGCTCCCGGGAGCCCGGAGCCCGAGGGCACAAGGCCTCCCGCTGCACAAGAAACGATCTCCCGTGGGGGCCGCGGGGCCCCCGGGCTCCGAGCAGGAACCGGAGCTGCCCACATGCGTCCTGCCAAGGAAGGATCAGCCCGGGCTCGCCGGCCCCGTGGCCACAAGGCTCCTCCTGCCCGCCGGGCCTCCGTGTGGGCTGGCTCACCTTCCCCTCAGCAGGGATGGCCAGGCCCTGGCCTAGCTCGGTCCCCTCCCCCGAAGCACCCCACACACACCCTGGCCGCTGCCGGGTCCGGAACCCCGTTCCCATCGGGCCCCGTGCACGCCCGCACCCACGCAGGGACACACCCACGCACGCGCAGCCCACGACGAGTCCCTCGACCCGTCGTGGGAACAGATGCTCGCTGACGGTCTCGAGGTTCCTGAAGAACCCCGTCGCTCCTGCCCAGGAACTGCCTCCTGCCACGGCATCCCCGTGAGAACCCTCCTGGCACAGACCACGTGGCTGAAACGCACACGCTGAGCACACCCCGGGTCGGACAGGGCGTGGACCCACGGGAACACACACGCAGCTGTGAGTGGGAACCTGGGAGTCTCCTCGGGAGGATCTCCCGAGCCGGACCTATGCTGACTCCCTGACCGCCCCCCACCCCATTGCACACGCGGGTGCATGCCCAACACCGACGGGCCCCTGCATGCGGGCAGGGCTCAGCGCGGTGGCCTGCTGCCATCAGCACCACCGAAACAAGTCCGATGTGTGGGGGCCACTGTCTGGACGCGGCATGGGGTGAGGGGTGAGCACGGAGCGGCTGGGGGAGGGGCCCTCGGGGACTCGGGTGTGAGGAGGAAGTCGGGGCAGGGGTCCCCAGGAAGCGGTGACCTCACTTCCCTGACCACAGAGCCCAACAGAATTGGAACCCACGTCACCAGGCACCCACATTCCAGGGACGCCCCCCTGCGCAGCTCGTTGCTTTGGACATCGTCCAACCGACACCATGTTCGCATGCTGCCTCCCAAACTCGGGACGGTGGAGACGGAGGACAGCGCGCCCGGCTACCACTTCCCCGCGCTCTGGAGGTCCTTTCAGGGCTGCCCGACGCCTCTGGCCTTTCGGCCGAAAGGAGACTAAGGTGACACCGGGAGGCCAGAGCCGGCCGCCCAGCCCCACACGCTCGCATCGACGGGCGCAGCCACGGGTCCCCTCAACGGCTGGGCTTGTGTGTGTAAGTGTCTGTGTGTGTGTGTGTGTGTGTGTGTGTGTGTGTGTGTGTGTGTCTGAGAGCGTGCCTGTGCAGGTATGTGTCTGGAAGGAGGGCTCACGTGCGGTGGGGCCTTCCTGAGCAGGAGCAGGTGGATGAGGGCTAAGATGCCCGGTGGGCAGGTCGCGGTCAAGGTGAAGGCTGGCTGGGTGGGACAGGTGTGGGGGATGTGAGCTCCTGGCCAGGGTCGATCCCCAGAGCCCTGCAGGTGTGGGTCCCGGGACCGGGGGTAGGGCTGGGCAGGCACAGGTCTGGGGCCCATGTGGGAGCAGCAGGGGGACCGGGCAAGAGGAGAGTGGGGTCGGCCGGGCGGGGCTGGGATGGCTCCGGGCCAGCGACCGGTCCCTGTCTTTGCAGAAGGCCACGGAGGAAGAGACGAGGCAGGCGGCCACCACCTCCTCCCTGACCCAGGAGTCCGCAGGCCCAGGAAAGGCTTCCGAGCCTGCCAGGCCACCTGCGGAAGCCGAGCCCCAGGGTGAGAAGGCGGGGCGGGGCTGGGTGCCTGGGTGTGTGCGGGGACGGGTCGGTGCTGGGCCCACAGGGACAAGCCCCACAGGCTGGTGCGGGGCCAGGAGCAAGGACTGGGCTCAGAGCACCCAGCGGGGACACTGCCCTCGGGGAGCCATCCCGCTGAGGGTTCCTTCCCTGGCTGCGGCCTCTCCGCGACGCCCCGCCTGGGTCCTGGGGGCGCCAAGGCACATGCAGAGGCAGGCAAGCGCGGGACCTTCTCTCCTCTCACAGCTGCTCCTGGCAAGGAGCTCGGGCCCCTCCTGACATCAGCAGGAGCTGGGGATTGGGAGACGGTGCCTGCCGCCTCCTCAGCCGGGGACCCGCCGCCAGCAGGTGACCAGGAACCGGGCCCCGCGGAGCCTGACGCTGCCCAGGAAGAGCTGCGGCCTGCTCCTGCCCCAGGCCGTGCTCCTGCTCCTGCTCCTCTCAGGATCCTGCGCCTTCCCCCGTCCCCGCCCGGGCCCCTCATCCTGCCACAGGCCCAGGTCCTGCCCTGCATCCTGCACCAGCCAGCACCACCGCACCTGAGCCAGCTGCAAACCCTGCCGCTGCCCCTGCCCCGTCCCCTGCCCCGGCCTTGGCCACGGCCCCTTCCCCGGCCTGCGCCCCTCTTACTGCCCCACACCCAGCCCCTGCCCCAGCCCCTGCAAGGACTGATTCTCCTTGCCTGGCCCCTGCCCCTTCGCCTGCCACGGAGACAGCTGCTGCCCCTTCCCCTGCCCGTGCCTCTGCCCTTCTTCTTGCCCCACACCCAGCTCGTGTATCTGATCCTGCCCCTTCGCCTGCCCCGACCCAGGCCACGGACACCTCCCCTGTCCCCGCCTGTACCCCTGATCCTGACCCAGTCCCGGCTCGGGCCCTGGATCCTGCGCCAGCCATCGCCGGGACACCTCTCCCAGCTCCAGCCCCTTCCACGGCCCCTTCCCTTGCCCCTGCCAGGATCCCTGCCCCTTGGCCTGCCCCTGCCTCTGCCCCTGCCAGGACCCCTACCCCTTCACCTGCCTGTGACCCTGCTCCTGCCCCAGACCCAGCTCCTGCCCCTTCTCCAAACCCCGCCAGGACCACTGGCCACTCCCCTGCCCCTGCCTCTGCCCTCCTTCCTGCCCCAGGCCCAGTTCCTACCCGGGATCCTGCCCCTGCCCCTGCCCCTGGCCCTGCCCCTGCCCATGCCCATGCCCATGCCATTGCCTCTGCCCCGATTCCTGCCCCACACGCATGTCCTGCACCTCTTCCTGCCCCTGCCCCTTTCCCTGCCTGGAAGACTGCCCCTTCCCGTGTTCCTCCCTGGGTCCCTGTTCCTGCTCCAGACCCCACCCGTCCTCCTGCTCCTGCCCCTGCCCCTGCCGCTTGCCCACCCCCTTCCCCTGCCCCTCCAAGGACCACTGGCCCTTCCCTTGCCCCTCTCAGGGCCCCTCTGTCTTCGCCTCTCCCTGCCTGGGCCCCTGCTCCTGCCCGAGACCCAGGTCCTGCCCCTGCTCCTGCCCCTTCTCCTGCTCCTGCCTGGGTCCCTCTTGCTGCTCCACACCCAGGCCCTGCCGCTTCCCCGGCCTCGGCCAGGACCGCTGCCCCTCCCTTTGCCCCTCACAGGGCCACTGTCTCTTCCCCTGCCTCTCCCTGTTCCCACCGGACACCTGTTCCAGCCCCACACCCAGCTCCTGCCCCTTGCTCCTGCCCTTTCCCCTGGCCCTGCCTGCACTCCTCTTCCTGGCCCTGACCCAGCTCCAGCCCTGCATGCTGCAGCGGCCGCTCCTGCTGACCCTTTCCGTCCCCTTGCTCCTGCTCCTGCCCCGGTCCCAGCTCTTGCACCAGGCCCAGCTCCTGTGCCGGCCCCTGTCCCAACACCTGCCCCTACACCTGCTCCTGCGGGGCTCCCAGAGCCCCATCCAGAGGCCCCCGCCCTGCGGGGAGAGCTCCCTGGACGGGTACCCTCCGTTCCATGCCCCGACCCCGATGGCCCGCCGCCACGGTTCATCCCCTCCGCCTGGGTTCTTTCTCTCTGCTTCGGTCTCACCATCATCCTAGCTTTGCATGCCCTCGACGCTCTCGCCTATCTCTTTTAAATAAAATGCATCGTTTTTCCATGGAACCCGTGCTCAACCCTAAGTCCGTCCCCGGCGGCGCCGCCCCACCCGCCCCCCCCCACCGCCCCCAACAGCCCAGAACATCGCTGTGGAACAACTCCTTCCCCGAAGGGGACCCTGAGCCCAAGCCCTCCCTGCCCATTGCTCCCCCAGTCCGGCCCCTCGCCACGCCTCAGCTGATTTCTCTCTCCCTTCCTTCCCCTGTTCTGGACGTTTCTGGGAGGGGGATCACTCTGGAGGTGCCCGGGTGTCTGCCCACCTCTTTTCAAAGGGGACTGGGTTTTGTCCTGGGCGTCTTGGACATGGAACTTGCCCCCTGCCATACCGAAAACCCCGAAGGGTTCTAGAGGAGATGGGATCACGGAGGCCCCTTGAGTGCAGAGGGGTCCAAGGTCGGGGCCGTGACCCCTGTTCCCGCCGGGACACCACAGCCTGACCCCAGATGCCACCCGGCAGCTTCCTCCCGGGGCCTGCACACACACCAGGGCGAGGCACACAGCTGGAAGACACACCCCACACGGCATACCCATCGCTCACAACCCGAGGCCAGAGAAAGCTCTCCCCGGCCTCTGGTGCCCCCCAGGCTCCAAGGCACCGGGTCCCACAACGACACAGACCGAAAGCATGCCAGGTGGATGGGGAGGGGGGTGCGGGGGGCCGGCGGCGGACAGGCCACGCGGGGAGCCCGTGTCAGCGATCGGGAGCTCCCCGGGAAGGCCTCTGGCCAAGGAAACCCTACGGAGGCAGCGCGCGTCCCCCTCAGACCGGCCGGTGTCTGGCCTGAGGACCAGCAGCCCTGGGGAGAACGTGCCGACACGGAGGTCCAGGGCACGTCCCCCGGAGAGAAGGGGGACGGGCACCCCTGTCTGGGACCACAGCGGGCAGCACCCATCCCAGCCCGCAGGGGCACCCATCACCTAGCAGTGCTCGTCCGGGGACTCAGCCCGCCACCTCTGGCACGGTGTTTCACGCCAGAAGGGAGAGAGCAGGGTGAGGCAGTCGGGGAGCGCTCATGCCCAGGGACGTGGACGCCGTCCTCGGTCCCAGTGCTCAGGTGACAACGTCCTGGAGCTAACCGTCCCAGTCTCCTCCGGGGCACCGGATCCGGGAAGCCCCTCCTGAGAGCCCTCCTGCCCCCCCTGCTCCTGGGAACAGTCACAATTGGTGGACGAAGAGGTGGACAGGGTCCAGGATGGCAGAAGGCCATCCAGGATGGCCCAGGAGGAGGAAGGGCAGGACGGCGAGGACAGATGCACCTGCCCTGAGCCACCATCCAGGGTCTGGCCGGGGATGCCCTCGCACCTCCCTCCACCCAAGGACTCCAGAGGCATAGGCCGCACTCCTGGGCTTTCACGGCCTCCCTCCCTCATGCCTTCAGTCCCTCAGTCCTTCCTTCCCTCCCTCCTGCCCTCCCTCCCCCTCTAGGCCTTCCTCTTCTTTCCCTCCCTCCTTTCCTCCCTCTCCCCCAGCTTGACTCCCTCCATTCCTCCCTCACCCAGCAGAGGCTCTGGGGTCCCAGCAGGGAAGTGAGCCCTGGGGCTTCATCCGGGAGCAGCCCCAACCACATGGTCCCTGTCCCCGGGGCACTCACGGTCACTGTGGGCGCTGACTGGGCCCGGTCCTCAGGTTGAGCAGCGGGATGGCCACTTGGAATCCGCTGCGGAACACGGGGGCCGGCTGCACAGAGGGCGGAAGAGAACGAGGCTTAGCACTGCCTCCAGAAACATCGAGTCCTCCACGTGACGCCCTGGGCGTCCTCGTGGCCCACCGGCCCCAATCCCCCGAAGCCCCAAAGACTGCGTCGGGCCGTGTTGACTGGGGCTTTGGGGCACCGCTCTTGGGCCCCAGGAACAGCATCGCAGCCAACATCCCCAGGGCCTCCGAGTTTTCCTAAGGACCTCGCAGGTCCTCTGAGCCTGACGTCGTCCTCCTTGGGAAGCAATGTCCTGTCGAACCCCGTGTCTGTCTCCTGCCTCTTCTGGGATCCCTCACGGCCACACCCACCACGTGGGGCTGCCATGACCAGGACACACCCTGTGCCCCGTGGCGGACGCCCGCCTCCAACGCTGGGCCCCTCACAAGCCCGGTGCGCTGGGCCAGGCCTGGGCGCTCGCTCGGGGGTCCTCGGACATCTCCGGTGCAGTGCCC
This sequence comes from Meles meles, assembly GCF_922984935.1. Classification (NCBI taxonomy): domain Eukaryota; kingdom Metazoa; phylum Chordata; class Mammalia; order Carnivora; family Mustelidae; genus Meles; species Meles meles. Next base: position 480,122 of record NW_025721144.1, read on the forward strand.
TGAGCCTGCCGGCGCTGGGTCGCCTCAGACCAGCCCGGGAGGCCAGCCGGGGGGCCCCTAGGCCAGGCAGGGAGGCGCCAGGCCAGGAGGTCCGGACGAGCCGCTCCCGGGCCCAGTGTGGGGAGCCCGGGCCGAGGCTGCTCCCCCAACGGAGGAGGACCTGGGCCCAGGGAGCTGAGTGGGGACAGGGCACAATGAGCCCAAGCTGGGCAGAGAGCTCCGGGCGGGGGGGGTGCCTTGACCTCGGGCCCACTGGGAGACCACATCCCCCCCACAGGGCTCGGTCCCCTGGCGGGGGAAGGTGGTCGTCGGGATGTCCAGGCTCCCGGGCTGCACGGCCGGCAGCCGCTGGCTGGCGTGGGAGGAGGCACGGCTGGCGCAGGAGAGAGCCCTCGGCAGAGAGGAGGGGGCAGGTGCTCCCGCGGCGGCAGGTGCCCGAGGGCGGGCGGCGTGCGCCGGCCTCCGCCGGAAGGCAGAGCCGCGCCAGCCCCGGTGCCCCGAGGCCAAGGCCGAGACCCTCTCCAGCATTGGCCACCGCACCCTCTTGTCTCCACCGACAACCCCACTGTGCCGGGTCTCGGCCGCTTGCTGTCTTTGCACCGGACTTGCCATCCTGCCTTGACCGAGCGGCTACCCTCTGTGGACTGAGGTCCAAAACAAGGACCAGAGGGGCCTGGGGGTATCCACGACCTCGCTCAGCCGGTGAGGGACCGGGCGGCCACCATGCCCCAGCTCCCCCTGTGCTTCTGCCTGGAGTCCTGCCCCGGCTTCCTCGGAAGGAGGAACCCCCAGCACCGTGAGTGTGGGCCCCACTTCCCAGGCCGGGCTCTTCACCCACGGCCCCCTCTGCCGCCCTCCCTGCATCGACTATGCCGACAACAAGGACGAAGATGTGGACGGGACGGCGTGGGAGGACCCCCGCACCCACGGCGGATGGCGGCTCCGAGGATGGGCTCATCCTCAGCTGTGCTCCCGGGAGCCCGGAGCCCGAGGGCACAAGGCCTCCCGCTGCACAAGAAACGATCTCCCGTGGGGGCCGCGGGTCCCCCGGGCTCCGAGCAGGAACCGAAGCTGCCCACATGCGTCCTGCCAAGGAAGGATCAGCCCGGGCTCGCCGGCCCCGTGGCCACAAGGCTCCTCCTGCCCGCCGGGCCTCCGTGTGGGCTGGCTCACCTTCCCCTCAGCAGGGATGGCCAGGCCCTGGCCTAGCTCGGTCCCCTCCCCCGAAGCACCCCACACACACCCTGGCCGCTGCCGGGTCCGGAACCCCGTTCCCATCGGGCCCCGTGCACGCCCGCACCCACGCAGGGACACACCCACGCACGCGCAGCCCACGACGAGTCCCTCGACCCGTCGTGGGAACAGATGCTCGCTGACGGTCTCGAGGTTCCTGAAGAACCCCGTCGCTCCTGCCCAGGAACTGCCTCCTGCCACGGCATCCCCGTGAGAACCCTCCTGGCACAGACCACGTGGCTGAAACGCACACGCTGAGCACACCCCGGGTCGGACAGGGCGTGGACCCACGGGAACACACACGCAGCTGTGAGTGGGAACCTGGGAGTCTCCTCGGGAGGATCTCCCGAGCCGGACCTATGCTGACTCCCTGACCGCCCCCCACCCCATTGCACACGCGGGTGCATGCCCAACACCGACGGGCCCCTGCATGCGGGCAGGGCTCAGCGCGGTGGCCTGCTGCCATCAGCACCACCGAAACAAGTCCGATGTGTGGGGGCCACTGTCTGGACGCGGCATGGGGTGAGGGGTGAGCACGGAGCGGCTGGGGGAGGGGCCCTCGGGGACTCGGGTGTGAGGAGGAAGTCGGGGCAGGGGTCCCCAGGAAGCGGTGACCTCACTTCCCTGACCACAGAGCCCAACAGAATTGGAACCCACGTCACCAGGCACCCACATTCCAGGGACGCCCCCCTGCGCAGCTCGTTGCTTTGGACATCGTCCAACCGACACCATGTTCGCATGCTGCCTCCCAAACTCGGGACGGTGGAGACGGAGGACAGCGCGCCCGGCTACCACTTCCCCGCGCTCTGGAGGTCCTTTCAGAGCTGCCCGACGCCTCTGGCCTTTCGGCCGAAAGGAGACTAAGGTGACACCGGGAGGCCAGAGCCGTCCGCCCAGCCCCACACGCTCGCATCGACGGGCGCAGCCACGGGTCCCCTCAACGGCTGGGCTTGTGTGTGTAAGTGTCTGTGTGTGTGTGTGTGTGTGTGTGTGTGTGTGTGTGTCTGAGAGCGTGCCTGTGCAGGTATGTGTCTGGAAGGAGGGCTCACGTGCGGTGGGGCCTTCCTGAGCAGGAGCAGGTGGATGAGGGCTAAGATGCCCGGTGGGCAGGTCGCGGTCAAGGTGAAGGCTGGCTGGGTGGGACAGGTGTGGGGGATGTGAGCTCCTGGCCAGGGTCGATCCCCAGAGCCCTGCAGGTGTGGGTCCCGGGACCGGGGGTAGGGCTGGGCAGGCACAGGTCTGGGGCCCATGTGGGAGCAGCAGGGGGACCGGGCAAGAGGAGAGTGGGGTCGGCCGGGCGGGGCTGGGATGGCTCCGGGCCAGCGACCGGTCCCTGTCTTTGCAGAAGGCCACGGAGGAAGAGACGAGGCAGGCGGCCACCACCTCCTCCCTGACCCAGGAGTCCGCAGGCCCAGGAAAGGCTTCCGAGCCTGCCAGGCCACCTGCGGAAGCCGAGCCCCAGGGTGAGAAGGCGGGGCGGGGCTGGGTGCCTGGGTGTGTGCGGGGACGGGTCGGTGCTGGGCCCACAGGGACAAGCCCCACAGGCTGGTGCGGGGCCAGGAGCAAGGACTGGGCTCAGAGCACCCAGCGGGGACACTGCCCTCGGGGAGCCATCCCGCTGAGGGTTCCTTCCCTGGCTGCGGCCTCTCCGCGACGCCCCGCCTGGGTCCTGGGGGCGCCAAGGCACATGCAGAGGCAGGCAAGCGCGGGACCTTCTCTCCTCTCACAGCTGCTCCTGGCAAGGAGCTCGGGCCCCTCCTGACATCAGCAGGAGCTGGGGATTGGGAGACGGTGCCTGCCGCCTCCTCAGCCGGGGACCCGCCGCCAGCAGGTGACCAGGAACCGGGCCCCGCGGAGCCTGACGCTGCCCAGGAAGAGCTGCGGCCTGCTCCTGCCCCAGGCCGTGCTCCTGCTCCTGCTCCTCTCAGGATCCTGCGCCTTCCCCCGTCCCCGCCCGGGCCCCTCATCCTGCCACAGGCCCAGGTCCTGCCCTGCATCCTGCACCAGCCAGCACCACCGCACCTGAGCCAGCTGCAAACCCTGCCGCTGCCCCTGCCCCGTCCCCTGCCCCGGCCTTGGCCACGGCCCCTTCCCCGGCCTGCGCCCCTCTTACTGCCCCACACCCAGCCCCTGCCCCAGCCCCTGCAAGGACTGATTCTCCTTGCCTGGCCCCTGCCCCTTCGCCTGCCACGGAGACAGCTGCTGCCCCTTCCCCTGCCCGTGCCTCTGCCCTTCTTCTTGCCCCACACCCAGCTCGTGTATCTGATCCTGCCCCTTCGCCTGCCCCGACCCAGGCCACGGACACCTCCCCTGTCCCCGCCTGTACCCCTGATCCTGACCCAGTCCCGGCTCGGGCCCTGGATCCTGCGCCAGCCATCGCCGGGACACCTCTCCCAGCTCCAGCCCCTTCCACGGCCCCTTCCCTTGCCCCTGCCAGGATCCCTGCCCCTTGGCCTGCCCCTGCCTCTGCCCCTGCCAGGACCCCTACCCCTTCACCTGCCTGTGACCCTGCTCCTGCCCCAGACCCAGCTCCTGCCCCTTCTCCAAACCCCGCCAGGACCACTGGCCACTCCCCTGCCCCTGCCTCTGCCCTCCTTCCTGCCCCAGGCCCAGTTCCTACCCGGGATCCTGCCCCTGCCCCTGCCCCTGGCCCTGCCCCTGCCCATGCCCATGCCATTGCCTCTGCCCCGACTCCTGCCCCACACGCATGTCCTGCACCTCTTCCTGCCCCTGCCCCTTTCCCTGCCTGGAAGACTGCCCCTTCCCGTGTTCCTCCCTGGGTCCCTGTTCCTGCTCCAGACCCCACCCGTCCTCCTGCTCCTGCCCCTGCCCCTGCCGCTTGCCCACCCCCTTCCCCTGCCCCTCCAAGGACCACTGGCCCTTCCCTTGCCCCTCTCAGGGCCCCTCTGTCTTCGCCTCTCCCTGCCTGGGCCCCTGCTCCTGCCCGAGACCCAGGTCCTGCCCCTGCTCCTGCCCCTTCTCCTGCTCCTGCCTGGGTCCCTCTTGCTGCTCCACACCCAGGCCCTGCCGCTTCCCCGGCCTCGGCCAGGACCGCTGCCCCTCCCTTTGCCCCTCACAGGGCCACTGTCTCTTCCCCTGCCTCTCCCTGTTCCCACCGGACACCTGTTCCAGCCCCACACCCAGCTCCTGCCCCTTGCTCCTGCCCTTTCCCCTGGCCCTGCCTGCACTCCTCTTCCTGGCCCTGACCCAGCTCCAGCCCTGCATGCTGCAGCGGCCGCTCCTGCTGACCCTTTCCGTCCCCTTGCTCCTGCTCCTGCCCCGGTCCCAGCTCTTGCACCAGGCCCAGCTCCTGTGCCGGCCCCTGTCCCAACACCTGCCCCTACCCCTGCTCCTGCGGGGCTCCCAGAGCCCCATCCAGAGGCCCCCGCCCTGCGGGGAGAGCTCCCTGGACGGGTACCCTCCGTTCCATGCCCCGACCCCGATGGCCCGCCGCCACGGTTCATCCCCTCCGCCTGGGTTCTTTCTCTCTGCTTCGGTCTCACCATCATCCTAGCTTTGCATGCCCTCGACGCTCTCGCCTATCTCTTTTAAATAAAATGCATCGTTTTTCCGTGGAACCCGTGCTCAACCCTAAGTCCGTCCCCAGCGGCGCCGCCCCACCCGCCCACCCCCCCACCGCCCCCAACAGCCCAGAACATCGCTGTGGAACAACTCCTTCCCCGAAGGGGACCCTGAGCCCAAGCCCTCCCTGCCCATTGCTCCCCCAGTCCGGCCCCTCGCCACGCCTCAGCTGATTTCTCTCTCCCTTCCTTCCCCTGTTCTGGACGTTTCTGGGAGGGGGATCACTCTGGAGGTGCCCGGGTGTCTGCCCACCTCTTTTCAAAGGGGACTGGGTTTTGTCCTGGGCGTCTTGGACATGGAACTTGCCCCCTGCCATACCGAAAACCCCGAAGGGTTCTAGAGGAGATGGGATCACGGAGGCCCCTTGAGTGCAGAGGGGTCCAAGGTCGGGGCCGTGACCCCTGTTCCCGCCGGGACACCACAGCCTGACCCCAGATGCCACCCGGCAGCTTCCTCCCGGGGCCTGCACACACACCAGGGCGAGGCACACAGCTGGAAGACACACCCCACACGGCATACCCATCGCTCACAACCCGAGGCCAGAGAAAGCTCTCCCCGGCCTCTGGTGCCCCCCAGGCTCCAAGGCACCGGGTCCCACAACGACACAGACCGAAAGCATGCCAGGTGGATGGGGAGGGGGGTGCGGGGGGCCGGCGGCGGACAGGCCACGCGGGGAGCCCGTGTCAGCGATCGGGAGCTCCCCGGGAAGGCCTCTGGCCAAGGAAACCCTACGGAGGCAGCGCGCGTCCCCCTCAGACCGGCCGGTGTCTGGCCTGAGGACCAGCAGCCCTGGGGAGAACGTGCCGACACGGAGGTCCAGGGCACGTCCCCCGGAGAGAAGGGGGACGGGCACCCCTGTCTGGGACCACAGCGGGCAGCACCCATCCCAGCCCGCAGGGGCACCCATCACCTAGCAGTGCTCGTCCGGGGACTCAGCCCGCCACCTCTGGCACGGTGTTTCACGCCAGAAGGGAGAGAGCAGGGTGAGGCAGTCGGGGAGCGCTCATGCCCAGGGACGTGGACGCCGTCCTCGGTCCCAGTGCTCAGGTGACAACGTCCTGGAGCTAACCGTCCCAGTCTCCTCCGGGGCACCGGATCCGGGAAGCCCCTCCTGAGAGCCCTCCTGCCCCCCCTGCTCCTGGGAACAGTCACAATTGGTGGACGAAGAGGTGGACAGGGTCCAGGATGGCAGAAGGCCATCCAGGATGGCCCAAGCGGAGGAAGGGCAGGACGGCGAGGACAGATGCACCTGCCCTGAGCCACCATCCAGGGTCTGGCCGGGGATGCCCTCGCACCTCCCTCCACCCAAGGACTCCAGAGGCATAGGCCGCACTCCTGGGCTTTCACGGCCTCCCTCCCTCATGCCTTCAGTCCCTCAGTCCTTCCTTCCCTCCCTCCTGCCCTCCCTCCCCCTCTAGGCCTTCCTCTTCTTTCCCTCCCTCCTTTCCTCCCTCTCCCCCAGCTTGACTCCCTCCATTCCTCCCTCACCCAGCAGAGGCTCTGGGGTCCCAGCAGGGAAGTGAGCCCTGGGGCTTCATCCGGGAGCAGCCCCAACCACATGGTCCCTGTCCCCGGGGCACTCACGGTCACTGTGGGCGCTGACTGGGCCCGGTCCTCAGGTTGAGCAGCGGGATGGCCACTTGGAATCCGCTGCGGAACACGGGGGCCGGCTGCACAGAGGGCGGAAGAGAACGAGGCTTAGCACTGCCTCCAGAAACATCGAGTCCTCCACGTGACGCCCTGGGCGTCCTCGTGGCCCACCGGCCCCAATCCCCCGAAGCCCCAAAGACTGCGTCGGGCCGTGTTGACTGGGGCTTTGGGGCACCGCTCTTGGGCCCCAGGAACAGCATCGCAGCCAACATCCCCAGGGCCTCCGAGTTTTCCTAAGGACCTCGCAGGTCCTCTGAGCCTGACGTCGTCCTCCTTGGGAAGCAATGTCCTGTCGACCCCCGTGTCTGTCTCCTGCCTCTTCTGGGATCCCTCACGGCCACACCCACCACGTGGGGCTGCCATGACCAGGACACACCCTGTGCCCCGTGGCGGACGCCCGCCTCCAACGCTGGGCCCCTCACAAGCCCGGTGCGCTGGGCCAGGCCTGGGCGCTCGCTCGGGTGTCCTCGGACATCTCCGGTGCAGTGCCCTGAGCCTGCCGGCGCTGGGTCGCCTCAGACCAGCCCGGGAGGCCAGCCGGGGGGCCCCTAGGCCAGGCAGGGAGGCGCCAGGCCAGGAGGTCCGGACGAGCCGCTCCCGGGCCCAGTGTGGGGAGCCCGGGCCGAGGCTGCTCCCCCAACGGAGGAGGACCTGGGCCCAGGGAGCTGAGTGGGGACAGGGCACAATGAGCCCAAGCTGGGCAGAGAGCTCCGGGCGGGGGGGGTGCCTTGACCTCGGGCCCACTGGGAGACCACATCCCCCCCACAGGGCTCGGTCCCCTGGCGGGGGAAGGTGGTCGTCGGGATGTCCAGGCTCCCGGGCTGCACGGCCGGCAGCCGCTGGCTGGCGTGGGAGGAGGCACGGCTGGCGCAGGAGAGAGCCCTCGGCAGAGAGGAGGGGGCAGGTGCTCCTGCGGCGGCAGGTGCCCGAGGGCGGGCGGCGTGCGCCGGCCTCCGCCGGAAGGCAGAGCCGCGCCAGCCCCGGTGCCCCGAGGCCAAGGCCGAGACCCTCTCCAGCATTGGCCACCGCACCCTCTTGTCTCCACCGACAACCCCACTGTGCCGGGTCTCGGCCGCTTGCTGTCTTTGCACCGGACTTGCCATCCTGCCTTGACCGAGCGGCTACCCTCTGTGGACTGAGGTCCAAAACAAGGACCAGAGGGGCCTGGGGGTATCCACGACCTCGCTCAGCCGGTGAGGGACCGGGCGGCCACCATGCCCCAGCTCCCCCTCTGCTTCTGCCTGGAGTCCTGCCCCGGCTTCCTCGGAAGGAGGAACCCCCAGCACCGTGAGTGTGGGCCCCACTTCCCAGGCCGGGCTCTTCACCCACGGCCCCCTCTGCCGCCCTCCCTGCATCGACTATGCCGACAACAAGGACGAAGATGTGGACGGGACGGCGTGGGAGGACCCCCGCACCCACGGCGGATGGCGGCTCCGAGGATGGGCTCATCCTCAGCTGTGCTCCCGGGAGCCCGGAGCCCGAGGGCACAAGGCCTCCCGCTGCACAAGAAACGATCTCCCGTGGGGGCCGCGGGTCCCCCGGGCTCCGAGCAGGAACCGGAGCTGCCCACATGCGTCCTGCCAAGGAAGGATCAGCCCGGGCTCGCCGGCCCCGTGGCCACAAGGCTCCTCCTGCCCGCCGGGCCTCCGTGTGGGCTGGCTCACCTTCCCCTCAGCAGGGATGGCCAGGCCCTGGCCTAGCTCGGTCCCCTCCCCCGAAGCACCCCACACACACCCTGGCCGCTGCCGGGTCCGGAACCCCGTTCCCATCGGGCCCCGTGCACGCCCGCACCCACGCAGGGACACACCCACGCACGCGCAGCCCACGACGAGTCCCTCGACCCGTCGTGGGAACAGATGCTCGCTGACGGTCTCGAGGTTCCTGAAGAACCCCGTCGCTCCTGCCCAGGAACTGCCTCCTGCCACGGCATCCCCGTGAGAACCCTCCTGGCACAGACCACGTGGCTGAAACGCACACGCTGAGCACACCCCGGGTCGGACAGGGCGTGGACCCACGGGAACACACACGCAGCTGTGAGTGGGAACCTGGGAGTCTCCTCGGGAGGATCTCCCGAGCCGGACCTATGCTGACTCCCTGACCGCCCCCCACCCCATTGCACATGCGGGTGCATGCCCAACACCGACGGGCCCCTGCATGCGGGCAGGGCTCAGCGCGGTGGCCTGCTGCCATCAGCACCACCGAAACAAGTCCGATGTGTGGGGGCCACTGTCTGGACGCGGCATGGGGTGAGGGGTGAGCACGGAGCGGCTGGGGGAGGGGCCCTCGGGGACTCGGGTGTGAGGAGGAAGTCGGGGCAGGGGTCCCCAGGAAGCGGTGACCTCACTTCCCTGACCACAGAGCCCAACAGAATTGGAACCCACGTCACCAGGCACCCACATTCCAGGGACGCCCCCCTGCGCAGCTCGTTGCTTTGGACATCGTCCAACCGACACCATGTTCGCATGCTGCCTCCCAAACTCGGGACGGTGGAGACGGAGGACAGCGCGCCCGGCTACCACTTCCCCGCGCTCTGGAGGTCCTTTCAGGGCTGCCCGACGCCTCTGGCCTTTCGGCCGAAAGGAGACTAAGGTGACACCGGGAGGCCAGAGCCGGCCGCCCAGCCCCACACGCTCGCATCGACGGGCGCAGCCACGGGTCCCCTCAACGGCTGGGCTTGTGTGTGTAAGTGTCTGTGTGTGTGTGTGTGTGTGTGTGTGTGTGTGTGTGTGTGTGTGTCTGAGAGCGTGCCTGTGCAGGTATGTGTCTGGAAGGAGGGCTCACGTGCGGTGGGGCCTTCCTGAGCAGGAGCAGGTGGATGAGGGCTAAGATGCCCGGTGGGCAGGTCGCGGTCAAGGTGAAGGCTGGCTGGGTGGGACAGGTGTGGGGGATGTGAGCTCCTGGCCAGGGTCGATCCCCAGAGCCCTGCAGGTGTGGGTCCCGGGACCGGGGGTAGGGCTGGGCAGGCACAGGTCTGGGGCCCATGTGGGAGCAGCAGGGGGACCGGGCAAGAGGAGAGTGGGGTCGGCCGGGCGGGGCTGGGATGGCTCCGGGCCAGCGACCGGTCCCTGTCTTTGCAGAAGGCCACGGAGGAAGAGACGAGGCAGGCGGCCACCACCTCCTCCCTGACCCAGGAGTCCGCAGGCCCAGGAAAGGCTTCCGAGCCTGCCAGGCCACCTGCGGAAGCCGAGCCCCAGGGTGAGAAGGCGGGGCGGGGCTGGGTGCCTGGGTGTGTGCGGGGACGGGTCGGTGCTGGGCCCACAGGGACAAGCCCCACAGGCTGGTGCGGGGCCAGGAGCAAGGACTGGGCTCAGAGCACCCAGCGGGGACACTGCCCTCGGGGAGCCATCCCGCTGAGGGTTCCTTCCCTGGCTGCGGCCTCTCCGCGACGCCCCGCCTGGGTCCTGGGGGCGCCAAGGCACATGCAGAGGCAGGCAAGCGCGGGACCTTCTCTCCTCTCACAGCTGCTCCTGGCAAGGAGCTCGGGCCCCTCCTGACATCAGCAGGAGCTGGGGATTGGGAGACGGTGCCTGCCGCCTCCTCAGCCGGGGACCCGCCGCCAGCAGGTGACCAGGAACCGGGCCCCGCGGAGCCTGACGCTGCCCAGGAAGAGCTGCGGCCTGCTCCTGCCCCAGGCCGTGCTCCTGCTCCTGCTCCTCTCAGGATCCTGCGCCTTCCCCCGTCCCCGCCCGGGCCCCTCATCCTGCCACAGGCCCAGGTCCTGCCCTGCATCCTGCACCAGCCAGCACCACCGCACCTGAGCCAGCTGCAAACCCTGCCGCTGCCCCTGCCCCGTCCCCTGCCCCGGCCTTGGCCACGGCCCCTTCCCCGGCCTGCGCCCCTCTTACTGCCCCACACCCAGCCCCTGCCCCAGCCCCTGCAAGGACTGATTCTCCTTGCCTGGCCCCTGCCCCTTCGCCTGCCACGGAGACAGCTGCTGCCCCTTCCCCTGCCCGTGCCTCTGCCCTTCTTCTTGCCCCACACCCAGCTCGTGTATCTGATCCTGCCCCTTCGCCTGCCCCGACCCAGGCCACGGACACCTCCCCTGTCCCCGCCTGTACCCCTGATCCTGACCCAGTCCCGGCTCGGGCCCTGGATCCTGCGCCAGCCATCGCCGGGACACCTCTCCCAGCTCCAGCCCCTTCCACGGCCCCTTCCCTTGCCCCTGCCAGGATCCCTGCCCCTTGGCCTGCCCCTGCCTCTGCCCCTGCCAGGACCCCTACCCCTTCACCTGCCTGTGACCCTGCTCCTGCCCCAGACCCAGCTCCTGCCCCTTCTCCAAACCCCGCCAGGACCACTGGCCACTCCCCTGCCCCTGCCTCTGCCCTCCTTCCTGCCCCAGGCCCAGTTCCTACCCGGGATCCTGCCCCTGCCCCTGCCCCTGGCCCTGCCCCTGCCCATGCCCATGCCCATGCCATTGCCTCTGCCCCGATTCCTGCCCCACACGCATGTCCTGCACCTCTTCCTGCCCCTGCCCCTTTCCCTGCCTGGAAGACTGCCCCTTCCCGTGTTCCTCCCTGGGTCCCTGTTCCTGCTCCAGACCCCACCCGTCCTCCTGCTCCTGCCCCTGCCCCTGCCGCTTGCCCACCCCCTTCCCCTGCCCCTCCAAGGACCACTGGCCCTTCCCTTGCCCCTCTCAGGGCCCCTCTGTCTTCGCCTCTCCCTGCCTGGGCCCCTGCTCCTGCCCGAGACCCAGGTCCTGCCCCTGCTCCTGCCCCTTCTCCTGCTCCTGCCTGGGTCCCTCTTGCTGCTCCACACCCAGGCCCTGCCGCTTCCCCGGCCTCGGCCAGGACCGCTGCCCCTCCCTTTGCCCCTCACAGGGCCACTGTCTCTTCCCCTGCCTCTCCCTGTTCCCACCGGACACCTGTTCCAGCCCCACACCCAGCTCCTGCCCCTTGCTCCTGCCCTTTCCCCTGGCCCTGCCTGCACTCCTCTTCCTGGCCCTGACCCAGCTCCAGCCCTGCATGCTGCAGCGACCGCTCCTGCTGACCCTTTCCGTCCCCTTGCTCCTGCTCCTGCCCCGGTCCCAGCTCTTGCACCAGGCCCAGCTCCTGTGCCGGCCCCTGTCCCAACACCTGCCCCTACACCTGCTCCTGCGGGGCTCCCAGAGCCCCATCCAGAGGCCCCCGCCCTGCGGGGAGAGCTCCCTGGACGGGTACCCTCCGTTCCATGCCCCGACCCCGATGGCCCGCCGCCACGGTTCATCCCCTCCGCCTGGGTTCTTTCTCTCTGCTTCGGTCTCACCATCATCCTAGCTTTGCATGCCCTCGACGCTCTCGCCTATCTCTTTTAAATAAAATGCATCGTTTTTCCGTGGAACCCGTGCTCAACCCTAAGTCCGTCCCCGGCGGCGCCGCCCCACCCGCCCCCCCCCACCGCCCCCAACAGCCCAGAACATCGCTGTGGAACAACTCCTTCCCCGAAGGGGACCCTGAGCCCAAGCCCTCCCTGCCCATTGCTCCCCCAGTCCGGCCCCTCGCCACGTCTCAGCTGATTTCTCTCTCCCTTCCTTCCCCTGTTCTGGACGTTTCTGGGAGGGGGATCACTCTGGAGGTGCCCGGGTGTCTGCCCACCTCTTTTCAAAGGGGACTGGGTTTTGTCCTGGGCGTCTTGGACATGGAACTTGCCCCCTGCCATACCGAAAACCCCGAAGGGTTCTAGAGGAGATGGGATCACGGAGGCCCCTTGAGTGCAGAGGGGTCCAAGGTCGGGGCCGTGACCCCTGTTCCCGCCGGGACACCACAGCCTGACCCCAGATGCCACCCGGCAGCTTCCTCCCGGGGCCTGCACACACACCAGGGCGAGGCACACAGCTGGAAGACACACCCCACACGGCATACCCATCGCTCACAACCCAAGGCCAGAGAAAGCTCTCCCCGGCCTCTGGTGCCCCCCAGGCTCCAAGGCACCGGGTCCCACAACGACACAGACCGAAAGCATGCCAGGTGGATGGGGAGGGGGGTGCGGGGGGCCGGCGGCGGACAGGCCACGCGGGGAGCCCGTGTCAGCGATGCGGGAGCTCCCCGGGAAGGCCTCTGGCCAAGGAAACCCTACGGAGGCAGCGCGCGTCCCCCTCAGACCGGCCGGTGTCTGGCCTGAGGACCAGCAGCCCTGGGGAGAACGTGCCGACACGGAGGTCCAGGGCACGTCCCCCGGAGAGAAGGGGGACGGGCACCCCTGTCTGGGACCACAGCGGGCAGCACCCATCCCAGCCCGCAGGGGCACCCATCACCTAGCAGTGCTCGTCCGGGGACTCAGCCCGCCACCTCTGGCACGGTGTTTCACGCCAGAAGGGAGAGAGCAGGGTGAGGCAGTCGGGGAGCGCTCATGCCCAGGGACGTGGACGCCGTCCTCGGTCCCAGTGCTCAGGTGACAACGTCCTGGAGCTAACCGTCCCAGTCTCCTCCGGGGCACCGGATCCGGGAAGCCCCTCCTGAGAGCCCTCCTGCCCCCCCTGCTCCTGGGAACAGTCACAATTGGTGGACGAAGAGGTGGACAGGGTCCAGGATGGCAGAAGGCCATCCAGGATGGCCCAAGCGGAGGAAGGGCAGGACGGCGAGGACAGATGCACCTGCCCTGAGCCACCATCCAGGGTCTGGCCGGGGATGCCCTCGCACCTCCCTCCACCCAAGGACTCCAGAGGCATGGGCCGCACTCCTGGGCTTTCACGGCCTCCCTCCCTCATGCCTTCAGTCCCTCAGTCCTTCCTTCCCTCCCTCCTGCCCTCCCTCCCCCTCTAGGCCTTCCTCTTCTTTCCCTCCCTCCTTTCCTCCCTCTCCCCCAGCTTGACTCCCTCCATTCCTCCCTCACCCAGCAGAGGCTCTGGGGTCCCAGCAGGGAACTGAGCCCTGGGGCTTCATCCGGGAGCAGCCCCAACCACATGGTCCCTGTCCCCGGGGCACTCACGGTCACTGTGGGCGCTGACGGGGCCCGGTCCTCAGGTTGAGCAGCGGGATGGCCACTTGGAATCCGCTGCGGAACACGGGGGCCGGCTGCACAGAGGGCGGAAGAGAACGAGGCTTAGCACTGCCTCCAGAAACATCGAGTCCTCCACGTGACGCCCTGGGCGTCCTCGTGGCCCACCGGCCCCAATCCCCCGAAGCCCCAAAGACTGCGTCGGGCCGTGTTGACTGGGGCTTTGGGGCACCGCTCTTGGGCCCCAGGAACAGCATCGCAGCCAACATCCCCAGGGCCTCCGAGTTTTCCTAAGGACCTCGCAGGTCCTCTGAGCCTGACGTCGTCCTCCTTGGGAAGCAATGTCCTGTCGACCCCCGTGTCTGTCTCCTGCCTCTTCTGGGATCCCTCACGGCCACACCCACCACGTGGGGCTGCCATGACCAGGACACACCCTGTGCCCCGTGGCGGACGCCCGCCTCCAACGCTGGGCCCCTCACAAGCCCGGTGCGCTGGGCCAGGCCTGGGCGCTCGCTCGGGGGTCCCCGGACATCTCCGGTGCAGTGCCCTGAGCCTGCCGGCGCTGGGTCGCCTCAGACCAGCCCGGGAGGCCAGCCGGGGGGCCCCTAGGCCAGGCAGGGAGGCGCCAGGCCAGGAGGTCCGGACGAGCCGCTCCCGGGCCCAGTGTGGGGAGCCCGGGCCGAGGCTGCTCCCCCAACGGAGGAGGACCTGGGCCCAGGGAGCTGAGTGGGGACAGGGCACAATGAGCCCAAGCTGGGCAGAGAGCTCCGGGGTGGGGGGGTGCCTTGACCTCGGGCCCACTGGGAGACCACATCCCCCCCACAGGGCTCGGTCCCCTGGCGGGGGAAGGTGGTCGTCGGGATGTCCAGGCTCCCGGGCTGCACGGCCGGCAGCCGCTGGCTGGCGTGGGAGGAGGCACGGCTGGCGCAGGAGAGAGCCCTCGGCAGAGAGGAGGGGGCAGGTGCTCCCGCGGCGGCAGGTGCCCGAGGGCGGGCAACGTGCGCCGGCCTCCGCCGGAAGGCAGAGCCGCGCCAGCCCCGGTGCCCCGAGGCCAAGGCCGAGACCCTCTCCAGCATTGGCCACCGCACCCTCTTGTCTCCACCGACAACCCCACTGTGCCGGGTCTCGGCCGCTTGCTGTCTTTGCACCGGACTTGCCATCCTGCCTTGACCGAGCGGCTACCCTCTGTGGACTGAGGTCCAAAACAAGGACCAGAGGGGCCTGGGGGTATCCACGACCTCGCTCAGCCGGTGAGGGACCGGGCGGCCACCATGCCCCAGCTCCCCCTCTGCTTCTGCCTGGAGTCCTGCCCCGGCTTCCTCGGAAGGAGGAACCCCCAGCACCGTGAGTGTGGGCCCCACTTCCCAGGCCGGGCTCTTCACCCACGGCCCCCTCTGCCGCCCTCCCTGCATCGACTATGCCGACAACAAGGACGAAGATGTGGACGGGACGGCGTGGGAGGACCCCCGCACCCACGGCGGATGGCGGCTCCGAGGATGGGCTCATCCTCAGCTGTGCTCCCGGGAGCCCGGAGCCCGAGGGCACAAGGCCTCCCGCTGCACAAGAAACGATCTCCCGTGGGGGCCGCGGGTCCCCCGGGCTCCGAGCAGGAACCGGAGCTGCCCACATGCGTCCTGCCAAGGAAGGATCAGCCCGGGCTCGCCGGCCCCGTGGCCACAAGGCTCCTCCTGCCCGCCGGGCCTCCGTGTGGGCTGGCTCACCTTCCCCTCAGCAGGGATGGCCAGGCCCTGGCCTAGCTCGGTCCCCTCCCCCGAAGCACCCCACACACACCCTGGCCGCTGCCGGGTCCGGAACCCCGTTCCCATCGGGCCCCGTGCACGCCCGCACCCACGCAGGGACACACCCACGCACGCGCAGCCCACGACGAGTCCCTCGACCCGTCGTGGGAACAGATGCTCGCTGACGGTCTCGAGGTTCCTGAAGAACCCCGTCGCTCCTGCCCAGGAACTGCCTCCTGCCACGGCATCCCCGTGAGAACCCTCCTGGCACAGACCACGTGGCTGAAACGCACACGCTGAGCACACCCCGGGTCGGACAGGGCGTGGACCCACGGGAACACACACGCAGCTGTGAGTGGGAACCTGGGAGTCTCCTCGGGAGGATCTCCCGAGCCGGACCTATGCTGACTCCCTGACCGCCCCCCACCCCATTGCACACGCGGGTGCATGCCCAACACCGACGGGCCCCTGCATGCGGGCAGGGCTCAGCGCGGTGGCCTGCTGCCATCAGCACCACCGAAACAAGTCCGATGTGTGGGGGCCACTGTCTGGACGCGGCATGGGGTGAGGGGTGAGCACGGAGCGGCTGGGGGAGGGGCCCTCGGGGACTCGGGTGTGAGGAGGAAGTCGGGGCAGGGGTCCCCAGGAAGCGGTGACCTCACTTCCCTGACCACAGAGCCCAACAGAATTGGAACCCACGTCACCAGGCACCCACATTCCAGGGACGCCCCCCTGCGCAGCTCGTTGCTTTGGACATCGTCCAACCGACACCATGTTCGCATGCTGCCTCCCAAACTCGGGACGGTGGAGACGGAGGACAGCGCGCCCGGCTACCACTTCCCCGCGCTCTGGAGGTCCTTTCAGGGCTGCCCGACGCCTCTGGCCTTTCGGCCGAAAGGAGACTAAGGTGACACCGGGAGGCCAGAGCCGGCCGCCCAGCCCCACACGCTCGCATCGACGGGCGCAGCCACGGGTCCCCTCAACGGCTGGGCTTGTGTGTGTAAGTGTCTGTGTGTGTGTGTGTGTGTGTGTGTGTGTGTGTGTGTGTCTGAGAGCGTGCCTGTGCAGGTATGTGTCTGGAAGGAGGGCTCACGTGCGGTGGGGCCTTCCTGAGCAGGAGCAGGTGGATGAGGGCTAAGATGCCCGGTGGGCAGGTCGCGGTCAAGGTGAAGGCTGGCTGGGTGGGACAGGTGTGGGGGATGTGAGCTCCTGGCCAGGGTCGATCCCCAGAGCCCTGCAGGTGTGGGTCCCGGGACCGGGGGTAGGGCTGGGCAGGCACAGGTCTGGGGCCCATGTGGGAGCAGCAGGGGGACCGGGCAAGAGGAGAGTGGGGTCGGCCGGGCGGGGCTGGGATGGCTCCGGGCCAGCGACCGGTCCCTGTCTTTGCAGAAGGCCACGGAGGAAGAGACGAGGCAGGCGGCCACCACCTCCTCCCTGACCCAGGAGTCCGCAGGCCCAGGAAAGGCTTCCGAGCCTGCCAGGCCACCTGCGGAAGCCGAGCCCCAGGGTGAGAAGGCGGGGCGGGGCTGGGTGCCTGGGTGTGTGCGGGGACGGGTCGGTGCTGGGCCCACAGGGACAAGCCCCACAGGCTGGTGCGGGGCCAGGAGCAAGGACTGGGCTCAGAGCACCCAGCGGGGACACTGCCCTCGGGGAGCCATCCCGCTGAGGGTTCCTTCCCTGGCTGCGGCCTCTCCGCGACGCCCCGCCTGGGTCCTGGGGGCGCCAAGGCACATGCAGAGGCAGGCAAGCGCGGGACCTTCTCTCCTCTCACAGCTGCTCCTGGCAAGGAGCTCGGGCCCCTCCTGACATCAGCAGGAGCTGGGGATTGGGAGACGGTGCCTGCCGCCTCCTCAGCCGGGGACCCGCCGCCAGCAGGTGACCAGGAACCGGGCCCCGCGGAGCCTGACGCTGCCCAGGAAGAGCTGCGGCCTGCTCCTGCCCCAGGCCGTGCTCCTGCTCCTGCTCCTCTCAGGATCCTGCGCCTTCCCCCGTCCCCGCCCGGGCCCCTCATCCTGCCACAGGCCCAGGTCCTGCCCTGCATCCTGCACCAGCCAGCACCACCGCACCTGAGCCAGCTGCAAACCCTGCCGCTGCCCCTGCCCCGTCCCCTGCCCCGGCCTTGGCCACGGCCCCTTCCCCGGCCTGCGCCCCTCTTACTGCCCCACACCCAGCCCCTGCCCCAGCCCCTGCAAGGACTGATTCTCCTTGCCTGGCCCCTGCCCCTTCGCCTGCCACGGAGACAGCTGCTGCCCCTTCCCCTGCCCGTGCCTCTGCCCTTCTTCTTGCCCCACACCCAGCTCGTGTATCTGATCCTGCCCCTTCGCCTGCCCCGACCCAGGCCACGGACACCTCCCCTGTCCCCGCCTGTACCCCTGATCCTGACCCAGTCCCGGCTCGGGCCCTGGATCCTGCGCCAGCCATCGCCGGGACACCTCTCCCAGCTCCAGCCCCTTCCACGGCCCCTTCCCTTGCCCCTGCCAGGATCCCTGCCCCTTGGCCTGCCCCTGCCTCTGCCCCTGCCAGGACCCCTACCCCTTCACCTGCCTGTGACCCTGCTCCTGCCCCAGACCCAGCTCCTGCCCCTTCTCCAAACCCCGCCAGGACCACTGGCCACTCCCCTGCCCCTGCCTCTGCCTTCCTTCCTGCCCCAGGCCCAGTTCCTACCCGGGATCCTGCCCCTGCCCCTGCCCCTGGCCCTGCCCCTGCCCATGCCCATGCCATTGCCTCTGCCCCGATTCCTGCCCCACACGCATGTCCTGCACCTCTTCCTGCCCCTGCCCCTTTCCCTGCCTGGAAGACTGCCCCTTCCCGTGTTCCTCCCTGGGTCCCTGTTCCTGCTCCAGACCCCACCCGTCCTCCTGCTCCTGCCCCTGCCCCTGCCGCTTGCCCACCCCCTTCCCCTGCCCCTCCAAGGACCACTGGCCCTTCCCTTGCCCCTCTCAGGGCCCCTCTGTCTTCGCCTCTCCCTGCCTGGGCCCCTGCTCCTGCCCGAGACCCAGGTCCTGCCCCTGCTCCTGCCCCTTCTCCTGCTCCTGCCTGGGTCCCTCTTGCTGCTCCACACCCAGGCCCTGCCGCTTCCCCGGCCTCGGCCAGGACCGCTGCCCCTCCCTTTGCCCCTCACAGGGCCACTGTCTCTTCCCCTGCCTCTCCCTGTTCCCACCGGACACCTGTTCCAGCCCCACACCCAGCTCCTGCCCCTTGCTCCTGCCCTTTCCCCTGGCCCTGCCTGCACTCCTCTTCCTGGCCCTGACCCAGCTCCAGCCCTGCATGCTGCAGCGGCCGCTCCTGCTGACCCTTTCCGTCCCCTTGCTCCTGCTCCTGCCCCGGTCCCAGCTCTTGCACCAGGCCCAGCTCCTGTGCCGGCCCCTGTCCCAACACCTGCCCCTACACCTGCTCCTGCGGGGCTCCCAGAGCCCCATCCAGAGGCCCCCGCCCTGCGGGGAGAGCTCCCTGGACGGGTACCCTCCGTTCCATGCCCCGACCCCGATGGCCCGCCGCCACGGTTCATCCCCTCCGCCTGGGTTCTTTCTCTCTGCTTCGGTCTCACCATCATCCTAGCTTTGCATGCCCTCGACGCTCTCGCCTATCTCTTTTAAATAAAATGCATCGTTTTTCCGTGGAACCCGTGCTCAACCCTAAGTCCGTCCCCGGCGGCGCCGCCCCACCCGCCCACCCCCCCACCGCCCCCAACAGCCCAGAACATCGCTGTGGAACAACTCCTTCCCCGAAGGGGACCCTGAGCCCAAGCCCTCCCTGCCCATTGCTCCCCCAGTCCGGCCCCTCGCCACGCCTCAGCTGATTTCTCTCTCCCTTCCTTCCCCTGTTCTGGACGTTTCTGGGAGGGGGATCACTCTGGAGGTGCCCGGGTGTCTGCCCACCTCTTTTCAAAGGGGACTGGGTTTTGTCCTGGGCGTCTTGGACATGGAACTTGCCCCCTGCCATACCGAAAACCCCGAAGGGTTCTAGAGGAGATGGGATCACGGAGGCCCCTTGAGTGCAGAGGGGTCCAAGGTCGGGGCCGTGACCCCTGTTCCCGCCGGGACACCACAGCCTGACCCCAGATGCGACCCGGCAGCTTCCTCCCGGGGCCTGCACACACACCAGGGCGAGGCACACAGCTGGAAGACACACCCCACACGGCATACCCATCGCTCACAACCCAAGGCCAGAGAAAGCTCTCCCCGGCCTCTGGTGCCCCCCAGGCTCCAAGGCACCGGGTCCCACAACGACACAGACCGAAAGCATGCCAGGTGGATGGGGAGGGGGGTGCGGGGGGCCGGCGGCGGACAGGCCACGCGGGGAGCCCGTGTCAGCGATGCGGGAGCTCCCCGGGAAGGCCTCTGGCCAAGGAAACCCTACGGAGGCAGCGCGCGTCCCCCTCAGACCGGCCGGTGTCTGGCCTGAGGACCAGCAGCCCTGGGGAGAACGTGCCGACACGGAGGTCCAGGGCACGTCCCCCGGAGAGAAGGGGGACGGGCACCCCTGTCTGGGACCACAGCGGGCAGCACCCATCCCAGCCCGCAGGGGCACCCATCACCTAGCAGTGCTCGTCCGGGGACTCAGCCCGCCACCTCTGGCACGGTGTTTCACGCCAGAAGGGAGAGAGCAGGGTGAGGCAGTCGGGGAGCGCTCATGCCCAGGGACGTGGACGCCGTCCTCGGTCCCAGTGCTCAGGTGACAACGTCCTGGAGCTAACCGTCCCAGTCTCCTCCGGGGCACCGGATCCGGGAAGCCCCTCCTGAGAGCCCTCCTGCCCCCCCTGCTCCTGGGAACAGTCACAATCGGTGGACGAGGAGGTGGACAGGGTCCAGGATGGCAGAAGGCCATCCAGGATGGCCCAGGAGGAGGAAGGGCAGGACGGCGAGGACAGATGCACCTGCCCTGAGCCACCATCCAGGGTCTGGCCGGGGATGCCCTCGCACCTCCCTCCACCCAAGGACTCCAGAGGCATGGGCCGCACTCCTGGGCTTTCACGGCCTCCCTCCCTCATGCCTTCAGTCCCTCAGTCCTTCCTTCCCTCCCTCCTGCCCTCCCTCCCCCTCTAGGCCTTCCTCTTCTTTCCCTCCCTCCTTTCCTCCCTCTCCCCCAGCTTGACTCCCTCCATTCCTCCCTCACCCAGCAGAGGCTCTGGGGTCCCAGCAGGGAACTGAGCCCTGGGGCTTCATCCGGGAGCAGCCCCAACCACATGGTCCCTGTCCCCGGGGCACTCACGGTCACTGTGGGCGCTGACGGGGCCCGGTCCTCAGGTTGAGCAGCGGGATGGCCACTTGGAATCCGCTGCGGAACACGGGGGCCGGCTGCACAGAGGGCGGAAGAGAACGAGGCTTAGCACTGCCTCCAGAAACATCGAGTCCTCCACGTGACGCCCTGGGCGTCCTCGTGGCCCACCGGCCCCAATCCCCCGAAGCCCCAAAGACTGCGTCGGGCCGTGTTGACTGGGGCTTTGGGGCACCGCTCTTGGGCCCCAGGAACAGCATCGCAGCCAACATCCCCAGGGCCTCCGAGTTTTCCTAAGGACCTCGCAGGTCCTCTGAGCCTGACGTCGTCCTCCTTGGGAAGCAATGTCCTGTCGACCCCCGTGTCTGTCTCCTGCCTCTTCTGGGATCCCTCACGGCCACACCCACCACGTGGGGCTGCCATGACCAGGACACACCCTGTGCCCCGTGGCGGACGCCCGCCTCCAACGCTGGGCCCCTCACAAGCCCGGTGCGCTGGGCCAGGCCTGGGCGCTCGCTCGGGGGTCCCCGGACATCTCCGGTGCAGTGCCCTGAGCCTGCCGGCGCTGGGTCGCCTCAGACCAGCCCGGGAGGCCAGCCGGGGGGCCCCTAGGCCAGGCAGGGAGGCGCCAGGCCAGGAGGTCCGGACGAGCCGCTCCCGGGCCCAGTGTGGGGAGCCCGGGCCGAGGCTGCTCCCCCAACGGAGGAGGACCTGGGCCCAGGGAGCTGAGTGGGGACAGGGCACAATGAGCCCAAGCTGGGCAGAGAGCTCCGGGGTGGGGGGGTGCCTTGACCTCGGGCCCACTGGGAGACCACATCCCCCCCACAGGGCTCGGTCCCCTGGCGGGGGAAGGTGGTCGTCGGGATGTCCAGGCTCCCGGGCTGCACGGCCGGCAGCCGCTGGCTGGCGTGGGAGGAGGCACGGCTGGCGCAGGAGAGAGCCCTCGGCAGAGAGGAGGGGGCAGGTGCTCCCGCGGCGGCAGGTGCCCGAGGGCGGGCGGCGTGCGCCGGCCTCCGCCGGAAGGCAGAGCCGCGCCAGCCCCGGTGCCCCGAGGCCAAGGCCGAGACCCTCTCCAGCATTGGCCACCGCACCCTCTTGTCTCCACCGACAACCCCACTGTGCCGGGTCTCGGCCGCTTGCTGTCTTTGCACCGGACTTGCCATCCTGCCTTGACCGAGCGGCTACCCTCTGTGGACTGAGGTCCAAAACAAGGACCAGAGGGGCCTGGGGGTATCCACGACCTCGCTCAGCCGGTGAGGGACCGGGCGGCCACCATGCCCCAGCTCCCCCTGTGCTTCTGCCTGGAGTCCTGCCCCGGCTTCCTCGGAAGGAGGAACCCCCAGCACCGTGAGTGTGGGCCCCACTTCCCAGGCCGGGCTCTTCACCCACGGCCCCCTCTGCCGCCCTCCCTGCATCGACTATGCCGACAACAAGGACGAAGATGTGGACGGGACGGCGTGGGAGGACCCCCGCACCCACGGCGGATGGCGGCTCCGAGGATGGGCTCATCCTCAGCTGTGCTCCCGGGAGCCCGGAGCCCGAGGGCACAAGGCCTCCCGCTGCACAAGAAACGATCTCCCGTGGGGGCCGCGGGTCCCCCGGGCTCCGAGCAGGAACCGGAGCTGCCCACATGCGTCCTGCCAAGGAAGGATCAGCCCGGGCTCGCCGGCCCCGTGGCCACAAGGCTCCTCCTGCCCGCCGGGCCTCCGTGTGGGCTGGCTCACCTTCCCCTCAGCAGGGATGGCCAGGCCCTGGCCTAGCTCGGTCCCCTCCCCCGAAGCACCCCACACACACCCTGGCCGCTGCCGGGTCCGGAACCCCGTTCCCATCGGGCCCCGTGCACGCCCGCACCCACGCAGGGACACACCCACGCACGCGCAGCCCACGACGAGTCCCTCGACCCGTCGTGGGAACAGATGCTCGCTGACGGTCTCGAGGTTCCTGAAGAACCCCGTCGCTCCTGCCCAGGAACTGCCTCCTGCCACGGCATCCCCGTGAGAACCCTCCTGGCACAGACCACGTGGCTGAAACGCACACGCTGAGCACACCCCGGGTCGGACAGGGCGTGGACCCACGGGAACACACACGCAGCTGTGAGTGGGAACCTGGGAGTCTCCTCGGGAGGATCTCCCGAGCCGGACCTATGCTGACTCCCTGACCGCCCCCCACCCCATTGCACACGCGGGTGCATGCCCAACACCGACGGGCCCCTGCATGCGGGCAGGGCTCAGCGCGGTGGCCTGCTGCCATCAGCACCACCGAAACAAGTCCGATGTGTGGGGGCCACTGTCTGGACGCGGCATGGGGTGAGGGGTGAGCACGGAGCGGCTGGGGGAGGGGCCCTCGGGGACTCGGGTGTGAGGAGGAAGTCGGGGCAGGGGTCCCCAGGAAGCGGTGACCTCACTTCCCTGACCACAGAGCCCAACAGAATTGGAACCCACGTCACCAGGCACCCACATTCCAGGGACGCCCCCCTGCGCAGCTCGTTGCTTTGGACATCGTCCAACCGACACCATGTTCGCATGCTGCCTCCCAAACTCGGGACGGTGGAGACGGAGGACAGCGCGCCCGGCTACCACTTCCCCGCGCTCTGGAGGTCCTTTCAGAGCTGCCCGACGCCTCTGGCCTTTCGGCCGAAAGGAGACTAAGGTGACACCGGGAGGCCAGAGCCGTCCGCCCAGCCCCACACGCTCGCATCGACGGGCGCAGCCACGGGTCCCCTCAACGGCTGGGCTTGTGTGTGTAAGTGTCTGTGTGTGTGTGTGTGTGTGTGTGTGTGTGTGTGTGTCTGAGAGCGTGCCTGTGCAGGTATGTGTCTGGAAGGAGGGCTCACGTGCGGTGGGGCCTTCCTGAGCAGGAGCAGGTGGATGAGGGCTAAGATGCCCGGTGGGCAGGTCGCGGTCAAGGTGAAGGCTGGCTGGGTGGGACAGGTGTGGGGGATGTGAGCTCCTGGCCAGGGTCGATCCCCAGAGCCCTGCAGGTGTGGGTCCCGGGACCGGGGGTAGGGCTGGGCAGGCACAGGTCTGGGGCCCATGTGGGAGCAGCAGGGGGACCGGGCAAGAGGAGAGTGGGGTCGGCCGGGCGGGGCTGGGATGGCTCCGGGCCAGCGACCGGTCCCTGTCTTTGCAGAAGGCCACGGAGGAAGAGACGAGGCAGGCGGCCACCACCTCCTCCCTGACCCAGGAGTCCGCAGGCCCAGGAAAGGCTTCCGAGCCTGCCAGGCCACCTGCGGAAGCCGAGCCCCAGGGTGAGAAGGCGGGGCGGGGCTGGGTGCCTGGGTGTGTGCGGGGACGGGTCGGTGCTGGGCCCACAGGGACAAGCCCCACAGGCTGGTGCGGGGCCAGGAGCAAGGACTGGGCTCAGAGCACCCAGCGGGGACACTGCCCTCGGGGAGCCATCCCGCTGAGGGTTCCTTCCCTGGCTGCGGCCTCTCCGCGACGCCCCGCCTGGGTCCTGGGGGCGCCAAGGCACATGCAGAGGCAGGCAAGCGCGGGACCTTCTCTCCTCTCACAGCTGCTCCTGGCAAGGAGCTCGGGCCCCTCCTGACATCAGCAGGAGCTGGGGATTGGGAGACGGTGCCTGCCGCCTCCTCAGCCGGGGACCCGCCGCCAGCAGGTGACCAGGAACCGGGCCCCGCGGAGCCTGACGCTGCCCAGGAAGAGCTGCGGCCTGCTCCTGCCCCAGGCCGTGCTCCTGCTCCTGCTCCTCTCAGGATCCTGCGCCTTCCCCCGTCCCCGCCCGGGCCCCTCATCCTGCCACAGGCCCAGGTCCTGCCCTGCATCCTGCACCAGCCAGCACCACCGCACCTGAGCCAGCTGCAAACCCTGCCGCTGCCCCTGCCCCGTCCCCTGCCCCGGCCTTGGCCACGGCCCCTTCCCCGGCCTGCGCCCCTCTTACTGCCCCACACCCAGCCCCTGCCCCAGCCCCTGCAAGGACTGATTCTCCTTGCCTGGCCCCTGCCCCTTCGCCTGCCACGGAGACAGCTGCTGCCCCTTCCCCTGCCCGTGCCTCTGCCCTTCTTCTTGCCCCACACCCAGCTCGTGTATCTGATCCTGCCCCTTCGCCTGCCCCGACCCAGGCCACGGACACCTCCCCTGTCCCCGCCTGTACCCCTGATCCTGACCCAGTCCCGGCTCGGGCCCTGGATCCTGCGCCAGCCATCGCCGGGACACCTCTCCCAGCTCCAGCCCCTTCCACGGCCCCTTCCCTTGCCCCTGCCAGGATCCCTGCCCCTTGGCCTGCCCCTGCCTCTGCCCCTGCCAGGACCCCTACCCCTTCACCTGCCTGTGACCCTGCTCCTGCCCCAGACCCAGCTCCTGCCCCTTCTCCAAACCCCGCCAGGACCACTGGCCACTCCCCTGCCCCTGCCTCTGCCCTCCTTCCTGCCCCAGGCCCAGTTCCTACCCGGGATCCTGCCCCTGCCCCTGCCCCTGGCCCTGCCCCTGCCCATGCCCATGCCCATGCCATTGCCTCTGCCCCGATTCCTGCCCCACACGCATGTCCTGCACCTCTTCCTGCCCCTGCCCCTTTCCCTGCCTGGAAGACTGCCCCTTCCCGTGTTCCTCCCTGGGTCCCTGTTCCTGCTCCAGACCCCACCCGTCCTCCTGCTCCTGCCCCTGCCCCTGCCGCTTGCCCACCCCCTTCCCCTGCCCCTCCAAGGACCACTGGCCCTTCCCTTGCCCCTCTCAGGGCCCCTCTGTCTTCGCCTCTCCCTGCCTGGGCCCCTGCTCCTGCCCGAGACCCAGGTCCTGCCCCTGCTCCTGCCCCTTCTCCTGCTCCTGCCTGGGTCCCTCTTGCTGCTCCACACCCAGGCCCTGCCGCTTCCCCGGCCTCGGCCAGGACCGCTGCCCCTCCCTTTGCCCCTCACAGGGCCACTGTCTCTTCCCCTGCCTCTCCCTGTTCCCACCGGACACCTGTTCCAGCCCCACACCCAGCTCCTGCCCCTTGCTCCTGCCCTTTCCCCTGGCCCTGCCTGCACTCCTCTTCCTGGCCCTGACCCAGCTCCAGCCCTGCATGCTGCAGCGGCCGCTCCTGCTGACCCTTTCCGTCCCCTTGCTCCTGCTCCTGCCCCGGTCCCAGCTCTTGCACCAGGCCCAGCTCCTGTGCCGGCCCCTGTCCCAACACCTGCCCCTACACCTGCTCCTGCGGGGCTCCCAGAGCCCCATCCAGAGGCCCCCGCCCTGCGGGGAGAGCTCCCTGGACGGGTACCCTCCGTTCCATGCCCCGACCCCGATGGCCCGCCGCCACGGTTCATCCCCTCCGCCTGGGTTCTTTCTCTCTGCTTCGGTCTCACCATCATCCTAGCTTTGCATGCCCTCGACGCTCTCGCCTATCTCTTTTAAATAAAATGCATCGTTTTTCCGTGGAACCCGTGCTCAACCCTAAGTCCGTCCCCGGCGGCGCCGCCCCACCCGCCCACCCCCCCACCGCCCCCAACAGCCCAGAACATCGCTGTGGAACAACTCCTTCCCCGAAGGGGACCCTGAGCCCAAGCCCTCCCTGCCCATTGCTCCCCCAGTCCGGCCCCTCGCCACGCCTCAGCTGATTTCTCTCTCCCTTCCTTCCCCTGTTCTGGACGTTTCTGGGAGGGGGATCACTCTGGAGGTGCCCGGGTGTCTGCCCACCTCTTTTCAAAGGGGACTGGGTTTTGTCCTGGGCGTCTTGGACATGGAACTTGCCCCCTGCCATACCGAAAACCCCGAAGGGTTCTAGAGGAGATGGGATCACGGAGGCCCCTTGAGTGCAGAGGGGTCCAAGGTCGGGGCCGTGACCCCTGTTCCCGCCGGGACACCACAGCCTGACCCCAGATGCCACCCGGCAGCTTCCTCCCGGGGCCTGCACACACACCAGGGCGAGGCACACAGCTGGAAGACACACCCCACACGGCATACCCATCGCTCACAACCCAAGGCCAGAGAAAGCTCTCCCCGGCCTCTGGTGCCCCCCAGGCTCCAAGGCACCGGGTCCCACAACGACACAGACCGAAAGCATGCCAGGTGGATGGGGAGGGGGGTGCGGGGGGCCGGCGGCGGACAGGCCACGCGGGGAGCCCGTGTCAGCGATGCGGGAGCTCCCCGGGAAGGCCTCTGGCCAAGGAAACCCTACGGAGGCAGCGCGCGTCCCCCTCAGACCGGCCGGTGTCTGGCCTGAGGACCAGCAGCCCTGGGGAGAACGTGCCGACACGGAGGTCCAGGGCACGTCCCCCGGAGAGAAGGGGGACGGGCACCCCTGTCTGGGACCACAGCGGGCAGCACCCATCCCAGCCCGCAGGGGCACCCATCACCTAGCAGTGCTCGTCCGGGGACTCAGCCCGCCACCTCTGGCACGGTGTTTCACGCCAGAAGGGAGAGAGCAGGGTGAGGCAGTCGGGGAGCGCTCATGCCCAGGGACGTGGACGCCGTCCTCGGTCCCAGTGCTCAGGTGACAACGTCCTGGAGCTAACCGTCCCAGTCTCCTCCGGGGCACCGGATCCGGGAAGCCCCTCCTGAGAGCCCTCCTGCCCCCCCTGCTCCTGGGAACAGTCACAATCGGTGGACGAGGAGGTGGACAGGGTCCAGGATGGCAGAAGGCCATCCAGGATGGCCCAGGAGGAGGAAGGGCAGGACGGCGAGGACAGATGCACCTGCCCTGAGCCACCATCCAGGGTCTGGCCGGGGATGCCCTCGCACCTCCCTCCACCCAAGGACTCCAGAGGCATGGGCCGCACTCCTGGGCTTTCACGGCCTCCCTCCCTCATGCCTTCAGTCCCTCAGTCCTTCCTTCCCTCCCTCCTGCCCTCCCTCCCCCTCTAGGCCTTCCTCTTCTTTCCCTCCCTCCTTTCCTCCCTCTCCCCCAGCTTGACTCCCTCCATTCCTCCCTCACCCAGCAGAGGCTCTGGGGTCCCAGCAGGGAACTGAGCCCTGGGGCTTCATCCGGGAGCAGCCCCAACCACATGGTCCCTGTCCCCGGGGCACTCACGGTCACTGTGGGCGCTGACGGGGCCCGGTCCTCAGGTTGAGCAGCGGGATGGCCACTTGGAATCCGCTGCGGAACACGGGGGCCGGCTGCACAGAGGGCGGAAGAGAACGAGGCTTAGCACTGCCTCCAGAAACATCGAGTCCTCCACGTGACGCCCTGGGCGTCCTCGTGGCCCACCGGCCCCAATCCCCCGAAGCCCCAAAGACTGCGTCGGGCCGTGTTGACTGGGGCTTTGGGGCACCGCTCTTGGGCCCCAGGAACAGCATCGCAGCCAACATCCCCAGGGCCTCCGAGTTTTCCTAAGGACCTCGCAGGTCCTCTGAGCCTGACGTCGTCCTCCTTGGGAAGCAATGTCCTGTCGACCCCCGTGTCTGTCTCCTGCCTCTTCTGGGATCCCTCACGGCCACACCCACCACGTGGGGCTGCCATGACCAGGACACACCCTGTGCCCCGTGGCGGACGCCCGCCTCCAACGCTGGGCCCCTCACAAGCCCGGTGCGCTGGGCCAGGCCTGGGCGCTCGCTCGGGGGTCCCCGGACATCTCCGGTGCAGTGCCCTGAGCCTGCCGGCGCTGGGTCGCCTCAGACCAGCCCGGGAGGCCAGCCGGGGGGCCCCTAGGCCAGGCAGGGAGGCGCCAGGCCAGGAGGTCCGGACGAGCCGCTCCCGGGCCCAGTGTGGGGAGCCCGGGCCGAGGCTGCTCCCCCAACGGAGGAGGACCTGGGCCCAGGGAGCTGAGTGGGGACAGGGCACAATGAGCCCAAGCTGGGCAGAGAGCTCCGGGGGGGGGGGTGCCTTGACCTCGGGCCCACTGGGAGACCACATCCCCCCCACAGGGCTCGGTCCCCTGGCGGGGGAAGGTGGTCGTCGGGATGTCCAGGCTCCCGGGCTGCACGGCCGGCAGCCGCTGGCTGGCGTGGGAGGAGGCACGGCTGGCGCAGGAGAGAGCCCTCGGCAGAGAGGAGGGGGCAGGTGCTCCCGCGGCGGCAGGTGCCCGAGGGCGGGCGGCGTGCGCCGGCCTCCGCCGGAAGGCAGAGCCGCACCAGCCCCGGTGCCCCGAGGCCAAGGCCGAGACCCTCTCCAGCATTGGCCACCGCACCCTCTTGTCTCCACCGACAACCCCACTGTGCCGGGTCTCGGCCGCTTGCTGTCTTTGCACCGGACTTGCCATCCTGCCTTGACCGAGCGGCTACCCTCTGTGGACTGAGGTCCAAAACAAGGACCAGAGGGGCCTGGGGGTATCCACGACCTCGCTCAGCCGGTGAGGGACCGGGCGGCCACCATGCCCCAGCTCCCCCTCTGCTTCTGCCTGGAGTCCTGCCCCGGCTTCCTCGGAAGGAGGAACCCCCAGCACCGTGAGTGTGGGCCCCACTTCCCAGGCCGGGCTCTTCACCCACGGCCCCCTCTGCCGCCCTCCCTGCATCGACTATGCCGACAACAAGGACGAAGATGTGGACGGGACGGCGTGGGAGGACCCCCGCACCCACGGCGGATGGCGGCTCCGAGGATGGGCTCATCCTCAGCTGTGCTCCCGGGAGCCCGGAGCCCGAGGGCACAAGGCCTCCCGCTGCACAAGAAACGATCTCCCGTGGGGGCCGCGGGTCCCCCGGGCTCCGAGCAGGAACCGGAGCTGCCCACATGCGTCCTGCCAAGGAAGGATCAGCCCGGGCTCGCCGGCCCCGTGGCCACAAGGCTCCTCCTGCCCGCCGGGCCTCCGTGTGGGCTGGCTCACCTTCCCCTCAGCAGGGATGGCCAGGCCCTGGCCTAGCTCGGTCCCCTCCCCCGAAGCACCCCACACACACCCTGGCCGCTGCCGGGTCCGGAACCCCGTTCCCATCGGGCCCCGTGCACGCCCGCACCCACGCAGGGACACACCCACGCACGCGCAGCCCACGACGAGTCCCTCGACCCGTCGTGGGAACAGATGCTCGCTGACGGTCTCCAGGTTCCTGAAGAACCCCGTCGCTCCTGCCCAGGAACTGCCTCCTGCCACGGCATCCCCGTGAGAACCCTCCTGGCACAGACCACGTGGCTGAAACGCACACGCTGAGCACACCCCGGGTCGGACAGGGCGTGGACCCACGGGAACACACACGCAGCTGTGAGTGGGAACCTGGGAGTCTCCTCGGGAGGATCTCCCGAGCCGGACCTATGCTGACTCCCTGACCGCCCCCCACCCCATTGCACACGCGGGTGCATGCCCAACACCGACGGGCCCCTGCATGCGGGCAGGGCTCAGCGCGGTGGCCTGCTGCCATCAGCACCACCGAAACAAGTCCGATGTGTGGGGGCCACTGTCTGGACGCGGCATGGGGTGAGGGGTGAGCACGGAGCGGCTGGGGGAGGGGCCCTCGGGGACTCGGGTGTGAGGAGGAAGTCGGGGCAGGGGTCCCCAGGAAGCGGTGACCTCACTTCCCTGACCACAGAGCCCAACAGAATTGGAACCCACGTCACCAGGCACCCACATTCCAGGGACGCCCCCCTGCGCAGCTCGTTGCTTTGGACATCGTCCAACCGACACCATGTTCGCATGCTGCCTCCCAAACTCGGGACGGTGGAGACGGAGGACAGCGCGCCCGGCTACCACTTCCCCGCGCTCTGGAGGTCCTTTCAGGGCTGCCCGACGCCTCTGGCCTTTCGGCCGAAAGGAGACTAAGGTGACACCGGGAGGCCAGAGCCGGCCGCCCAGCCCCACACGCTCGCATCGACGGGCGCAGCCACGGGTCCCCTCAACGGCTGGGCTTGTGTGTGTAAGTGTCTGTGTGTGTGTGTGTGTGTGTGTGTGTGTGTGTGTGTGTCTGAGAGCGTGCCTGTGCAGGTATGTGTCTGGAAGGAGGGCTCACGTGCGGTGGGGCCTTCCTGAGCAGGAGCAGGTGGATGAGGGCTAAGATGCCCGGTGGGCAGGTCGCGGTCAAGGTGAAGGCTGGCTGGGTGGGACAGGTGTGGGGGATGTGAGCTCCTGGCCAGGGTCGATCCCCAGAGCCCTGCAGGTGTGGGTCCCGGGACCGGGGGTAGGGCTGGGCAGGCACAGGTCTGGGGCCCATGTGGGAGCAGCAGGGGGACCGGGCAAGAGGAGAGTGGGGTCGGCCGGGCGGGGCTGGGATGGCTCCGGGCCAGCGACCGGTCCCTGTCTTTGCAGAAGGCCACGGAGGAAGAGACGAGGCAGGCGGCCACCACCTCCTCCCTGACCCAGGAGTCCGCAGGCCCAGGAAAGGCTTCCGAGCCTGCCAGGCCACCTGCGGAAGCCGAGCCCCAGGGTGAGAAGGCGGGGCGGGGCTGGGTGCCTGGGTGTGTGCGGGGACGGGTCGGTGCTGGGCCCACAGGGACAAGCCCCACAGGCTGGTGCGGGGCCAGGAGCAAGGACTGGGCTCAGAGCACCCAGCGGGGACACTGCCCTCGGGGAGCCATCCCGCTGAGGGTTCCTTCCCTGGCTGCGGCCTCTCCGCGACGCCCCGCCTGGGTCCTGGGGGCGCCAAGGCACATGCAGAGGCAGGCAAGCGCGGGACCTTCTCTCCTCTCACAGCTGCTCCTGGCAAGGAGCTCGGGCCCCTCCTGACATCAGCAGGAGCTGGGGATTGGGAGACGGTGCCTGCCGCCTCCTCAGCCGGGGACCCGCCGCCAGCAGGTGACCAGGAACCGGGCCCCGCGGAGCCTGACGCTGCCCAGGAAGAGCTGCGGCCTGCTCCTGCCCCAGGCCGTGCTCCTGCTCCTGCTCCTCTCAGGATCCTGCGCCTTCCCCCGTCCCCGCCCGGGCCCCTCATCCTGCCACAGGCCCAGGTCCTGCCCTGCATCCTGCACCAGCCAGCACCACCGCACCTGAGCCAGCTGCAAACCCTGCCGCTGCCCCTGCCCCGTCCCCTGCCCCGGCCTTGGCCACGGCCCCTTCCCCGGCCTGCGCCCCTCTTACTGCCCCACACCCAGCCCCTGCCCCAGCCCCTGCAAGGACTGATTCTCCTTGCCTGGCCCCTGCCCCTTCGCCTGCCACGGAGACAGCTGCTGCCCCTTCCCCTGCCCGTGCCTCTGCCCTTCTTCTTGCCCCACACCCAGCTCGTGTATCTGATCCTGCCCCTTCGCCTGCCCCGACCCAGGCCACGGACACCTCCCCTGTCCCCGCCTGTACCCCTGATCCTGACCCAGTCCCGGCTCGGGCCCTGGATCCTGCGCCAGCCATCGCCGGGACACCTCTCCCAGCTCCAGCCCCTTCCACGGCCCCTTCCCTTGCCCCTGCCAGGATCCCTGCCCCTTGGCCTGCCCCTGCCTCTGCCCCTGCCAGGACCCCTACCCCTTCACCTGCCTGTGACCCTGCTCCTGCCCCAGACCCAGCTCCTGCCCCTTCTCCAAACCCCGCCAGGACCACTGGCCACTCCCCTGCCCCTGCCTCTGCCTTCCTTCCTGCCCCAGGCCCAGTTCCTACCCGGGATCCTGCCCCTGCCCCTGCCCCTGGCCCTGCCCCTGCCCATGCCCATGCCATTGCCTCTGCCCCGATTCCTGCCCCACACGCATGTCCTGCACCTCTTCCTGCCCCTGCCCCTTTCCCTGCCTGGAAGACTGCCCCTTCCCGTGTTCCTCCCTGGGTCCCTGTTCCTGCTCCAGACCCCACCCGTCCTCCTGCTCCTGCCCCTGCCCCTGCCGCTTGCCCACCCCCTTCCCCTGCCCCTCCAAGGACCACTGGCCCTTCCCTTGCCCCTCTCAGGGCCCCTCTGTCTTCGCCTCTCCCTGCCTGGGCCCCTGCTCCTGCCCGAGACCCAGGTCCTGCCCCTGCTCCTGCCCCTTCTCCTGCTCCTGCCTGGGTCCCTCTTGCTGCTCCACACCCAGGCCCTGCCGCTTCCCCGGCCTCGGCCAGGACCGCTGCCCCTCCCTTTGCCCCTCACAGGGCCACTGTCTCTTCCCCTGCCTCTCCCTGTTCCCACCGGACACCTGTTCCAGCCCCACACCCAGCTCCTGCCCCTTGCTCCTGCCCTTTCCCCTGGCCCTGCCTGCACTCCTCTTCCTGGCCCTGACCCAGCTCCAGCCCTGCATGCTGCAGCGGCCGCTCCTGCTGACCCTTTCCGTCCCCTTGCTCCTGCTCCTGCCCCGGTCCCAGCTCTTGCACCAGGCCCAGCTCCTGTGCCGGCCCCTGTCCCAACACCTGCCCCTACACCTGCTCCTGCGGGGCTCCCAGAGCCCCATCCAGAGGCCCCCGCCCTGCGGGGAGAGCTCCCTGGACGGGTACCCTCCGTTCCATGCCCCGACCCCGATGGCCCGCCGCCACGGTTCATCCCCTCCGC
The DNA here is from genome assembly GCF_922984935.1 of Meles meles. NCBI lineage: Eukaryota > Metazoa > Chordata > Mammalia > Carnivora > Mustelidae > Meles > Meles meles. The sequence goes on from NW_025721144.1 coordinate 512,676, forward strand.
CTGGGTTCTTTCTCTCTGCTTCGGTCTCACCATCATCCTAGCTTTGCATGCCCTCGACGCTCTCGCCTATCTCTTTTAAATAAAATGCATCGTTTTTCCGTGGAACCCGTGCTCAACCCTAAGTCCGTCCCCGGCGGCGCCGCCCCACCCGCCCACCCCCCCCACCGCCCCCAACAGCCCAGAACATCGCTGTGGAACAACTCCTTCCCCGAAGGGGACCCTGAGCCCAAGCCCTCCCTGCCCATTGCTCCCCCAGTCCGGCCCCTCGCCACGCCTCAGCTGATTTCTCTCTCCCTTCCTTCCCCTGTTCTGGACGTTTCTGGGAGGGGGATCACTCTGGAGGTGCCCGGGTGTCTGCCCACCTCTTTTCAAAGGGGACTGGGTTTTGTCCTGGGCGTCTTGGACATGGAACTTGCCCCCTGCCATACCGAAAACCCCGAAGGGTTCTAGAGGAGATGGGATCACGGAGGCCCCTTGAGTGCAGAGGGGTCCAAGGTCGGGGCCGTGACCCCTGTTCCCGCCGGGACACCACAGCCTGACCCCAGATGCCACCCGGCAGCTTCCTCCCGGGGCCTGCACACACACCAGGGCGAGGCACACAGCTGGAAGACACACCCCACACGGCATACCCATCGCTCACAACCCAAGGCCAGAGAAAGCTCTCCCCGGCCTCTGGTGCCCCCCAGGCTCCAAGGCACCGGGTCCCACAACGACACAGACCGAAAGCATGCCAGGTGGATGGGGAGGGGGGTGCGGGGGGCCGGCGGCGGACAGGCCACGCGGGGAGCCCGTGTCAGCGATGCGGGAGCTCCCCGGGAAGGCCTCTGGCCAAGGAAACCCTACGGAGGCAGCGCGCGTCCCCCTCAGACCGGCCGGTGTCTGGCCTGAGGACCAGCAGCCCTGGGGAGAACGTGCCGACACGGAGGTCCAGGGCACGTCCCCCGGAGAGAAGGGGGACGGGCACCCCTGTCTGGGACCACAGCGGGCAGCACCCATCCCAGCCCGCAGGGGCACCCATCACCTAGCAGTGCTCGTCCGGGGACTCAGCCCGCCACCTCTGGCACGGTGTTTCACGCCAGAAGGGAGAGAGCAGGGTGAGGCAGTCGGGGAGCGCTCATGCCCAGGGACGTGGACGCCGTCCTCGGTCCCAGTGCTCAGGTGACAACGTCCTGGAGCTAACCGTCCCAGTCTCCTCCGGGGCACCGGATCCGGGAAGCCCCTCCTGAGAGCCCTCCTGCCCCCCCTGCTCCTGGGAACAGTCACAATCGGTGGACGAGGAGGTGGACAGGGTCCAGGATGGCAGAAGGCCATCCAGGATGGCCCAGGAGGAGGAAGGGCAGGACGGCGAGGACAGATGCACCTGCCCTGAGCCACCATCCAGGGTCTGGCCGGGGATGCCCTCGCACCTCCCTCCACCCAAGGACTCCAGAGGCATGGGCCGCACTCCTGGGCTTTCACGGCCTCCCTCCCTCATGCCTTCAGTCCCTCAGTCCTTCCTTCCCTCCCTCCTGCCCTCCCTCCCCCTCTAGGCCTTCCTCTTCTTTCCCTCCCTCCTTTCCTCCCTCTCCCCCAGCTTGACTCCCTCCATTCCTCCCTCACCCAGCAGAGGCTCTGGGGTCCCAGCAGGGAACTGAGCCCTGGGGCTTCATCCGGGAGCAGCCCCAACCACATGGTCCCTGTCCCCGGGGCACTCACGGTCACTGTGGGCGCTGACGGGGCCCGGTCCTCAGGTTGAGCAGCGGGATGGCCACTTGGAATCCGCTGCGGAACACGGGGGCCGGCTGCACAGAGGGCGGAAGAGAACGAGGCTTAGCACTGCCTCCAGAAACATCGAGTCCTCCACGTGACGCCCTGGGCGTCCTCGTGGCCCACCGGCCCCAATCCCCCGAAGCCCCAAAGACTGCGTCGGGCCGTGTTGACTGGGGCTTTGGGGCACCGCTCTTGGGCCCCAGGAACAGCATCGCAGCCAACATCCCCAGGGCCTCCGAGTTTTCCTAAGGACCTCGCAGGTCCTCTGAGCCTGACGTCGTCCTCCTTGGGAAGCAATGTCCTGTCGACCCCCGTGTCTGTCTCCTGCCTCTTCTGGGATCCCTCACGGCCACACCCACCACGTGGGGCTGCCATGACCAGGACACACCCTGTGCCCCGTGGCGGACGCCCGCCTCCAACGCTGGGCCCCTCACAAGCCCGGTGCGCTGGGCCAGGCCTGGGCGCTCGCTCGGGGGTCCCCGGACATCTCCGGTGCAGTGCCCTGAGCCTGCCGGCGCTGGGTCGCCTCAGACCAGCCCGGGAGGCCAGCCGGGGGGCCCCTAGGCCAGGCAGGGAGGCGCCAGGCCAGGAGGTCCGGACGAGCCGCTCCCGGGCCCAGTGTGGGGAGCCCGGGCCGAGGCTGCTCCCCCAACGGAGGAGGACCTGGGCCCAGGGAGCTGAGTGGGGACAGGGCACAATGAGCCCAAGCTGGGCAGAGAGCTCCGGGGGGGGGGGTGCCTTGACCTCGGGCCCACTGGGAGACCACATCCCCCCCACAGGGCTCGGTCCCCTGGCGGGGGAAGGTGGTCGTCGGGATGTCCAGGCTCCCGGGCTGCACGGCCGGCAGCCGCTGGCTGGCGTGGGAGGAGGCACGGCTGGCGCAGGAGAGAGCCCTCGGCAGAGAGGAGGGGGCAGGTGCTCCCGCAGCGGCAGGTGCCCGAGGGCGGGCGGCGTGCGCCGGCCTCCGCCGGAAGGCAGAGCCGCACCAGCCCCGGTGCCCCGAGGCCAAGGCCGAGACCCTCTCCAGCATTGGCCACCGCACCCTCTTGTCTCCACCGACAACCCCACTGTGCCGGGTCTCGGCCGCTTGCTGTCTTTGCACCGGACTTGCCATCCTGCCTTGACCGAGCGGCTACCCTCTGTGGACTGAGGTCCAAAACAAGGACCAGAGGGGCCTGGGGGTATCCACGACCTCGCTCAGCCGGTGAGGGACCGGGCGGCCACCATGCCCCAGCTCCCCCTCTGCTTCTGCCTGGAGTCCTGCCCCGGCTTCCTCGGAAGGAGGAACCCCCAGCACCGTGAGTGTGGGCCCCACTTCCCAGGCCGGGCTCTTCACCCACGGCCCCCTCTGCCGCCCTCCCTGCATCGACTATGCCGACAACAAGGACGAAGATGTGGACGGGACGGCGTGGGAGGACCCCCGCACCCACGGCGGATGGCGGCTCCGAGGATGGGCTCATCCTCAGCTGTGCTCCCGGGAGCCCGGAGCCCGAGGGCACAAGGCCTCCCGCTGCACAAGAAACGATCTCCCGTGGGGGCCGCGGGTCCCCCGGGCTCCGAGCAGGAACCGGAGCTGCCCACATGCGTCCTGCCAAGGAAGGATCAGCCCGGGCTCGCCGGCCCCGTGGCCACAAGGCTCCTCCTGCCCTCCGGGCCTCCGTGTGGGCTGGCTCACCTTCCCCTCAGCAGGGATGGCCAGGCCCTGGCCTAGCTCGGTCCCCTCCCCCGAAGCACCCCACACACACCCTGGCCGCTGCCGGGTCCGGAACCCCGTTCCCATCGGGCCCCGTGCACGCCCGCACCCACGCAGGGACACACCCACGCACGCGCAGCCCACGACGAGTCCCTCGACCCGTCGTGGGAACAGATGCTCGCTGACGGTCTCGAGGTTCCTGAAGAACCCCGTCGCTCCTGCCCAGGAACTGCCTCCTGCCACGGCATCCCCGTGAGAACCCTCCTGGCACAGACCACGTGGCTGAAACGCACACGCTGAGCACACCCCGGGTCGGACAGGGCGTGGACCCACGGGAACACACACGCAGCTGTGAGTGGGAACCTGGGAGTCTCCTCGGGAGGATCTCCCGAGCCGGACCTATGCTGACTCCCTGACCGCCCCCCACCCCATTGCACACGCGGGTGCATGCCCAACACCGACGGGCCCCTGCATGCGGGCAGGGCTCAGCGCGGTGGCCTGCTGCCATCAGCACCACCGAAACAAGTCCGATGTGTGGGGGCCACTGTCTGGACGCGGCATGGGGTGAGGGGTGAGCACGGAGCGGCTGGGGGAGGGGCCCTCGGGGACTCGGGTGTGAGGAGGAAGTCGGGGCAGGGGTCCCCAGGAAGCGGTGACCTCACTTCCCTGACCACAGAGCCCAACAGAATTGGAACCCACGTCACCAGGCACCCACATTCCAGGGACGCCCCCCTGCGCAGCTCGTTGCTTTGGACATCGTCCAACCGACACCATGTTCGCATGCTGCCTCCCAAACTCGGGACGGTGGAGACGGAGGACAGCGCGCCCGGCTACCACTTCCCCGCGCTCTGGAGGTCCTTTCAGGGCTGCCCGACGCCTCTGGCCTTTCGGCCGAAAGGAGACTAAGGTGACACCGGGAGGCCAGAGCCGGCCGCCCAGCCCCACACGCTCGCATCGACGGGCGCAGCCACGGGTCCCCTCAACGGCTGGGCTTGTGTGTGTAAGTGTCTGTGTGTGTGTGTGTGTGTGTGTGTGTGTGTGTGTGTGTCTGAGAGCGTGCCTGTGCAGGTATGTGTCTGGAAGGAGGGCTCACGTGCGGTGGGGCCTTCCTGAGCAGGAGCAGGTGGATGAGGGCTAAGATGCCCGGTGGGCAGGTCGCGGTCAAGGTGAAGGCTGGCTGGGTGGGACAGGTGTGGGGGATGTGAGCTCCTGGCCAGGGTCGATCCCCAGAGCCCTGCAGGTGTGGGTCCCGGGACCGGGGGTAGGGCTGGGCAGGCACAGGTCTGGGGCCCATGTGGGAGCAGCAGGGGGACCGGGCAAGAGGAGAGTGGGGTCGGCCGGGCGGGGCTGGGATGGCTCCGGGCCAGCGACCGGTCCCTGTCTTTGCAGAAGGCCACGGAGGAAGAGACGAGGCAGGCGGCCACCACCTCCTCCCTGACCCAGGAGTCCGCAGGCCCAGGAAAGGCTTCCGAGCCTGCCAGGCCACCTGCGGAAGCCGAGCCCCAGGGTGAGAAGGCGGGGCGGGGCTGGGTGCCTGGGTGTGTGCGGGGACGGGTCGGTGCTGGGCCCACAGGGACAAGCCCCACAGGCTGGTGCGGGGCCAGGAGCAAGGACTGGGCTCAGAGCACCCAGCGGGGACACTGCCCTCGGGGAGCCATCCCGCTGAGGGTTCCTTCCCTGGCTGCGGCCTCTCCGCGACGCCCCGCCTGGGTCCTGGGGGCGCCAAGGCACATGCAGAGGCAGGCAAGCGCGGGACCTTCTCTCCTCTCACAGCTGCTCCTGGCAAGGAGCTCGGGCCCCTCCTGACATCAGCAGGAGCTGGGGATTGGGAGACGGTGCCTGCCGCCTCCTCAGCCGGGGACCCGCCGCCAGCAGGTGACCAGGAACCGGGCCCCGCGGAGCCTGACGCTGCCCAGGAAGAGCTGCGGCCTGCTCCTGCCCCAGGCCGTGCTCCTGCTCCTGCTCCTCTCAGGATCCTGCGCCTTCCCCCGTCCCCGCCCGGGCCCCTCATCCTGCCACAGGCCCAGGTCCTGCCCTGCATCCTGCACCAGCCAGCACCACCGCACCTGAGCCAGCTGCAAACCCTGCCGCTGCCCCTGCCCCGTCCCCTGCCCCGGCCTTGGCCACGGCCCCTTCCCCGGCCTGCGCCCCTCTTACTGCCCCACACCCAGCCCCTGCCCCAGCCCCTGCAAGGACTGATTCTCCTTGCCTGGCCCCTGCCCCTTCGCCTGCCACGGAGACAGCTGCTGCCCCTTCCCCTGCCCGTGCCTCTGCCCTTCTTCTTGCCCCACACCCAGCTCGTGTATCTGATCCTGCCCCTTCGCCTGCCCCGACCCAGGCCACGGACACCTCCCCTGTCCCCGCCTGTACCCCTGATCCTGACCCAGTCCCGGCTCGGGCCCTGGATCCTGCGCCAGCCATCGCCGGGACACCTCTCCCAGCTCCAGCCCCTTCCACGGCCCCTTCCCTTGCCCCTGCCAGGATCCCTGCCCCTTGGCCTGCCCCTGCCTCTGCCCCTGCCAGGACCCCTACCCCTTCACCTGCCTGTGACCCTGCTCCTGCCCCAGACCCAGCTCCTGCCCCTTCTCCAAACCCCGCCAGGACCACTGGCCACTCCCCTGCCCCTGCCTCTGCCCTCCTTCCTGCCCCAGGCCCAGTTCCTACCCGGGATCCTGCCCCTGCCCCTGCCCCTGGCCCTGCCCCTGCCCATGCCCATGCCCATGCCATTGCCTCTGCCCCGATTCCTGCCCCACACGCATGTCCTGCACCTCTTCCTGCCCCTGCCCCTTTCCCTGCCTGGAAGACTGCCCCTTCCCGTGTTCCTCCCTGGGTCCCTGTTCCTGCTCCAGACCCCACCCGTCCTCCTGCTCCTGCCCCTGCCCCTGCCGCTTGCCCACCCCCTTCCCCTGCCCCTCCAAGGACCACTGGCCCTTCCCTTGCCCCTCTCAGGGCCCCTCTGTCTTCGCCTCTCCCTGCCTGGGCCCCTGCTCCTGCCCGAGACCCAGGTCCTGCCCCTGCTCCTGCCCCTTCTCCTGCTCCTGCCTGGGTCCCTCTTGCTGCTCCACACCCAGGCCCTGCCGCTTCCCCGGCCTCGGCCAGGACCGCTGCCCCTCCCTTTGCCCCTCACAGGGCCACTGTCTCTTCCCCTGCCTCTCCCTGTTCCCACCGGACACCTGTTCCAGCCCCACACCCAGCTCCTGCCCCTTGCTCCTGCCCTTTCCCCTGGCCCTGCCTGCACTCCTCTTCCTGGCCCTGACCCAGCTCCAGCCCTGCATGCTGCAGCGGCCGCTCCTGCTGACCCTTTCCGTCCCCTTGCTCCTGCTCCTGCCCCGGTCCCAGCTCTTGCACCAGGCCCAGCTCCTGTGCCGGCCCCTGTCCCAACACCTGCCCCTACACCTGCTCCTGCGGGGCTCCCAGAGCCCCATCCAGAGGCCCCCGCCCTGCGGGGAGAGCTCCCTGGACGGGTACCCTCCGTTCCATGCCCCGACCCCGATGGCCCGCCGCCACGGTTCATCCCCTCCGCCTGGGTTCTTTCTCTCTGCTTCGGTCTCACCATCATCCTAGCTTTGCATGCCCTCGACGCTCTCGCCTATCTCTTTTAAATAAAATGCATCGTTTTTCCGTGGAACCCGTGCTCAACCCTAAGTCCGTCCCCGGCGGCGCCGCCCCACCCGCCCACCCCCCCACCGCCCCCAACAGCCCAGAACATCGCTGTGGAACAACTCCTTCCCCGAAGGGGACCCTGAGCCCAAGCCCTCCCTGCCCATTGCTCCCCCAGTCCGGCCCCTCGCCACGCCTCAGCTGATTTCTCTCTCCCTTCCTTCCCCTGTTCTGGACGTTTCTGGGAGGGGGATCACTCTGGAGGTGCCCGGGTGTCTGCCCACCTCTTTTCAAAGGGGACTGGGTTTTGTCCTGGGCGTCTTGGACATGGAACTTGCCCCCTGCCATACCGAAAACCCCGAAGGGTTCTAGAGGAGATGGGATCACGGAGGCCCCTTGAGTGCAGAGGGGTCCAAGGTCGGGGCCGTGACCCCTGTTCCCGCCGGGACACCACAGCCTGACCCCAGATGCCACCCGGCAGCTTCCTCCCGGGGCCTGCACACACACCAGGGCGAGGCACACAGCTGGAAGACACACCCCACACGGCATACCCATCGCTCACAACCCAAGGCCAGAGAAAGCTCTCCCCGGCCTCTGGTGCCCCCCAGGCTCCAAGGCACCGGGTCCCACAACGACACAGACCGAAAGCATGCCAGGTGGATGGGGAGGGGGGTGCGGGGGGCCGGCGGCGGACAGGCCACGCGGGGAGCCCGTGTCAGCGATGCGGGAGCTCCCCGGGAAGGCCTCTGGCCAAGGAAACCCTACGGAGGCAGCGCGCGTCCCCCTCAGACCGGCCGGTGTCTGGCCTGAGGACCAGCAGCCCTGGGGAGAACGTGCCGACACGGAGGTCCAGGGCACGTCCCCCGGAGAGAAGGGGGACGGGCACCCCTGTCTGGGACCACAGCGGGCAGCACCCATCCCAGCCCGCAGGGGCACCCATCACCTAGCAGTGCTCGTCCGGGGACTCAGCCCGCCACCTCTGGCACGGTGTTTCACGCCAGAAGGGAGAGAGCAGGGTGAGGCAGTCGGGGAGCGCTCATGCCCAGGGACGTGGACGCCGTCCTCGGTCCCAGTGCTCAGGTGACAACGTCCTGGAGCTAACCGTCCCAGTCTCCTCCGGGGCACCGGATCCGGGAAGCCCCTCCTGAGAGCCCTCCTGCCCCCCCTGCTCCTGGGAACAGTCACAATCGGTGGACGAGGAGGTGGACAGGGTCCAGGATGGCAGAAGGCCATCCAGGATGGCCCAGGAGGAGGAAGGGCAGGACGGCGAGGACAGATGCACCTGCCCTGAGCCACCATCCAGGGTCTGGCCGGGGATGCCCTCGCACCTCCCTCCACCCAAGGACTCCAGAGGCATGGGCCGCACTCCTGGGCTTTCACGGCCTCCCTCCCTCATGCCTTCAGTCCCTCAGTCCTTCCTTCCCTCCCTCCTGCCCTCCCTCCCCCTCTAGGCCTTCCTCTTCTTTCCCTCCCTCCTTTCCTCCCTCTCCCCCAGCTTGACTCCCTCCATTCCTCCCTCACCCAGCAGAGGCTCTGGGGTCCCAGCAGGGAACTGAGCCCTGGGGCTTCATCCGGGAGCAGCCCCAACCACATGGTCCCTGTCCCCGGGGCACTCACGGTCACTGTGGGCGCTGACGGGGCCCGGTCCTCAGGTTGAGCAGCGGGATGGCCACTTGGAATCCGCTGCGGAACACGGGGGCCGGCTGCACAGAGGGCGGAAGAGAACGAGGCTTAGCACTGCCTCCAGAAACATCGAGTCCTCCACGTGACGCCCTGGGCGTCCTCGTGGCCCACCGGCCCCAATCCCCCGAAGCCCCAAAGACTGCGTCGGGCCGTGTTGACTGGGGCTTTGGGGCACCGCTCTTGGGCCCCAGGAACAGCATCGCAGCCAACATCCCCAGGGCCTCCGAGTTTTCCTAAGGACCTCGCAGGTCCTCTGAGCCTGACGTCGTCCTCCTTGGGAAGCAATGTCCTGTCGACCCCCGTGTCTGTCTCCTGCCTCTTCTGGGATCCCTCACGGCCACACCCACCACGTGGGGCTGCCATGACCAGGACACACCCTGTGCCCCGTGGCGGACGCCCGCCTCCAACGCTGGGCCCCTCACAAGCCCGGTGCGCTGGGCCAGGCCTGGGCGCTCGCTCGGGGGTCCCCGGACATCTCCGGTGCAGTGCCCTGAGCCTGCCGGCGCTGGGTCGCCTCAGACCAGCCCGGGAGGCCAGCCGGGGGGCCCCTAGGCCAGGCAGGGAGGCGCCAGGCCAGGAGGTCCGGACGAGCCGCTCCCGGGCCCAGTGTGGGGAGCCCGGGCCGAGGCTGCTCCCCCAACGGAGGAGGACCTGGGCCCAGGGAGCTGAGTGGGGACAGGGCACAATGAGCCCAAGCTGGGCAGAGAGCTCCGGGGGGGGGGGGGGTGCCTTGACCTCGGGCCCACTGGGAGACCACATCCCCCCCACAGGGCTCGGTCCCCTGGCGGGGGAAGGTGGTCGTCGGGATGTCCAGGCTCCCGGGCTGCACGGCCGGCAGCCGCTGGCTGGCGTGGGAGGAGGCACGGCTGGCGCAGGAGAGAGCCCTCGGCAGAGAGGAGGGGGCAGGTGCTCCCGCGGCGGCAGGTGCCCGAGGGCGGGCGGCGTGCGCCGGCCTCCGCCGGAAGGCAGAGCCGCGCCAGCCCCGGTGCCCCGAGGCCAAGGCCGAGACCCTCTCCAGCATTGGCCACCGCACCCTCTTGTCTCCACCGACAACCCCACTGTGCCGGGTCTCGGCCGCTTGCTGTCTTTGCACCGGACTTGCCATCCTGCCTTGACCGAGCGGCTACCCTCTGTGGACTGAGGTCCAAAACAAGGACCAGAGGGGCCTGGGGGTATCCACGACCTCGCTCAGCCGGTGAGGGACCGGGCGGCCACCATGCCCCAGCTCCCCCTCTGCTTCTGCCTGGAGTCCTGCCCCGGCTTCCTCGGAAGGAGGAACCCCCAGCACCGTGAGTGTGGGCCCCACTTCCCAGGCCGGGCTCTTCACCCACGGCCCCCTCTGCCGCCCTCCCTGCATCGACTATGCCGACAACAAGGACGAAGATGTGGACGGGACGGCGTGGGAGGACCCCCGCACCCACGGCGGATGGCGGCTCCGAGGATGGGCTCATCCTCAGCTGTGCTCCCGGGAGCCCGGAGCCCGAGGGCACAAGGCCTCCCGCTGCACAAGAAACGATCTCCCGTGGGGGCCGCGGGTCCCCCGGGCTCCGAGCAGGAACCGGAGCTGCCCACATGCGTCCTGCCAAGGAAGGATCAGCCCGGGCTCGCCGGCCCCGTGGCCACAAGGCTCCTCCTGCCCTCCGGTCCTCCGTGTGGGCTGGCTCACCTTCCCCTCAGCAGGGATGGCCAGGCCCTGGCCTAGCTCGGTCCCCTCCCCCGAAGCACCCCACACACACCCTGGCCGCTGCCGGGTCCGGAACCCCGTTCCCATCGGGCCCCGTGCACGCCCGCACCCACGCAGGGACACACCCACGCACGCGCAGCCCACGACGAGTCCCTCGACCCGTCGTGGGAACAGATGCTCGCTGACGGTCTCCAGGTTCCTGAAGAACCCCGTCGCTCCTGCCCAGGAACTGCCTCCTGCCACGGCATCCCCGTGAGAACCCTCCTGGCACAGACCACGTGGCTGAAACGCACACGCTGAGCACACCCCGGGTCGGACAGGGCGTGGACCCACGGGAACACACACGCAGCTGTGAGTGGGAACCTGGGAGTCTCCTCGGGAGGATCTCCCGAGCCGGACCCATGCTGACTCCCTGACCGCCCCCCACCCCATTGCACACGCGGGTGCATGCCCAACACCGACGGGCCCCTGCATGCGGGCAGGGCTCAGCGCGGTGGCCTGCTGCCATCAGCACCACCGAAACAAGTCCGATGTGTGGGGGCCACTGTCTGGACGCGGCATGGGGTGAGGGGTGAGCACGGAGCGGCTGGGGGAGGGGCCCTCGGGGACTCGGGTGTGAGGAGGAAGTCGGGGCAGGGGTCCCCAGGAAGCGGTGACCTCACTTCCCTGACCACAGAGCCCAACAGAATTGGAACCCACGTCACCAGGCACCCACATTCCAGGGACGCCCCCCTGCGCAGCTCGTTGCTTTGGACATCGTCCAACCGACACCATGTTCGCATGCTGCCTCCCAAACTCGGGACGGTGGAGACGGAGGACAGCGCGCCCGGCTACCACTTCCCCGCGCTCTGGAGGTCCTTTCAGGGCTGCCCGACGCCTCTGGCCTTTCGGCCGAAAGGAGACTAAGGTGACACCGGGAGGCCAGAGCCGGCCGCCCAGCCCCACACGCTCGCATCGACGGGCGCAGCCACGGGTCCCCTCAACGGCTGGGCTTGTGTGTGTAAGTGTCTGTGTGTGTGTGTGTGTGTGTGTGTGTGTGTGTGTGTGTCTGAGAGCGTGCCTGTGCAGGTATGTGTCTGGAAGGAGGGCTCACGTGCGGTGGGGCCTTCCTGAGCAGGAGCAGGTGGATGAGGGCTAAGATGCCCGGTGGGCAGGTCGCGGTCAAGGTGAAGGCTGGCTGGGTGGGACAGGTGTGGGGGATGTGAGCTCCTGGCCAGGGTCGATCCCCAGAGCCCTGCAGGTGTGGGTCCCGGGACCGGGGGTAGGGCTGGGCAGGCACAGGTCTGGGGCCCATGTGGGAGCAGCAGGGGGACCGGGCAAGAGGAGAGTGGGGTCGGCCGGGCGGGGCTGGGATGGCTCCGGGCCAGCGACCGGTCCCTGTCTTTGCAGAAGGCCACGGAGGAAGAGACGAGGCAGGCGGCCACCACCTCCTCCCTGACCCAGGAGTCCGCAGGCCCAGGAAAGGCTTCCGAGCCTGCCAGGCCACCTGCGGAAGCCGAGCCCCAGGGTGAGAAGGCGGGGCGGGGCTGGGTGCCTGGGTGTGTGCGGGGACGGGTCGGTGCTGGGCCCACAGGGACAAGCCCCACAGGCTGGTGCGGGGCCAGGAGCAAGGACTGGGCTCAGAGCACCCAGCGGGGACACTGCCCTCGGGGAGCCATCCCGCTGAGGGTTCCTTCCCTGGCTGCGGCCTCTCCGCGACGCCCCGCCTGGGTCCTGGGGGCGCCAAGGCACATGCAGAGGCAGGCAAGCGCGGGACCTTCTCTCCTCTCACAGCTGCTCCTGGCAAGGAGCTCGGGCCCCTCCTGACATCAGCAGGAGCTGGGGATTGGGAGACGGTGCCTGCCGCCTCCTCAGCCGGGGACCCGCCGCCAGCAGGTGACCAGGAACCGGGCCCCGCGGAGCCTGACGCTGCCCAGGAAGAGCTGCGGCCTGCTCCTGCCCCAGGCCGTGCTCCTGCTCCTGCTCCTCTCAGGATCCTGCGCCTTCCCCCGTCCCCGCCCGGGCCCCTCATCCTGCCACAGGCCCAGGTCCTGCCCTGCATCCTGCACCAGCCAGCACCACCGCACCTGAGCCAGCTGCAAACCCTGCCGCTGCCCCTGCCCCGTCCCCTGCCCCGGCCTTGGCCACGGCCCCTTCCCCGGCCTGCGCCCCTCTTACTGCCCCACACCCAGCCCCTGCCCCAGCCCCTGCAAGGACTGATTCTCCTTGCCTGGCCCCTGCCCCTTCGCCTGCCACGGAGACAGCTGCTGCCCCTTCCCCTGCCCGTGCCTCTGCCCTTCTTCTTGCCCCACACCCAGCTCGTGTATCTGATCCTGCCCCTTCGCCTGCCCCGACCCAGGCCACGGACACCTCCCCTGTCCCCGCCTGTACCCCTGATCCTGACCCAGTCCCGGCTCGGGCCCTGGATCCTGCGCCAGCCATCGCCGGGACACCTCTCCCAGCTCCAGCCCCTTCCACGGCCCCTTCCCTTGCCCCTGCCAGGATCCCTGCCCCTTGGCCTGCCCCTGCCTCTGCCCCTGCCAGGACCCCTACCCCTTCACCTGCCTGTGACCCTGCTCCTGCCCCAGACCCAGCTCCTGCCCCTTCTCCAAACCCCGCCAGGACCACTGGCCACTCCCCTGCCCCTGCCTCTGCCTTCCTTCCTGCCCCAGGCCCAGTTCCTACCCGGGATCCTGCCCCTGCCCCTGCCCCTGGCCCTGCCCCTGCCCATGCCCATGCCATTGCCTCTGCCCCGATTCCTGCCCCACACGCATGTCCTGCACCTCTTCCTGCCCCTGCCCCTTTCCCTGCCTGGAAGACTGCCCCTTCCCGTGTTCCTCCCTGGGTCCCTGTTCCTGCTCCAGACCCCACCCGTCCTCCTGCTCCTGCCCCTGCCCCTGCCGCTTGCCCACCCCCTTCCCCTGCCCCTCCAAGGACCACTGGCCCTTCCCTTGCCCCTCTCAGGGCCCCTCTGTCTTCGCCTCTCCCTGCCTGGGCCCCTGCTCCTGCCCGAGACCCAGGTCCTGCCCCTGCTCCTGCCCCTTCTCCTGCTCCTGCCTGGGTCCCTCTTGCTGCTCCACACCCAGGCCCTGCCGCTTCCCCGGCCTCGGCCAGGACCGCTGCCCCTCCCTTTGCCCCTCACAGGGCCACTGTCTCTTCCCCTGCCTCTCCCTGTTCCCACCGGACACCTGTTCCAGCCCCACACCCAGCTCCTGCCCCTTGCTCCTGCCCTTTCCCCTGGCCCTGCCTGCACTCCTCTTCCTGGCCCTGACCCAGCTCCAGCCCTGCATGCTGCAGCGGCCGCTCCTGCTGACCCTTTCCGTCCCCTTGCTCCTGCTCCTGCCCCGGTCCCAGCTCTTGCACCAGGCCCAGCTCCTGTGCCGGCCCCTGTCCCAACACCTGCCCCTACACCTGCTCCTGCGGGGCTCCCAGAGCCCCATCCAGAGGCCCCCGCCCTGCGGGGAGAGCTCCCTGGACGGGTACCCTCCGTTCCATGCCCCGACCCCGATGGCCCGCCGCCACGGTTCATCCCCTCCGCCTGGGTTCTTTCTCTCTGCTTCGGTCTCACCATCATCCTAGCTTTGCATGCCCTCGACGCTCTCGCCTATCTCTTTTAAATAAAATGCATCGTTTTTCCGTGGAACCCGTGCTCAACCCTAAGTCCGTCCCCGGCGGCGCCGCCCCACCCGCCCACCCCCCCACCGCCCCCAACAGCCCAGAACATCGCTGTGGAACAACTCCTTCCCCGAAGGGGACCCTGAGCCCAAGCCCTCCCTGCCCATTGCTCCCCCAGTCCGGCCCCTCGCCACGCCTCAGCTGATTTCTCTCTCCCTTCCTTCCCCTGTTCTGGACGTTTCTGGGAGGGGGATCACTCTGGAGGTGCCCGGGTGTCTGCCCACCTCTTTTCAAAGGGGACTGGGTTTTGTCCTGGGCGTCTTGGACATGGAACTTGCCCCCTGCCATACCGAAAACCCCGAAGGGTTCTAGAGGAGATGGGATCACGGAGGCCCCTTGAGTGCAGAGGGGTCCAAGGTCGGGGCCGTGACCCCTGTTCCCGCCGGGACACCACAGCCTGACCCCAGATGCCACCCGGCAGCTTCCTCCCGGGGCCTGCACACACACCAGGGCGAGGCACACAGCTGGAAGACACACCCCACACGGCATACCCATCGCTCACAACCCAAGGCCAGAGAAAGCTCTCCCCGGCCTCTGGTGCCCCCCAGGCTCCAAGGCACCGGGTCCCACAACGACACAGACCGAAAGCATGCCAGGTGGATGGGGAGGGGGGTGCGGGGGGCCGGCGGCGGACAGGCCACGCGGGGAGCCCGTGTCAGCGATGCGGGAGCTCCCCGGGAAGGCCTCTGGCCAAGGAAACCCTACGGAGGCAGCGCGCGTCCCCCTCAGACCGGCCGGTGTCTGGCCTGAGGACCAGCAGCCCTGGGGAGAACGTGCCGACACGGAGGTCCAGGGCACGTCCCCCGGAGAGAAGGGGGACGGGCACCCCTGTCTGGGACCACAGCGGGCAGCACCCATCCCAGCCCGCAGGGGCACCCATCACCTAGCAGTGCTCGTCCGGGGACTCAGCCCGCCACCTCTGGCACGGTGTTTCACGCCAGAAGGGAGAGAGCAGGGTGAGGCAGTCGGGGAGCGCTCATGCCCAGGGACGTGGACGCCGTCCTCGGTCCCAGTGCTCAGGTGACAACGTCCTGGAGCTAACCGTCCCAGTCTCCTCCGGGGCACCGGATCCGGGAAGCCCCTCCTGAGAGCCCTCCTGCCCCCCCTGCTCCTGGGAACAGTCACAATCGGTGGACGAGGAGGTGGACAGGGTCCAGGATGGCAGAAGGCCATCCAGGATGGCCCAGGAGGAGGAAGGGCAGGACGGCGAGGACAGATGCACCTGCCCTGAGCCACCATCCAGGGTCTGGCCGGGGATGCCCTCGCACCTCCCTCCACCCAAGGACTCCAGAGGCATGGGCCGCACTCCTGGGCTTTCACGGCCTCCCTCCCTCATGCCTTCAGTCCCTCAGTCCGTCCTTCCCTCCCTCCTGCCCTCCCTCCCCCTCTAGGCCTTCCTCTTCTTTCCCTCCCTCCTTTCCTCCCTCTCCCCCAGCTTGACTCCCTCCATTCCTCCCTCACCCAGCAGAGGCTCTGGGGTCCCAGCAGGGAACTGAGCCCTGGGGCTTCATCCGGGAGCAGCCCCAACCACATGGTCCCTGTCCCCGGGGCACTCACGGTCACTGTGGGCGCTGACGGGGCCCGGTCCTCAGGTTGAGCAGCGGGATGGCCACTTGGAATCCGCTGCGGAACACGGGGGCCGGCTGCACAGAGGGCGGAAGAGAACGAGGCTTAGCACTGCCTCCAGAAACATCGAGTCCTCCACGTGACGCCCTGGGCGTCCTCGTGGCCCACCGGCCCCAATCCCCCGAAGCCCCAAAGACTGCGTCGGGCCGTGTTGACTGGGGCTTTGGGGCACCGCTCTTGGGCCCCAGGAACAGCATCGCAGCCAACATCCCCAGGGCCTCCGAGTTTTCCTAAGGACCTCGCAGGTCCTCTGAGCCTGACGTCGTCCTCCTTGGGAAGCAATGTCCTGTCGACCCCCGTGTCTGTCTCCTGCCTCTTCTGGGATCCCTCACGGCCACACCCACCACGTGGGGCTGCCATGACCAGGACACACCCTGTGCCCCGTGGCGGACGCCCGCCTCCAACGCTGGGCCCCTCACAAGCCCGGTGCGCTGGGCCAGGCCTGGGCGCTCGCTCGGGGGTCCCCGGACATCTCCGGTGCAGTGCCCTGAGCCTGCCGGCGCTGGGTCGCCTCAGACCAGCCCGGGAGGCCAGCCGGGGGGCCCCTAGGCCAGGCAGGGAGGCGCCAGGCCAGGAGGTCCGGACGAGCCGCTCCCGGGCCCAGTGTGGGGAGCCCGGGCCGAGGCTGCTCCCCCAACGGAGGAGGACCTGGGCCCAGGGAGCTGAGTGGGGACAGGGCACAATGAGCCCAAGCTGGGCAGAGAGCTCCGGGGGGGGGGGGGGGTGCCTTGACCTCGGGCCCACTGGGAGACCACATCCCCCCCACAGGGCTCGGTCCCCTGGCGGGGGAAGGTGGTCGTCGGGATGTCCAGGCTCCCGGGCTGCACGGCCGGCAGCCGCTGGCTGGCGTGGGAGGAGGCACGGCTGGCGCAGGAGAGAGCCCTCGGCAGAGAGGAGGGGGCAGGTGCTCCCGCGGCGGCAGGTGCCCGAGGGCGGGCGGCGTGCGCCGGCCTCCGCCGGAAGGCAGAGCCGCGCCAGCCCCGGTGCCCCGAGGCCAAGGCCGAGACCCTCTCCAGCATTGGCCACCGCACCCTCTTGTCTCCACCGACAACCCCACTGTGCCGGGTCTCGGCCGCTTGCTGTCTTTGCACCGGACTTGCCATCCTGCCTTGACCGAGCGGCTACCCTCTGTGGACTGAGGTCCAAAACAAGGACCAGAGGGGCCTGGGGGTATCCACGACCTCGCTCAGCCGGTGAGGGACCGGGCGGCCACCATGCCCCAGCTCCCCCTCTGCTTCTGCCTGGAGTCCTGCCCCGGCTTCCTCGGAAGGAGGAACCCCCAGCACCGTGAGTGTGGGCCCCACTTCCCAGGCCGGGCTCTTCACCCACGGCCCCCTCTGCCGCCCTCCCTGCATCGACTATGCCGACAACAAGGACGAAGATGTGGACGGGACGGCGTGGGAGGACCCCCGCACCCACGGCGGATGGCGGCTCCGAGGATGGGCTCATCCTCAGCTGTGCTCCCGGGAGCCCGGAGCCCGAGGGCACAAGGCCTCCCGCTGCACAAGAAACGATCTCCCGTGGGGGCCGCGGGTCCCCCGGGCTCCGAGCAGGAACCGGAGCTGCCCACATGCGTCCTGCCAAGGAAGGATCAGCCCGGGCTCGCCGGCCCCGTGGCCACAAGGCTCCTCCTGCCCGCCGGTCCTCCGTGTGGGCTGGCTCACCTTCCCCTCAGCAGGGATGGCCAGGCCCTGGCCTAGCTCGGTCCCCTCCCCCGAAGCACCCCACACACACCCTGGCCGCTGCCGGGTCCGGAACCCCGTTCCCATCGGGCCCCGTGCACGCCCGCACCCACGCAGGGACACACCCACGCACGCGCAGCCCACGACGAGTCCCTCGACCCGTCGTGGGAACAGATGCTCGCTGACGGTCTCCAGGTTCCTGAAGAACCCCGTCGCTCCTGCCCAGGAACTGCCTCCTGCCACGGCATCCCCGTGAGAACCCTCCTGGCATAGACCACGTGGCTGAAACGCACACGCTGAGCACACCCCGGGTCGGACAGGGCGTGGACCCACGGGAACACACGCGCAGCTGTGAGTGGGAACCTGGGAGTCTCCTCGGGAGGATCTCCCGAGCCGGACCCATGCTGACTCCCTGACCGCCCCCCACCCCATTGCACACGCCGGTGCATGCCCAACACCGACGGGCCCCTGCATGCGGGCAGGGCTCAGCGCGGTGGCCTGCTGCCATCAGCACCACCGAAACAAGTCCGATGTGTGGGGGCCACTGTCTGGACGCGGCATGGGGTGAGGGGTGAGCACGGAGCGGCTGGGGGAGGGGCCCTCGGGGACTCGGGTGTGAGGAGGAAGTCGGGGCAGGGGTCCCCAGGAAGCGGTGACCTCACTTCCCTGACCACAGAGCCCAACAGAATTGGAACCCACGTCACCAGGCACCCACATTCCAGGGACGCCCCCCTGCGCAGCTCGTTGCTTTGGACATCGTCCAACCGACACCATGTTCGCATGCTGCCTCCCAAACTCGGGACGGTGGAGACGGAGGACAGCGCGCCCGGCTACCACTTCCCCGCGCTCTGGAGGTCCTTTCAGGGCTGCCCGACGCCTCTGGCCTTTCGGCCGAAAGGAGACTAAGGTGACACCGGGAGGCCAGAGCCGGCCGCCCAGCCCCACACGCTCGCATCGACGGGCGCAGCCACGGGTCCCCTCAACTGCTGGGCTTGTGTGTGTAAGTGTGTGTGTGTGTGTGTGTGTGTGTCTGTGTCTGTGTGTGTGTGTGTGTGTGTGTGTGTGTGTGTGTCTGAGAGCGTGCCTGTGCAGGTATGTGTCTGGAAGGAGGGCTCACGTGCGGTGGGGCCTTCCTGAGCAGGAGCAGGTGGATGAGGGCTAAGATGCCCGGTGGGCAGGTCGCGGTCAAGGTGAAGGCTGGCTGGGTGGGACAGGTGTGGGGGATGTGAGCTCCTGGCCAGGGTCGATCCCCAGAGCCCTGCAGGTGTGGGTCCCGGGACCGGGGGTAGGGCTGGGCAGGCACAGGTCTGGGGCCCATGTGGGAGCAGCAGGGGGACCGGGCAAGAGGAGAGTGGGGTCGGCCGGGCGGGGCCGGGAAGGCTTCGGGCCAGCGACCGGTCCCTGTCTTTTCAGAAGGCCACGGAGGAAGAGAAGAGGCAGGCGGACACCACCTCCTCTCTGACCCAGGAGTCCGCAGGCCCAGGAAAGGCTTCCGAGCCTGCCAGGCCACCTGCGCAAGCCGAGCCCCAGGGTGAGAAGGCGGGCCGGGGCTGGGTACCTGGCCGTTTGCGGGGACAGGTCGGTGCTGGGCCCACATGGACGAGCCCCACAGGCTGGTGGGGGCCAAGGAGCAAGGACTGGGCTCAGAGCACCCAGCGGGGACACTGCCCTCGGGGAGCCATCCCGCTGAGGGTTCCTTCCCTGGCTGCGGCCTCTCCGCCACGCCCCGCCTGGGTCCTGTGGGCGCCAAGGCACATGCAGAGGCAGGCAAGCGCGGGACCTTCTCTCCTCTCCCAGCTGCTCCTGGCAAGGAGCTCGGGCCCCTCCTGACATCAGCAGGAGTTGGGGATTGGGAGACGGTGCCTGCCGCCACCTCAGCCGGGGACCAGCCGCCAGCAGGTGACCAGGAACTGGGCCCCGCAGAGCCTGACGCTGCCCAGGAAGAGCTGGGGCCTGCTCCTGCCCCGGGCCCTGCTCCTGCTCCTGCTCCTCTCACGATCCTGCGCCTTCCCCCGTCCCTGCCTGGGCCCCTCATCCTGCCACAGGCCCCGCTCCTGCCCTGCATCCTGCACCAGCCAGCACCACTGCACCTGACCCAGCTCCAAACCCTGCCGCTGCCCCTGCCCCGTCCCCTGCCCCGGCCTTGGCCCCGGCCCCTTCCCCGGCCTGCGCCCCTCTTACTGCCCCACACCCAGCCCCTGCCCCAGCCCCTGCAAGGACTCATTCCCCTTGCCCGGCCCCTGCCCCTTCGCCTGCCCCGGAGACAGCTGCTGCCCCTTCCCCTGCCCGTGCCTCTGCCCTTCTTCTGGCCCCACACCCAGCTCCTGTATCTGATCCTGCCCCTTCGCCTGCCCCGACCCCGGCCACGGACACCTGCCCTGTCCCCGCCTGTGCCCCTGATCCTGACCCAGTCCCGGCTCGGGCCCTGGATCCTGCGCCAGCCATCGCCGGGACACCTCTCCCGGCTCCAGCCCCTTCCACGGCCCCTTCCCTTGCCCCTGCCAGGATCCCTGCCCCTTGCCCTGCCCCTGCCTCTGCCCCTGCCAGGACCCCTACCCCTTCGCCGGCCTGTGCCCCTGCTCCTGCCCCAGACCCAGCTCCTGCCCCTTCTCCAAACCCCGCCAGGACCACTGGCCACTCCCCTGCCCCTGCCTCTGCCCTCCTTCCTGCCCCAGGCCCAGTTCCTACCCTGGATCCGGCCCCTGCCCCTGCCCCTGCCCCTGTCCGTGCTGTTGCCTCTGCCCCGATTCCTGCCCCACACGCATGCCCTGCACCTCTTCCTGCCCCTGCCCCTTTCCCTGCCTGGAAGACTGCCCCTTCCCGTGTTCCTCCCTGGGTCCCTGTTCCTGCTCCAGACCCCAGCCGTCCTCCTGCTCCGGCCCCTGCCCCTGCCGCTTGCCCACCCCCTTCCCCTGCCCCTCCAAGGACCACTGGCCCTTCCCTTGCCCCTCTCAGGGCCCCTGTGTCTTCGCCTCTCCCTGCCTGGGCCCCTGCTCCTGCCCGAGACCCAGGTCCTGCCCCTGCTCCTGCCCCTTCTCCTGCTCCTGCCTGGGTCCCTCTTGCTGCTCCACACCCAGGCCCTGCCGCTTCCACGGCCTCGGCCAGGACCGCTGCCCCTCCCTTTGCCCCTCGCAGGGCCACTGTCTCTTCCCCTGCCTCTCCCTGTTCCCACCAGACACCTGTTCCTGCCCCACACCCAGCTCCTGCCCCTTGCTCCTGCCCTTTCCCCTGGCACTGCCTGCACTCCTCTTCCTGGCCCTGACCCAGCTCCAGCCCTGCATGCTGCACGGGCCGCTCCTGCTGACCCTGTCCTTCCCCTTGCTCCTGCTCCTGCCCCGGTCCCAGCTCATGCACCAGGCCCAGCTCCTGTGCTGGCCCCTGTCCCAACCCCTGCACCTACACCTGCGACCGGCGCAGCCACGGGTCCCCTCATCCGCTGGCTTTGTGTGTGTATGTGTGTTTGTGTGTGTGTGTGTGTGTGTGTGTGTGTGTGTGTCTGTGAGCTTGCCTGTGCATACATGTGTCTGGAAGGAGGGCTCACGTGCGGTGGGGCCTTCCTGAGCAGGAGCAGGTGTCTGAGGGGTCTGATGCCTGGTGGGCAGGTCGCGGTCAAGGTCAAGGCTGCCTGGGTGGGACAGGTGTGGGGGATGTGAGCTCCTGGCCAGGGTCGATCCCCAGAGCCCTGCAGGTGTGGGTTCCGGCACCGGGGGTAGCGCTTGGCAAGCACAGGTTTGTGGCCCATGTGGGAGCAGCAGGGGGCCCGGGCAAGAGGACAGTGGGGTCGGCCAGGCGGGGCTGGGATGGCTCCGGGCCAGCGACCGGTCCCTGTCTTTGCAGAAGGCCAGGGAGGAAGAGAAGAGGCAGGCGGACACCACCTCCTCTCTGACCCAGGAGTCCGCAGTCCCAGGAAAGTCTTTCTAGCCTGCCAGGCCACCTGCCGAAACTGAGCCCCAGGGTGAGAAGGTGGGGCGGGCTGGGTGCCTAGGCGTGTGCGGGGACGGGTCGGTGCTGGGCCCACAGGGACGAGCCCCACAGTCTGGTGGGGGGCCAGGAGCAAGGACTGGGCTCAGAGCACCCAGCGGGGACACTGCCCTCGGGGAGCCGTCCCGCTGAGGGTTCCTTCCCTGGCTGCGGCCTCTCCGCCACGCCCCGCCTGGGTCCTGTGGGCGCCAAGGCACATGCAGATGCAGGCAAGCGCGGGACCTTCTCTCCTCTCCCAGCTGCTCCTGGCAAGGAGCTCGGGCCCCTCCTGACATCAGCAGGAGCTGGGGATTGGGAGACGGTGCCTGCCGCCACCTCAGCCGGGGACCAGCCGCCAGCAGGTGACCAGGAACCGGGCCCCGTAGAGCCTGACGCTGCCCAGGAAGAGCTGGGGCTTGCTCCTGCCCCGGGCCCTGCTCCTGCTACTCTCAAGATCCTGCGCCTTTACCCGTCCCTGCCTGGAACCCTCATCCTGCCACAGGCCCAGCTCTTGCCCTGCATCCTGGACCAGCCAGCACCACTGCACCTGACCCAGCTCCAAACCCTGTTGCTGCCCCTGCCCCATCCCCTGCCTCGGCCTTGGCCCCGGCCCCTTCCCCGGCCTGCGCCCCTCTTACTGCCCCACACCCAGCCCCTGCCCCAGTCCCTGCAAGGACTCATTCCCCTTGCCCGGCCCTGCCCCTTCGCCTGCCCTGGAGACAGCTGCTGCCCCTTCCCCTGCCCGTGCTTCTGCCATTCTTCTTTCCCCACACCCAGCTGGTGTCCCTGATCCTGCCCCTTCGGCTGCCCTGACCCAGGCCACGGACTCCTCCCCTGTCCTCGCCTGTGCCCCTAATTCTGACCTAGTCCCGGCTCCTGGCCTGGATCCTGCGCTGGACATCGCCCGGGGCACCTGCCCCAGCTCCAGCCCCTTCCACTGCCCCTGTCCCTACCTCTTTCCCTGCTCCATCTCCTCCCCTTCGTGTAGTTCGCATGGTTCCCTCACAGACCCGTAGGTCTGTCCTGGCATCCAGCCGTCCTGGGCAGAACCTGTGGACACGAAAGTCCAGTGCAGTTCCCCCGGAGGGTAGGGTGTTGGGCCCCCCTGTCTGGCACAACAGTCGGCAACTCCTATCCGAGTCTGCCGTTGCAATCTTCACCTAGCAGTACTCGTCCTGGTATTCACCCCAGAAATACTGGCGCAGTTTTTAAAGATGTATTGTCAGGGTTTCCCAGCCCAGAGGTGCTAGAGAGAGCATTGAGTGGAAGAGCGCTAATGCCCAAGTGATGGATGCGATCCACTGCAACCTCCTGAACACAGCTGCCCCCCACTACCCCTTGCATTTCCTTTCCATCTGCGAGCCCTTAAGGACAGCCTCTGGCCAAACGTTCCTCCATCTACCCTGGCGATAGTTGGTATCACATACCTGTCCTCCCATATCCTCCTCCCGGGACTGAGAACAGGTGTCACCAGACAGGGGCTTGTGGAGATGAACTGTGTCTGTTGGTCCCCAAGACATCCTTCTGTCCTTAGGCCCTGGTTAAAAAAAAGAACCAAAAAAAGAAAACAAAAAAACACTACTTAACAATGGGACTTGTCTCCTTTCGTCAATATCTTGGCTACTTCAGCCTTTGGCGGTAACTGTGCATGCCGCCCCTTCTGGGAAGAGGGTGGAGATGCCTCAGGCACTGGTGCGGGCTTTGGGTCCCCTCTGCCAGTGGGTGTTTACCAACCCTGGGCCAGCGGCCCGTTCTGCAACTTGACACGGTGCCGAAGCAGGAGAGAAGGTCACCAGGCTGACCGCCTATCCCTGTGCCTTCTGGAAGGAAACAGCCCACAGCCTTCTGGAGCGGCGCCAAGCCAACTCCAGAACTGGTTCTGCTCTTGGGCTCTGAACCGGGTCCTGGTGGCGGACTGGCTGGGAGAACGGGTGTGCACCTGGCTTTCCTTGGGAATGAATGCTGGCGCTACTCTGCCCTCCGGGGAGTTCCGTGGGAGGGAGCCAGAGTGGCTCTAGACTGTGGGGTCCCCAGCTTAACCTCTTGGGCTGCTTCCACAGCTAGCTGGAGTCCCATGCTGGGTCAAGTTCTAGGGTATACAGGGTACTAGATCTCAGCTGCCGGCAGAATTTGCGGACTCTTTTCCTTGGGGTCAGCCTGAGCTGGTCACAAGCCTTCACGCTTGACATCCTCACGGGGAGGTCGGGGACCCAGCCCCAAGACACTGGACGACAGACACTATCACCACATAGGCACAATCTCACATACCATTTTTACTCCCATGCATTTCTTTATCAAGTGGAGGAATGCAACTAAAACTCTGGAATTTGGATTCCTCCTAAAAATCAAGACTGGTGCGGCACCTGGGGGGGGCCCAGTCCGTGAAGCCTCTGCCTTCACCTCGGGTCCTGAACTCAAAGCCCTGGGATCCAGTCTGGCATTGGGCTCCCTGCACAGCGGGGAATTGTCTTCTCTCTCTGCCCCATCTCCCAGGTCATTCCCACCCTCTAAATTCAACAAAGAACATCTGTTAAGGAAAAGAAAGAAAGAAAGAAAGAGAGAGAGAGAAAGAAAGAAGAAAAGAAAAGAAAGAAGGAAAGAAAGGAAGGAAGGAAGGAAGAAAGAGGAAGGGAGGAAGGGAGGAAGGGAAGAAGGTGAAAAATAACATAATATAAAGAAAGTGTGGCCATGGGGAGCCGGCCCTCCCAGGCTGCACTGCTGCCGGGAGCTGAGTAAACTAGTCTGCTCGCGCCTCACGGTCTCTACTTGGCCTTCAGGCCTCCTTCTCAGGACACATTGTGCGCCTTGGAGAAAATGAAAGAAGTAGTAGTAAGAGACAGATTATAAAGACAAAAGAAACTAAAAGAAAGAAGCTATCAGTGTCTACCAGCAGGAATCCTCTACTGTCAACTGAGTTAGTAGACGCTAAATGATACAAGGGGAAAGGCCAAATAAGGGCCCAGATAATGAAGCAATTTACATATCTCCTAATATTCAACATAAAAGCATACTGTGCACTTCAAAAAAATAATATAATGGCTTCAATGAATTCTGTGCCTCTGCATTAGCATGGGTAATCAATGGTGACTACAAAGTAATTCATATCATTAATTATAAATAGCCCATTTTGAAGAAGTAAGCTACAACTGCATTGCACTTAATTTAATCAAGCATGGTACACGTTACTAATTAAGTTGAGAGTAACTAACCCAAGTGTTCAATTTCAAAAGAAATAAGGACTGGAACAGATGATATATCAACCCAATGGTGATTGACTTTGTTTTATATTCAATCAAAATTATTATATCATAGTTAACTTCAACCATTTTCACCATAATTTTACAAAGCATTTCTTGAAGAAGTAGAGATTATTCAAAAAGTTAAATAATTGCAAAGGTCCCACAGGCAATACCCTATAGCAACATTTCACACTTTTGTACTAAAATGAAGTCATGAAAATGAACTTTCCTAACACTAATATATAATATAGACTATGTATCCAGGTACTTAAATTTTATGAGCTTGAGAATATTGTACAGGTGAGCTCAGAAGATTTCAGCAAAGAAATCCTACCAGACACTTTTTCTAAACAGAAATCAATGGCAACACATGGATCATATGTAAATCAACTCAGTATCTTAAGAAGCCAATCAACATTGTTTTCTTCCTATGGATTTTGCTCACATCATTAAATTCAAAGAGTATTTTCTAGATTTCTCTTTCGTTCAGGTTCCACTATTGCTACAGAATGCAATGGTACTGAAGAGGACTATATTGAGCAGGTGAAAGCTAGATACATCCTTTTTTAAGAACAATGAAAAACTTTTTAGTGACCAAATTGCTAAGTGGATGAGTGAACTAGTGACTGATAAAGACTGCCTTCAGAATCATGTCAGTTTTCCATTTCCCAAGCTGAGCTACTTGTCAATGTTTTGATTTGCTATCTTTGTAGCAGAGACATCCAAAACACTGTCTTCTGCAAATAACTGAATTTATTTTTCTGCAAGACACATTATGTGCCATATAGAGCTTGGACAATTTCATGTTACTCATGTCCTTTACTACAGCTATTTATAAGGATGCTCCCAAAAAAGGCTGATCCTGAAGGAAATCCTAAAAGTAAAAATGAGAATGTGAATAATATAAACTTCCCTAATAATTGTGGTGAATACTTAAGCTGTACAGTTTTGGATTCCATGGGGATATTTCAATTCAGTAGATTTCTCTATAATACAATCTTCAGAGTGTTAACTGACATTCTCATCTGTGTTATGTTCTCAGACTGTAGCTAAAACATTTTCCCCCACAGGTGGTCAGTTGTATGCCAACTACTCATGTCTACCACTGTTAACAAGGTATGCTAATTTGGTCAAGGTATTCAAGATAAATAGAGTATGCAGGATTTTTATGTGGGGAGGAAACTACTGGTGTGATGGAGGGCAGAAGAGAGTCTTTCACACTGCGGAGCACACAGAGAGGATGAATCCCAGTGATATTTGCCTGTGAAAACAGGAGGGGCCAAATTGTGGGTTCCTGGGGAGCTCAGAGGACATTACTAAGCAGAGTCCCTGCCCTTAAAGACATAGTAGGACAAATAACCTATGCAGATACAGCCTATAAGCAGCAGTTTGAAAAATGCTGGGGGTTGGGGCAGGGGCAGGGAGAAGGCAGCAGATGGGAGGGAGAGGGATTTGCTCATCTTAGAGCATGGCCCAGAGAAAGAAGGATCACAGAGAGAGCCCTTCAGGAGCAAAGGAGCTGGCAGTTGCCATTTTCCCCACCCTCAGCATAAATAACCACCAACTCCAGGAATTAGCCACAACACTCATTATCTAACTGACTTGCACCAAGCCTGCTCCCCTCCCCACCAAGGCTTTCACAGTCATGCTCCCCTTAGTCCTGGTGCTGCAGATCCCACCCTCAGGAGAGCAATGCAAACCCTGCCAACATATGTCCTGACCCTTGTGTTTTGTGGGACTTTACTTTTGGGGGTGCTAGGTCTCCTTTAGCAAGCAGAGCACCACACAACTTGTTAAAATGCACCCCACCACCCCTGCTCAGGACCAGACATTGCCCATGAGAGGCAAAGAGAGCCTCTTCAGACAACTGGAAAGGAAAAATAGACCAAGACTCAACAGGAGAGCAGACATAAGACATAGGAGATGCTCCCTGAACTGCCAGGCCCTGGAGAACAGGCTACACTGCTCTGCAGGGCACTACAGGACTCCTTCTTCATAAGGCTATTATCATTAAGGACAAGAGAAATAGCTGAATTCCCTAAAAAAACAAAACAGAAACAGAAAGTCAGACAGGAGGAGCAGACAGAGAAATAGCTCCCAAATGAAGGAACGGAGTCAAACTATGGCAAGGGGCCAAAGCAAAACAGTTATAAGTAATATGCCCGGTAGAGAATTTAACGTAATGGTCATACCCCACCTATACGCTGCCTTCAAGAGGCTAATTTCAGAAAAATGATCATGAAGATACTCACTGGACTTGAAAAAAGAGTAGAAGACATCAATGAGCCCTTAACATAAAGATAAAAAAGAACCAATCAGAGATCAAGAACACAAAAAATGCAATACAATTCACAGAATAAACAGCAGACTATATGAAGCAGAGGAATGAACACATGACCTGGAAGACAGAAAAATGACGAGTAATCAAGCTGAGCAAAGAAAAGGAAAGAAACTTAAGCAAATTGTGAATAGTCTTAGGGGACTCAGTGATTCCATCAAGTATAATAACACTCGCATTATAGGTGTCCCAGAAGAAGGGAGAAAAGGGGGCAGGCAATGTTTTTGAAGAAATAGTAGGTAAAAATTTTCCTAATCTGGGGAAGGAAACAGAGATACAGATCCAGGACGTATAAAAATCCCCCTAAAAATCTAACCCAAGGGGGTCCACACCAAGAGACACAGGAATCAAAATGGCAAAAGGTAGCAATAAATAACAACAACAACAATAATGTAAAAGCTGTAAGAGAAAAGAAGGCTGTTATATATAAAAGAAACCCCATAAGGCCATCAGTCAATTTTTCATCAGAAATTTTGCAGGCCAAAACAGAATGGCATGATATATTCAAAGTGCCAAAAGGGAAATATCTTCAGCCAAGAATACTCTATCCAGCAAGACTATCATTCAAAATTGAAGGAAAGGTAAAGAGATTCTCAGACAGATAAAACTAAAAACTTCATGACTATTAAGCAATCCCTATAAGACATATTAAAGAGGATTCTTTGAATGGAAAGGAAAGACCATAAACGAGAGCATAAAACAAAACAAAACAAAACAAAAACAAAACACAAAATAAGTGAAAATAAGTATTTCTGTAAAAACCAGTCAAGGGATTCATAAAATAAAAGATGCAAAACATGGCACCACACATCTAAAATGTGGACTTGGGGGGAGAGGAACTAAAAAATAGGTTTCAACTTCAGCAACGATATATCAAGTTAATATAGACTGTTATATGCAGAAGATGTTATATATAAACCTAATGGTAACCACAAATCAAAAACTAACAAGAAATATGCAAAGAAAAAAGAGAAAGGAATCCAAGCACATCACCTCCAGCCAAGAAATCATAAAAGAGAGACCAAGGGACGAAAGGAACAGAGAAAATCTATAGAAACAAACACAAAACAAGTAACAAAATGGCAATAAATACATACCTATCAATAAT
Source organism: Meles meles (assembly GCF_922984935.1). Classification (NCBI taxonomy): domain Eukaryota; kingdom Metazoa; phylum Chordata; class Mammalia; order Carnivora; family Mustelidae; genus Meles; species Meles meles. The sequence goes on from NW_025721144.1 coordinate 540,692, forward strand.
TACTTCACATGTAAATGCACTAAACACTCCAATTAAAATATACCAGGTGACAGAGTGGATTTAAAAACAACAACAACAACACAACACCCACCTATATGCTGCCTCCAAGAGGCTAATTTCAGGGAAAAACAAAAAACAAACAAACAAAACCAACCTTGCAGATTGAAAATGAGGGGATGGAAAAACATTTATCATGCAAATGGGTGTCAAAAGAAGAGCAGAGTAGCAATACTTATATCAGACAAAGCAGACTTTAAAACAAAGACTGTAACAAGTTTCAAAGAAGAACACTATATAATAATAAAGAGGACAGTCCAATAAGAGGATATAGCAATGGGAAATATTTGTGTGCACACCATGGGGGAGCAAAATATATAATGCTGCTAATACAAGGCATAAAGGAAATAATTGATAATAATAATAGAAGGGGATTCTAACACCCTACTTACATTTATGGACAGATAATCCAAACATAAAATCAACAAGGAAACAGTGGCCTTGAATGACACACTGGACCACATGGATTTAACAGACATATTTAGAACATTCCATCCTAAAACAGTAGCTTTTCAAATGCATACAGAACATTCTCCAGAATAGACTACACATTAGGCCACAAAACAAGTCTCAACAATTTAGAAAAATCTGTCATATCATGTATCTTCTCTGGTCACAATGATAGGAAACTAAAAATCAACCACAAGAAAAAAATCTGGAAATAACACAAATACACAGGGGTTAAATACCATGCTCCTAACAATGAATGGGTCAACCAAGAAATCAAGGAAAAATAAAAAGTTACATGGCAACGAATGAAAATGAAAACAGAATAGTTGAAATTCTTTGGGATTCAATAAAAGTGGTTCTAAGAGGGAGGTTTATAGCAATACAGGCCTACCTCGAGTAGCAAGAAAATTCTCAAACAACCTAATAACCTTACTCTAAGGGAACTACAAAAACAAAACAAAAAAAAACCAAATCCAGCAAAAGGACAGAAATAATAAAGAATTAGAGTGGAAATAAATGATATAGAAATTAAATAACAACCAATACAATGGAATGGATCAATAAAACAAGGAGCTGATTCTTTGAAAAAATAAAGTTGATAAACCTCTAGCAAGACTCATTAAAAAAAAAAAGAGGACTCAAACTCACTAATGAAAAAGGAGAAATAAAAACCAAGAACACAGATATTATAAATATTAAATTATGAAAACCTTAATGATAACAAATTGGATACCTTAGAATGGATAAATTCTTAGAAACACATAACTAACCAAAATGAAAGCAGGAAGAAATGAAGAAACAGAAAATATGAACAGACCAATTACCAGCAATAAAACTGAATCAGTAATCCACAAATTTCCAAAAAACAAAAGTCCAGGACCAGATGGCTTCACAAGAAAATTCTACCAAACATTTAGAGAGGCTAACACTCCTTCTTCTCAAACCATTCCAAAAAATACAAAAGGAAGGAAAACTTTCAAATTCTTTCTCTGAGGCCAGGATGGCCCTGATACCAGAACCAGATAAAGGCATGACAAAAAAGAAACAAACAAAACAACAAAAAACTACATTACTATGATGCACAAATCCTCAGCAAAAATATAGCAAACTGAACCCAACAATACATTAAAAAATACACCACAATCAAGTGGGATTTATTCCTGGAATGCAAAGGTGGTTCAACATTTGAAAAACAACCAATATAGTACATCACATCAATGAGAGAAGGACAGAAACCATATAATCATTTCAACAGATGCAGAAAAAGCACTTGACAAAGCACAACGTTCATTCATGATAAAAATCTTTTGCAAAGTAAGACTAGAGAGAACACATCTCAAAATAATAAAGGCCTTACATTAAAAACTCACAGCCAGCATCATACTCAAAACTGAGAGCTTTTCTGTTAAGGCCAAGAACAAGAAAATGATGTCCACTCTCACCACTTTTATTTAATATAGTACTAGATGTCTCAGCCATAGCAATTAGACAACATAAAGAAATAAAAGGCATCCAAATTGGTAAGGAAGAAGTAAAACTCTTGGTATTTGCAGATGTAGTGTGGTAATCTATATGTAGAAAACCCTAAGGACACCACCCAAAACTGCTATAACTGATAAATGAATCCAGTAAAGTTGCAGGATATAAAAACCCATGTACAGAAAACTGTTGCATTCCTATACAATCATAATGAAGCAGCAGAAAATAAATTAAGAAAATGGTCCCATTTACAACTGCACCAAAAACAATAAAATATCTAGGAATTAAACATAACCAAGAGGTGAAAGATATATACTCTGAAAATTATCAAGCACTGGCAAAAGAAATCCAAGCAACACAAAGAAATTGAAAGGCATTCCACGCTCATGGGTTGGAAGAATGTATACCATTAAAATGTATATACTAGTCCAAGAAATTTACAGATTTAATGCAATCTCTATCAAAATACCAACAGCATTTTTCACAGAAATGGGACAAATGATCCTAAAATGTGTACGGAACCCCAAAGACCTCAAATAGCAAAGCTATCTTGAAAAAGAGAAAATAAAAGTGGAGGAATCACAATTCAGATTTAAAGTTATAAAGCAGTAGAAATTAATCCAGTTTGGTACTGGCATGAAAATAGACACACAGATAATGGATTAGAATAGAAAAGCCAGAAACAAAGCAATGATTATCTGGACAGTTAATCTTTGGCAAAGGAAGATGAATATGTAATGGAAAAAAAGACAGTCTCTTCAAACAATGGTATTGGGAAAACTGTACATCTACATGCAAATGAATGAAATGGGACCATTTTCTTTTACCATATAGAAAAATAAACTCCAAATGGATTAAAGACCTAAATATAAGACATGAAACCATGAAAATCCTAGAGAAGAGCAAAGAGCTGCTATAGCAACTTCTTACTGGATATATCTCTGGAGGCAAGGGAAAAAAAAAGGCAAAAATACACTATTGGGGTCTCATCAAAATACAAAGCATTTGCATAACAAAGGAAATGATCAAATAAAAATAAAAGGCCACCAATTGAAAGGGAGAAGATATTTGCAAATGACATATCTGATAAAGGGTTCTTATCAAAAATATGTAAAGAACCCATACAACTCATTACCCCAAAAAAACAAATATTACAAAAAAAAAATAGAAGACATGAACAGACATTTCTCCAAAGAAGACATCCAAATGGCCAGCAGACATATGAAATGATGCTCAATATCACTTATCAGGTACATGCAAATCAAAACTACAACGAGCTATCACCTCACACCTGTCAGAAGGGCTAAAATCAAAACTACAAGAAACAAGTGTTGGCAAGGATGTCGAGAAAAAGGAACTCTTGGGCACTGTTGGTGAGAATGTGAACTGTTGCAGCAACTGTATGAAACAGTAGGGCAGTTCCCCCCAAAATTCAAACAGAAATACCCTACAATCTAGTAATTGTACGATTTGGTATTTACCCTCAAAATACAAAAGCACTAATTCAAAGGGATACATGCACCTCTAGATTTATTCAGCATTATCTACAATAGTCAAATTATGGAAGCAGCCCAGTGTCCATCCACAGATGAATGAATAAAGATAAAGTGATGTTTACATATACAGCAGAGTATTACTCATCCATTAAGAAGAATGAAATCTTGCCATTTGCAATGACATGGATAGAGTTAGAGGGTATAATGCTAAGTGAAATAATTCGGTCAGAGAAAGACTCACTCATATGTGAAATTTAAGAAATAAAAAAGGCACAAAGGAAAAAAAAGAGAGAGAGAGAGACCGAGAGAGAGAGAGAGAAATAGAGACAAACCAGGAGACAGAGTATGAAGAACAAACTGACATTTATCAGAGGAAAGGTGAGTGGCAGTATGGGTTAAAAAGGGTATGGGGAATAAGAACATACTTATTTCAATGAAAATAAAATAAAACAGGGGCACTTGGTTGGCTGAGGTGGTTAAGCATCTGCTTTAGCTTAGGTCATGATCCCAGAGTCCTGAGATAGAGCCCTGTCTCAGGCTCCCTGCTCACCAAATAAAATCTTAAAAAATAAAAAAATAAAATAAAATAATAAAAAAATAAAGTAGTGCTTAGCACAAAGTTGTCTAGATATAGATATTGATATAGATACATAGATAGATAGATTGCATGCATTTTTTTTAAATTTAGTCCTCTTAACACCATATGAAGTATTACTAACTTAGGACTTAGGTGTACAGGTAAAGAAAGGAAGACCAGCAAAAGTCAGCTATGTGCCAAGGATAACAACCAGAAAACAGATGATCTGGGATTTGAGCCGAAGACTGCATCTGCCAGATGCAAAAGCCTACCTGCCCCACTGCCTATTCTTCCAATCTGCCTAATCCCCCACCCAGTTCTGTGACAGTATGTATACTCTATATGTCATTTGATACAATGATTTTAAATTTGTCATTCAATGCATTTTTGTTAAATGCCAAATTCAAGGTTATTTCCTTATCTCATTCATTTCTCTTTAGCATAAATTATACTTCTCAATGTTCTTTAGTAAATAGACCACTGGAATTTTTATAGATTTTAAATTTAGTAATTGCATTTAAAAATCCCCATTGCCACATAAATATGAATTCCAACTGATGAGCATAAAATAATTTACTGAACTGTAATCATAATATATTTTTTTAAAAGCATTTTCCTGAGTTTGGTTTCACATAGTGAAGAAAACACTGTCAGTTTTTCATTACAAACTACACTATTTAGAGCCTTTCTAACTTAGAAAACACATGTGGAAAACTGACATGTAAGATCCTGGTGTGAGCCTCCTTTAACAAATTTTAAACTCTTTAAGCAAATATCATCCTAGCATTTACCCACTATGCACTGCTTTTTGATGGAAAATGCCCTTTGGGTTTCTCAGCAAGACTAGCACATTTTTTAAGTGGAGAGATATTTTTCTTTTCTATAAAGACAGGAGAAGTTCCTTGTAAATCCTGCTACCTTCTCTTCCAGTAAGCTTTCTTCTTGACCCAAAAAGATTCTTATAGGACTCTAATACAATTACCTTGACTTCAGGTCTAGACATGTCAAGTTGTATGTGTTTGAACTCTGAGCCGTGGTGTCTATAAGGGGATAGAGAACATCTCTCCTTTTCTACACATAGTATCTCACAGGGGAGATGACATAGGGCATGTGGAAGCAGTTTGAAAACTATCAGGCTGTGTAAAAATATAAGATTAATACTATTCACAGAAGTTGTACAAGAGAACACACCATTGTTTTGTTTTGCTTTGGTTTGGTTTGGTTTCGGTTTTGTTTTAAGAGAGAGAGAGAGAGAGAGAGAGAGAGAGAGAGAGAACGTGCAGGTGAAGGGGCAGAGGGAGAGAGAGAATCTAAAGTGGTCTCCACACCCAACACAGAGCTGGGCCCCCAAAATCAAGCAATGTGGGGCTTGATCTCATGACCCTGAGATCATGACCTGAGCCAAAATCAAGAGTTAGATTCTTAACCCACTGAGCCACCTAGGAACCACAAGAATATAGTTTTGATCTGAAATATGAGACACAAGATGTCCAAAACCAACGTGTTCATCTCCTCTTTCCAGTTCCAATTTGTCCTATTTCCTCTTTCCTCTCATGTAAAGGACATACCCCCATGACAACCAAGCCAGAAACCTGACAGCATCTAAACCCACCACATCCACTTCACTCCAGATACAACTGCTAACCAGTTAGTAAGCCTCACTTCTCTGCACCCTCACATCCGTCTTTACTCCTTACCACATTAATCTAGGCCTTCATCACTTCTCATGCAGATGATTGTATGGTCCCCACAGGGGACCTTGCACCTTTTAGTTCAGTATCGAGTGGCAGCCAAAATGACTCTCCTAAATAGAAAATCTCACTTTGCCACATCACTACTCAAAACAATGGGTTCCTGCTACTCTCAGGATTAAGAGTAAAGCATTTATGATATTTTCTAGGGTCATTTTTGATCCCCCTTTAGTTCCCCGATTATCAGCTGGGGATCAGCTTTGCTGGAATTTGCAATTCTGTGAAATCCTCATGCTCCCTGTAACACAGGGGCCTTTAAAAGTGCCAATACACTCATTCCAATCACAGAGACCTGATTATTGTCAGATCTCTCTTCTTAGCACATTTGAAAAAGGATTTGTTCCCTTTTTGTAGATACCCCAATTGCAGAGATCTGATCCACTGCTACAGATAACTGAGAAATGGTCCCAACTAGAATTTGGCATAGAATGAGAGGAAAGTGTCAAAGACCCCGATGAACAGTACAGATTGATTTGAAATTGAAGTGTGTGATTATCAATTAAAAATTCTTATGAGCACATAAGGAAGGTATGTATTGATGAAAGAACCACCACTAAATATAAATTTTATGTCATGGAAATTAAGGGAAATTTGGGACCTAGAAAAAATAAAATAGCATTATCTTTAACCAAAAGAAAAATATTTACACATGTAATATTTACCAAAAATATTTTTTGACATATATTACTTACTTCAGGGGTACAGGTCTGTCACTCAACAGCCTTACACAATACATTAGCATTCACCATAGCACATACCCTCTCCAATGTCCATCACCCAGTCACCCCATCCCTCCCACTTCCCTCCCTTCCAGCAACCCTCAGTTTGTTTCCTGGTAATATTTTTATGTTTACAAAAGTAATGATGGCAATGGTAATAGTGATAGAATGGTTAACACTTAATAAACATAACTGTGTACCAAGCTCTACTTGATGTTTTTCGTGGATTATTTCATTTAAATCTTGATACAATCCTATTAAGAAGTTCCTTAAATATCTCATTTTATAGATGAACACACTAATGTTAAGATGCTAATTAATTTGCCTGAAGTCACACAATTAGTAATAAAAAAATTAGCACTCGATTTAGTGTAACCCCAAATCATTCAAACCAAATATAATGTGCATATTGTGGATATAAGGGCTCATAAGTATGTATCTATTATAGCATGAGTTTATTAGGAATCAAAATAAAAAGCAATCCTATTTTCTTCCAAATAAATTTTTCTCCCATTGGGGAGACATTTGAGATAAAATAGTTAATATAAATGAAAGCAATAATGATTACCTACTATAATAGAGCCTAAATAATATTCTTCATTTCATGAGCATAAATACCCACAACTTGTTAATAGGCACTGTATACACTGCATATTTGGGAGACATGTGTATAAATTATTCAATTCTCAATATTAGTCACAGTTGTATTTTATAAGATCCTCCCTAGATACCACTATCATTCAGAAACCCATGGAGTTTGGCTTATAGGAATTATTTTGAGGGGCGCCTGGGTGGCTCAGTGGGTTAAGCCTCTGCCGTCAGCTCAGGCCATGATCTCAGGGTCCTGGGATCAAGCCCCACATTGTGCTCTCTGCTCAGTAGGCAGTCTGCTTCCCCCTCTCTCTCTCTGCCTGCCTCTCTGCCTACTTGTGATCTCTGTCTGTCAAATAAATAAATAAAATCTTAAAAAAAAAGAATTATTTTGAAATTTGGATTCTGAATCTTGTGAACGGCTTCCTAAATTTGGAAGAATTCTAATGAGTATCTTCTTTTTCATATTGACCACTTACTAAAAACAGGTATTTGAAGCAGGCATATATTTTATTTTTATAAGTTTCATATTTTAGTAAAATACCTTTTTAATCCAAATTTTTATTTCTCAATGAATGAATAATAAAAGGAACCTCTAAGGGAAAAACAAAACAAAACTTTTTGATTCATTAATGTGCAGAAACACCATTCCTTATATTTTTTACAATTATATTGGCAAATAATTGGCAAAGTAAGTTCTTCAGTCATCCAGGGTTCCTTGGCAGATAAAATTCTTTGAAATACAGGTGCTGATGAAAAGTGACTCCGGGAACATCCAGGAACATCATTATGCAATACAAATCTTTTAATATCAGGCTAAATTATTATTTTTCAATACTAGGGAATTTATTTTTACTTTGTCTTAACTAAACAATCAAATGGCAGTGGATAAATAAGTCCTTAAAGCCAAGTGCCTTGTAATCCAGTTATTACTATGGTGATATTTGCACTGATGGAGATAAATTAGTTTATGATAAAAAATGTAGTCTATAAGGCTTCTTAATTTCTCTGAAGTTTCTGGCAATGTGAGACGTATCTGGCAAGATTAGTACTAGAAAAATGTTAAGCATTTGTATCCCCAGAGTTTTATTTCAAAAATATTTTTCTCATTTATATAAATACTTGGAGATAGAGAAATGTAAAAAGATCTCCTACAATGAGCTGGGAAATGATTTTGCTAGGAGTTGTGTGTGTGCTTGAGAGCAAAGAGAGATTCAATCAAGGTGGACCATTTAATTAAAGTGCTAGCTAATTATCTTCAGTTTATTTTCTTCTTTTTTCTTTCTTTTATTAAAGAATTCAGTGTTTACAATGACTTTTGGTATAATATAAACTCAAGGGAATTTTATAGCTTTTGGAGATTATAAATAAATCCCATCTATCCATGCATTATATATAAATTGGAAATTGATAAAATATTTAAGGTATACAAGAAAGTAGTAAAAAGTGATATTCAATTTTTGAAAAGAAATATCGCTGATCATCAGAAGTATTTAAGTAAAAAAATGAAAAGTGTACCTTGAGTTTATGGAGACTGATAGACCTAGAAGAAATCGCAAGAGACCCACCAACTCAGTTCTAACCTAGGAACAAAGGAGCCTTCATGAAAGATCTTGAAGAATTTAATACATATCTGTGGCAAATCTTAGAGTATCTGCAATTTACCAATGTGGAACTCCAAGGAGAGATGGGGAAATGCACCAACCTAAGCTAACTCAGGCAAGACGCCCAGTGTACAGACCCTACCCTGCAGGACTGACTCTCAGAAGACAGCTGAGCAAACCTGGCAAACCTGAGGTCCCAGCTTCCGTACCACATGGGTTTGCCCTGGGCATTAATCTATAGTTCCCACTTCTGCGTGAATGCAAGCTTCCTTTGAGGCCCAAGCTTCCTTTCCCCTCTAGGTCTTTCCATCATTTCTCTCTGAGGACAGAGACGACCACCCATCTCAGCATCAATCCTTTCCTCTCTGCTCACTACCTTTAATTTTGCCTTGAGTAATACTTTCTTCTCTCAGTGGCAAGAGAAAGGCAAGTTTCCTGGGTCCAGGCTGTCGCGTTAGAATAAGTTATGCTTTTATTAATATTCTTCAGTGCTATAAGCTTCGCAAAATAAATGGCATGCCCAGAACAAGAAGTTTCAAACTGACATACAGCCCATTATCATATATATATATATACATATGTATGCCAAATTAGTGAAAATGCTAAGCAGAAAGGAAACACACGAGAATCGTTACAAGTCAGTACACCGTATCGTTCTCCGGCTATTTGAAAAATTAAAGCACTTCATTTTTTGAAGTGATCACATTATTATCTAAAGTTATAAATACTGTCAAAATTAAAACATATCCCTTTCTCTCTCTTTCTCTCTCTCCCACACACACACACACGCGCACGCACATATGGCAAGGGGAAACAAAGTAATTTATTTACTTGACAGAGAGAGACACAGAGAGAGAGGGAACACAAAGAGGGGGAGAGGGAGAGGGAGAAGAAGGCTTCCCACTGAGCAGGAAGCCCAATGTGGGGCTCCGTCCAAGGACTCTGGGATCATGACCTGAGCCAAAGACAGCTGCTTAATGACTAAGCCACCCAGAAGCCCAAAACAAAATAAATTCTAATTTATACTTTCACCTGGAGAAGAGAATTCAAAACAAAATATTTTCCAGTGGTTTCTACCTCACAATAAAGAATCTTTCACCAATTCTACTGCTTTGTCAAAACTGACTAATTCTGTTTGACCATTTTCTTTGCCTCCACTGCTAGCGCCTGACAAATACATAAAACTACCAGAAAATAACACAGCAAGAGGAAGAAGGAAATGAATCCAGGATACATTTTTGTTAGAACTGCTAACTCAAGTAACTTCAACATTTTCATAAGAAATGACAAAATAATTAGAGATACAAGATTTAAACCTATGATCTATATGAAAATAAACAAAATCTCCACTTCATTTGGTTTATAATTGTACACACATACACAAATAAATGTAGTCATCTATGCTTTTTTCCCTTAATGTGATGTATATAAAATAAACACCTCATTTTCAAAACAGGTGAACATATTTAATATTAGAGGTATTTAAAAAAATAAGGGAACTTCTTTAGACTAAGATTAGAGCATGTGGAAGAAAAGAGCTCTTCAATTTGCTTGGCTGTGCAGATAATTCTACGGCCTGATTAAGTGCATGGACTGGGGTGCATGGACTGGGTTAGACTGTCTGGATTCAAACCCCCTTTTGCCATTTATGAGCTGTGTGACCTTTGCCAAATTACTTAACCTCTCTGGGCTGCAATTTTCTCACCTGTAAAGTGGGCTCAATAATAGTATCTACCTCAAAGGGCTCTTATTGTAAGATTCAATGCATTAATATTTGTAAAGCGCTAACAACACTGTCTCATGGTGGCATATAGTTGACATGTTAATAAGTACTTGTGGATTCAAAAGCAGATTTAATTTCCCCTTCTGCCCTACAAATCCTTAAGAAATTATTTTCAGCGAGGCTGAATCTTGAGCAAAAGTAATAGTTCGAGTCCAAAAATGCAGAAAACAGTCCATTTCTGCAGAAAAAACTACACTAAAATGGTTAGTTTTCTATGGAAATGGTTGATTCAGATCTTCAAGTTCCAACCCCCAAACCCTTTTAAAGGTACTACTCTACAGACCTGATAAGAAAAAACGATATTCTTTTCCCAATACATTTCCTAAGTAAGAATGAAACTAAGAGGACTGAAGCACAAATGGAGTACAGTAGTCATATGAAATAAATTGCAAACCGAAAGAAATTTTAACCTCAATGCTAATTTATCTTCTGTAATTAAACTTGCAGTTTTTCATAATGAAATACAATGAAGAATTTTCAAATTCAGTATATGATATTCATTTCACTAGCAGTGAGAAAATGAAACGTTCTCATTGCACTTCACTTGGCTACCATGTTGGTGAAACCCAAGAATTAGTTATTTTAAAAGGCCACAGGCAAGATCAAATCGATGTCTCCTGGACCAAAACCCTCACCCACGTGAATAATAAGTGAACCCCTTGCCTCCTTCCTGTAAAATGGTTCTTCTCAGCTCATCCATATTTATAGCAAATCTCTTAATATGGCTTCCAAGCTAACAGCAGCTTATAAGCAGCAAAATAGAAGAATGAAAAGATGGACACAAAAACACTGACAAAAGCAAACCACATGCATGAAAGAATAATCACGGAAAAGATTCAAAATGCCACCGGGTAGGTGTGGGTGTGCACGTAGGCTTACACACAGACTGTCCGAATGAATGTATTCCAGCAACAGAGGAGGCTCGAGGCTCTGCTACAATACAAAATGATAACTAATTCCCAGCAGGATGGCTCTGAGTTACCAGGCTTATGGGATCTCAAGTACATTCCCTTTAACAAGGCAAGTGACGATTTACTGTTATTTAGTACTTACTAAGTGCCTTATGTTTTAAGGGCTTTATATACATTCATTCAGTAAAAGTGTCTACGAAGCACTTATTCATTGAATCCTTGCCCAGCCAGACCTGAGATAGGGTTTATAATCTCCCATTTATGAAAGGGGAGACAGTATTAAACCTATGTAGTCATCTATGTAGTCATCTATGATGTATGTAGTCCCAAAGCTGGAAGATAGTAGGGCTGGAAGGTGACTCCAGATCTCTGCATTCCAGACGTAAGCTCACATTTTCAGAGCTCTTCAAGCAGTAAGCCTCAGTGCAGAAATCTTGAGTTTTCGACTACCATCTCATATGGAAGAACACCTGGAAGGAGGTCTTAAGGCATTTGAGAAATATCTGTAAAGAGGGGGGCACCAGGATGACTCAGTCATTAAGGATCTGCCTTCAGCTCAGGTTATGATTCTAAGGCCCTGGGATTGATCTTGCATCAGGCTCCCTGCTCAGGGGGAGACCTGCTTCTCCCCGTCCTTACATTTCCTCTCTCAATCTGTCAAATAAATAAATCTTTTTTTAAAAGTCTGTGAAGTAAAAAGACTTCAGCTATTTCTATGTTATATATATAAACTATATTAAATGACTCATTTTTCACCTTCAGATACTCTGTCGGAAGCATATATACAGACAGTAGAAAAGAGTGGGTTAACTCTCCTTCACCTCCTCTTGACTTACTCTTTGTTTGCAGTCTGCTCACAAACAACATAGCAAGACAGAGACCTTCAATCCAGTCATTAGCTATGACTCCGGAAAAAGCCTCTGAAACAAACACAAATGAAAAGGTCCCCTGGGAATATCAATCACCTCAACTCTTTTCCATTCCTCCTCGACCCCTTTATCGAGTCCCTCTTTCCAGCTCAGATCGCTGACATCTGCTTCAACTTTCTAAGACCCTTACTCCTGGGAAATTTTCTTGACATTGCTACTGATTTCTCATCCTTCTATGATTGCCTTCAGGTATAAATTACTTCAAAATTAACTATTTTTTTTATTTTTAAAAGATTTTATTTATTTATTTATTTATTTATTTTTCTGAGAGAGAGTGCACCTGAGTAGGGGAGGGGGTAGAGAGGGAAAGGCAGTGAGAGAATTTCAAGCGGACTCACGCTAAGCACAGAGCACACAGGGGCTCAATCTCATGAGCCCAAAATCATAACCTGAGCTGAAACCGAGAGTCTGATGCTTAACAGAATGTACCACCCAGGTGGCCCCAGAAATAACTATTTCTAATTAAAACCATGAATATTAGATTAGGTAAACTTTCCTTTTTACACTTGCATTAATTTCTTCAATTTCTTTTCAGTGTTCCAGAATTCATTGTTTATGCAAAACACCCAGTGCTTCATGCAATACATGCCCTCCACAATACCCACCACCAGGCTCACCCAACATCCCACCCCCCGCCACTCCAAAATCCTCAGATTGTTTTTCAGACTCCACCATCTCTCATGGTTCCTCTCCCCTTCCAATTTCCCCCAACTCCCTTCTCCTCTCCATCTCCCCATGTCCTCCACATTATTTCTTATGCTCCACAAATAAGTGAAACCATATGATAATTAACTCTCTCTGCTTGACTTATTTCACTCAGCATAATCTCTTCCAGTCCCGTCCATGTTGCTACAAAAGTTGGGTATTCATCCTTCCTGATGGATGCATAATACTCTATACTTTATATGGACCACATCTTCATTATCCACTCTTCCGCTGAAAGGGCATCTTGGTTCACTCCACAGTTTGCGGACTGTGGCTATTGCTGCTGTGAACACTGGGGTACAGATAGCCCTTACCTTTCAAAATATCTGTATCTTTGGGGTAAACAGCCAGTAGTGCAATACAGGCTCATAGGTAAGCTCTATTCTTAATTTCTTAAGAAATATCCACACTGTTTTCCAAAGTGGCTGTACCAACTTGCATTCCCACCAACAGTGAAAGAGGGTTCCCCTTTCTCCACAACCTCCCCAAAACACAGTGTTTCCTGTATTATTAATTTTGGCCATTCTAACTGGTGTCAGGGGATATCTCAATATGGTTCTGATTTGATCTCCCTGATGGCCTGTGATGATGAACATTTTTTCAAATGGCTGTTAGCCATTTGTATGTCTTCATTGGAGAATTGTCTATTCGTGTCTTCTGCCCATTTTCTGACATGATTATCTGTTTTGTGTGTATTGAGTTTGAGGAGTTCTTTTTAGATCCTAGTATCAGCCTTTTGACTGTATTGTCATTTGCAAATATTTTCTCCCATTCCGTGGGTTGCCTCTTTGTTTTGTTCACTGTTTCCTTTGCTGTGCAGGGCCTTTTGATCTTGATGAAGTCCCCAAAATTCATTTTTGCTTTTGTTTCCTTTGCATTTGGAGACATGTTTTGAAAAAGTTTCTGTGATCAATCTTGAAGAGGTTACTGCCTATGTTCCCTCTAAGATTATGATGGATTCCTGATTCACGTTGAGGTCTTTTATCCATTTCGAGAGTATCTTTGTGTATGGTGTAAGAGAATGGTCGAGTTTCATTCTTCTACATTTAGCTGTCCAATTATTGGACACCATTGATTGAAGCACCATTTATTGAAGAGACTGTCTTTTTTCCACTGTGTATTTTGTATTTCCTGATTTGTCAAAGATTATTCGACCATAGAGTTGAAGGTCCATATCTGCACTCTCTACTCTGTTCCACCGGTCTGTATGTCTGGGTTTGTGCCAGTACCATGCTGCCCTGGTGACCACAGCTCTGTAGTAAAGCTTGAAATCAGGCAATGTGACACCCAGAGTTTTTTCTTTTTCAACATTTGCTTATCAATTCAGGTTCTCTTCTGATTCCATACAAATTTTAAGATAGTTTGCTTCAGCTCTTTGAACAATGCCTGTGGAATTTTGATCAGAATGGCATAGAATATAGATTGCTCTAGGCAGTATAGACATTTTAACAATGTTTATTATTCTGATCCATGAACATGGAATGGTCTTCCATCCTTTTGTGTCTTCTTCAATTTCATTCATGAGTGTTCTCTAGTCCTCGAGTACAAATCCTTTACCTCTTTGGTTAGGTTTACTCCCAGGGATCTTATGGTTCTTGGTGCTATAGTAAATGATATCAATTCTCCAATTTCCCTTTCTGTATTTTCATTGTTAGTGTATGAGAAAGCAACTGATTTTGGTACATTGATTTTCTATCCTTCCAGGTTACTGAATTGCTATATGAATTCTAGTAGTTTGGGGGTGGAGTCTTTCGGGTTTTCCATATAAAGTATCATGTCATCTGTGAAGAGAGAGAGTTTGACTTCTTCATTGCCAATTTGAATACATTTCATTTCTCTTTGTTTTCTGACTGCTCTTACTAGGACTTCTAACTGTATGTTAAACAAGAGTGGCTAGAGTGGGCATCCTTGTCATGTTCCTGACATCAAAGGATGTCATGTTCCTTCCTCAAAGGGAAGGCTGTCAGCTTTTTCCCATTAAGAATGATATTCACTGTGGGATTTTCTTAGTTGGCTTTTATGAAGTAATGGGGGAACATTCCCCCATTAAAACACTTTGAAGCGTTTTAATCAGGAATGGATGCTTTATCTTGTCAAATGCTTTATCTGCATCAATTGAGAGGATCGTGTGGTTTCCTCTCTTATTGATTTGTTCTATCACATTGATTGATTTGTGAATGTTGAACCCCCCTTGCAATCCAGGGATAAATCCCACCTGGTCATGGTGCACAATCTTTTTAATGTACTGTTGGATCCTATTAGGTAGGATCTTCTCGAGAATCTTAGCATCCATATTCATGAGGGATATTGGTCTGAAATCCTTTTTAGTAGTGTCTTTGCCTGGTTTGGGGATCAGGGTAATGCTGGCTTCATAAAGAGAGTCTGGAAGTTTTTCTTCTGCTTCAATTTTTTGAAACAGGAGAATACATATTATTTCTTCTTTGAAAGTCTGGTAGAATTCCCCAGGGAATCTGTCAGGTCCTGGGCTCTTGTTTTTTGAGGGGTTTTTGATCCCTGCTTGAATCTCATTCACTAGATATCGATCTATTCATGTTGTCAATTTCTTCCTGGTTCAATTTTGGAAGTTTACAGGGTCTAGGAATGCATCCATTTCTTATAAGTCGCTTAACTTATTGGCATATAACTGTTGTTAGTAATTTCTGATGATTGTTTCTATTTCCTTGGTGTTAACTGTGGTCTCTCCCTTTTCATTCATAATTTTATTAATTTGGGTCTTCTCTCTTTTCTTTTGGATTAGTTTGGACAATGGTTTATTGATCTTATTCCTTCCAAAAACCAGCTTCTAGTTTCATTGATGCATTCTACTGTGTGTCTACTTTCTATCTCATTGATCTCTGCTCTAATCTTGATTATTTCCCTTCTTGTGTGTGGAGTTGGCTAAATTTGTTGTTGATTCTCCAGTTCCTTAAGGTGTAAAGAGAACTGGTGTAGTCTGGACTTTTAAGGTTTTTTGTTTGTTTGTTTGTTTGTTTTGGGGGGAGCATTGGATGGTTATGTATTTCCCCGTTAGGACAGCTTTGCTGTATCCCATAGGGTTTGGACAGAAGTGTCTTCATTCTCATTAGTTTCCATGAATTGTTTAAGTTCTTCTTTGATTTCATGGTTGATCCAAGCATTCTTAAGAAAGGTGCTCTTTAGCTCCCAGCTGTTTGAATTCCTTCCAAAGGTTTTCTTGTGGTTGAATTCCAGTTTCAAAGCATTGTGATCTGAGAATATGCAGGAAACAATCTCAATCTTTTGGTATCAGTTGAGCCCTGATTTGTGACCCCATATGTGGTCTATTCTGGAGAAGGTTCCATGTGCACTTGAGAAGAATGAGCATTTTGTTGTTTTAGGGTGGAATGTTGGGTATATATCTATGAGGTCCCTCTGGTCCAATGTGTCATTCAATGCTCTTGTTTCTTTATTGATTTTCTGCTTGGATGATCTATCTATTACCAAGAGTGGCATATTAAGATCCCCCACTATTAATTTATTCATATCAATATGATTCTTTATCTTGATTAACAGCTGTCTTATATAATTAGCTGCTCCCATATTGGGGGCATAAATATTTACAATTTTTAGTTCCTCTTGGTGGATAGATCCTTTACGAATGATGTAGCGTCTTTCTTTATCTCTGACTATAGTCTTCAGTTTATAATCTAATATCTCTGATATGAGAATCACTACCCCAGCCTTCTTTTGAGGCCCCTTGGCATGAAAGATGCTTCTCCATCCCTTCACTTTCAGTCTGGATGTATCCTTGGGTTCCAAATGGGTCTCTTATAGACAACATATGGATGGGTCCTGACGTTTTATCCAATCTACAACCCTGTGCTGTTTTATGGGTGTATTTAGGCCATTCACATTGAGAGTGATTATTGAGAGATACATTTTTATTGACTTGTGATACCTGTGAAGTCCTTACATCTATTGATTGTCTCCATATATTTCTGTTCAAGATATTCTTGAGTTTTTTCCTCTTTTATAGAACACCCATTAATATTTCTTGCAGTGCCAGCTTGGTGTTCACATACTCTTTTAAACCTTGCCGGTCTTGGATGCTCTTAATCTCTCCATCCATTTTGAATTATCAGTCTTGCTGGATAAAGAAAGTATTCTTGGCTGCATGTTCTTTTAATTTATTTCCCTGAATACATCTTGTCAGCCCTTTCTGGCTTGCCAGGTGTCTGTGGACAGGTCTGAGGTTATTCTGTGTGTAAGGAATCTCTTCCCCGTAGCTGCTTTCAAGAGCTTCTGTCTAAAATAATGATTCAGCATTTTCACCATCAGGTGTCTCAAGGACTTTCTAGAATCTATGCTCTTGGGGAGAAACCTTTCTGCCTCTAGGACACAAATGCTGGTTCTATTCCCCAGATTAAGAAAATTTTCATGGAGGGGCACCTGGGTGGCTCAGTGGTTTAGGCCACTGCCTTCGGCTCGGGTCATGATCTCAGGGTCCTGGGATCGAGTCCCGCATCGGGCTCTCTGCTGGCCAGGAAGCCTGTTTCCTCCTCTCTCTCTCTGCCTGCCTTTCTGCCTACTTGTGATCTCTCTGTATCAAATGAATAAATAAAATCTTTTAAAAAAAAGAAAATTTTCATGGAGAAATTTTTTCATTCAACTATATCATCTAGTCTTCTTTATTTCTCCTCCCCCCTAAGGAATTCCAATAATTCTGACTTTAGAATATTTCATGGTGTCCTTTATTTTCCTCACTCTGTTTTCATGGCTTATAAGCTGTTTTCCAGGCTTCCTCCTGATACTTTTTCTCTATTAGTTTGTCCTCTAGATCACTAATTCTGTCTTCTGCCTCAGTTACCCTCGCTGTTATAGAATTTAGATTAGATTGGAACTCACTGAGAGCACTGTTACCATCATCCCTGGTGGCTTTCACTTCTGCCCTAATCAACTGCAATTTGTCATTAAAGGTTTTCTCCAACCCAGCCATTGCCTGCACAATTGTTAGCCTGAATTTTCTTTCTGGCATAGTGTTTATGTCCATATCCAATAGCGCTGATGGAAAAGGCACAGTCTCTGAATTTTTCCTCTGTTGGGCATTCCTCCTCCTAGTCGTTTTGGTGAGAGACGCTGAAGGGATGTGTAGCTGAATGTATCAAACCTGGCGCAGACAAGGTATACTCTGGAAGGCTTCAGAGCAATCAAGAGTTCCCACAAAAAAGAACAAAAAAAAAAAAAAAAAAAAGGAAAGAAATAAGAGAGAGAGAGAGAAAAAATAAAAAAAATAAAAGAGAAGGCCCAGCCAGAATGGGCCCCAAAGGTAAGATTTATAAAGTATACAAACAAAAACAGACAAACAAAAAGACCAACCAAAGTAAATGACAAGAAAAACAAAAACAACAAAAAAAGAACCCAGCCAAATTGAACCCCATTTATAAGATTTATGTACTCCCGGAACAAAACAAATACACAGAAATACTGGCAGAAGAAAAAGATGGGAGTGTGGTTAAATTCTCAGTGTGGGTGAGGAAATTTATTTTGATTCTTTGTGGGCATATCTTGGTATCTTTGTTAAAGGATTCAACTTTCCTGAGATAAAGGGGGATTAAAACTGGTTTAGATACAGGGGTAGCATTGATTGGGGAAAGGGGATTACCTTGAAGCTTATCTCTGTATGAATATTAAAAAAATAAAATAAAATAATTAAAAAATAGAAGAGCAAAAGAAAAACACAGGTATATGTATCAAAGAAGTACAAATTTAAAGTTTATTATGGAATTTGTGGTACTGAACTCTCATTGTGATGGTAAATAGGTTAAAATTATTAAAAAATTGAAAAGAATGAGAATAGTGGGAACGAATTAAAAATAAAAGTATCTCTGAAGTAGTGGTGGGTGTCCTCTTGTGTTTTTTGTTTGTTTTGTTTTTTGTCTTTTTTGGTTTTTGACTGGCTTTCTGGGGGAGGGGCCTGTTGCATGTTTTTTCAGGTAGCCTTGCTAGAGTTGAGTCCTCCTGCTCCCTATCAAGGGCCTGGGCTCTGCGGAACCTGGTTTTTTAGGCTTTTGTTCTCTGGAGGTTTTTGTTTGTTTGTCTTTTGTTTTCGATTTTTTTCTCCCATTGGCAGCTTTTGGAGCTTCTTTGGAGGTTTAGAGGAAGGCAAACTGCACCCAGACCTCTGTCTCAGAGAGAAGCCTCAGTCTGTTCCCCTCTGGGTGCTCCAGATTACATAAATTGCCCCTCTGTTGCCAGCAGAGCACGTCCCCAGTCATGGTCTCAGGGGCCGCAGAAGCTCCCGCTTGTACCCAAAACCATGAGAAATAGTAGTCCAGAGAGCTGGCTTCCAGCGGCTGCTTCCCCCACAGCTCTCTAGGCAGGTCCAGGCTTCCAGAAAGGTCCCAACCAGAGATAGCATAGCACACTGAGATTTTCACGCTGGCCCAGGCTGGGAGTATTCAGATTCTTCTGGCCCTAGAGAGCACCGGCTAGTGCCCGCAGGGACCTCTCTCAAGGGAGGTGGTTGTGGAGCGTGCCTCAGACCCCAATTGCACAGCACACGTGCAGAGTGAAAAGGGTTCTAGAGACCGCCGGCTGGTATCCACACCAGACTCTTTCACAGGTGCCGCTGGCTCAGGGACCAAGGCCTGCTTTCTTCCTGCACTTTCTCTGGCTCAGCACCAGCAGTGGCCAACCTGGGTCAACGGGCTTATCCCCTGTCCCTAACCACCCAATTCCACCAATTTCCCCTTAAGATCTTTTGTTCTTTTTGAGTGCTTTCAACCAGACTCCAAGGTAATACTGGTCCCTAATCACAGGGAGCTCTTGTATTGAGGTATTACTTTCCAGTGCGTTGCTTCTGGTGGCTCCCTCCTCCTTTGGTTTATCTTCTGCTATCAGTCTGATGTTCCCATTCCACTTTACCTGTCCACTGGCAACTTCTGCCCCCACAGAGATCCAGAAGTGTAGAATTCTAATCTCGGGCTGATTTCATGGGTGATCAGAGTTCTTTGGTAGGTAATCAGCCCACTTTAGGGGACCAGTTGAAACAGCACCTCCTACTTCTCCACCATCTTTCTCCTCCTCAGGTAACCTTTTCATTCTTAACATCTGGTGGCCACCAATGCTGGGGTTACAGGGACACCAACCACCTGTAACTTTTTTTTTTTTTCCCAGCATCTTTCATGCTAATCTCACCGTGATCCTGCCTGCGGAATATACATCAAGTAGAATGTCTTTTTCCATGTCTATCTTTTGCATATACGAATGAATATAGAAACACATGCATGCATATGTACTTCATACACCAAGCAAGAAGGACCCCTTTAAAGTGTCATACTTCTTCAAGTTTTATCGAAGCCATGAGTGACACATCTTTGAGTCACAGAATTCTCAGTAGGCCTGCTTGAGTTATAGCATGTCTTGAAACGGGTTCTAAAATTCTTACAACAAGGCTAATGCCCATTATAATAACAGATTTCTGAAATTTTAATACAATTAATCTAACTCTGATTAATGTCAATTAGGATACCATGCTTTTATGCACAAACACGGAAAATAAATAAATGTTACAAGAAAAGAGAAATCTAGTTGCATGAAAATCTACCCAAGCATTTCATTAGCCAATCTGTATAGGTCACAGAGCTTCCCTGTATCCCTAATCTGTTTCTTAATTGATTATCTGGTGCTAAGAGAAACTGCCTAGAGGTTTTCCAATAGCTTTAGAGCCTTGAAGACGGGCAACGGCAGGTTTTTTTCTGATATCACTGTACTATTAATACTATTATTTAATATGTCTCAAAACTTAACCTAAATACTTAGGTTATTTAGTACCTACTACCTTCTGTACTTTGGTAACTCTGGTCAATAGTGATGAGTAAGCAGGAGAACTACCTTCAGTACTTTGGTAACTCTGGTCAATAGTGATGAGTAAGCAGACCATTCAACAAGTATTAATAAAAGTCTGCTCTAGGGCAGGGAGTACAAATGCTGGGCATGGGAGTACAAATATGAAAAATAAACAGCCTTTTCTTTCCTGGGGCTCAGGTTTCATGGGTCCTGGAGGGAAGTGATTAAGTAACGAGAGTATATTTGCCAAGTACTATGACAGGAAAGTTCAGTTCACTAGGGGTTCATAGTGGGTAAGTCAGAAACACAGGTGGATGGGACACTGTTGGGTTCCCCCCAAAACTGGGTACCCCAATAATGGGTCCGTGATTAAAGGAGCGAGACTGATATAAGGCGAAAGTCAAGCAAAGCTTTATTTCGCGCCAAGCATCAAGAATCTAACCGAACGTTCAGGGCCGCACCCCTTACAAGAGAGGGCGACCCTTCTCTGTTTCACAGACTAGCTTTTAATGGCAAAGGCAATGCGGTTGGGCCTGGCCATGCACAGGTGGCCAATGAAAATGGAACACACACAGGGAACTCCACAGTGATGCTAGGTGACCAATTGAATTACAATTTACCTTAGTAGACATTTGAACCATCCTATTACACCTTGATTAGGATTGGTCCCAAAAAGGCTCCCAGAGGACGGGGGTCCCTACTCCTTGGTAGCTAAGGAGACAGTATGCAACCCCCCACTGATCTGATGTCTCCACCTGGCCAGACCCACCCTTTATCTGGGCTTTGTTACCTGGAACTGGTTTCCAGGACTTGTTTCCAAGTAAATCCCCTGGGGGAAGGGGAGCAGGGACAGTTTCTAAATAGGTCCTTACAACACCTACACTGAAAGAAAAAATAAGGAACAAGATTTTTTTTTAATTAATTATTTTTTCAGCGTAACAGTATTCATTGTTTTTGCACGACACCCAGTGTTCCATGCAATACGTGCCCTCCCTATTACCCACCACCTGGTTCCCCCAACCTCCCACCCCCACCCCTTCAAAACCCTCAGGTTGATTTTCAGAGTCCATAGGAACAAGATTTTTTTTTAAAGATTTTATTTATTTATTTGACAGACAGAGATCACAAGTAGGCAGAGAGGCAGGCAGAGAGACAGGAGGAAGCAGGCTCCCTGTTGAGCAGAGAGCCGATGCAGGGCTCGATCCCAGGATGCTGGGATCATGACCTAAGCTGAAGGCAGACGCTTTAACCCACTGAGCCACCCAGGCACCCCAAGGAACAAGATTTTGATGAAGAAAGCAATGTGAGTGGTTCTGGATAATGGATTAGCCCATCAGAGAAGAGCAAGGACTAGTGAGTTTGGATACCGAAAAGGTCTCAGTATGGCTGGAAGTAGAGAAACACTTACCACAGAAGCTACTAAAGCTTCAGCTTCAAGTCCACCACTTGCACCAGCCCTTTCCAAGGCCCTGGAAGGAACCTCACAGTGGGTTCAAATGTTTCCTTGTGTACAGGAAAGAGTTACCCTAGCAAGCCTGAGACTGTTATCCTTGGAAAGGTCTGCTCTCCCTGGCTGGCATCTGGGATCTCAGACTTCAGGAAGGTTCCCACCGCTCCATAAATGATTAAGAGTGGCTCGCTGCACCTACAATGTTTGTTACAACCAACATGCTTTATGCTGAAACACTTGCTCTCTTCCTGGGAATTGATCATTTTGGTACATGTTAGACAAATGGTGTCTACATGACAAGCTCCCAATAAAGAAAACCCGAGCAGTGAGTCTCAGATGAGCTTTTCTGGTTGGCAACAGTTCAGACTCGTCCCAATCCACTGCATGAAAAATTAAGTGCATCTTACATGACCCCACTGGGAGAAGACTCTTGCAAGTTTGTACCTGATTTTCTCTGGACTCTGCCCAATGAACATTTTCCTTTTGCAGATTTTGTCTTGTAAACTTCCACTGTAAGAAATCATAGCCATAAAGCTGTGAGTGCAATTAAATTCTCAACCTTGGGAGTCCTCCTAGCATAGCATCAAACCTGGGAGATCTTGGAAACCCCCAACACGGGATGCTTTATAAAATGTTCAAAGATAAGAAAGGTTTGTATCTGTAAGGACCTATTTAGAAACTGTCCCTGCTCCCCTTCCCCCAGGGGATTTACTTGGAGACAAGTTCCAGAAACAAGCTCCAGGTAACAAAGCCCAGATACCAGGGTGGGTCAGACTAGGTGAAGACATCCGACCAGTGGGGGTTTGCATACTGTCTCCCTGGTTACCAAGGAGTAGGGACCCCCGCCCTCTGGGAGCCTTTTTGGCTCCAATCCTAATCAAGGTGTTAATAGGCTGGTTCTAATGTCTACTAGGGTAAATTGTAATTCAATTGGTCTCCTAGCATCACTGTGGAGTTTCCTGTGTGTGTTACATTTTCATTGGCCTCCTGTGCATGGCCAGGCCCAACCGCATGACCTTTGCCCTTAAAAGCTAGTCCGTGAAACAGAGAAGGGTCGCCCTCTCTTGTAAGGGGTGCGGCACTGAACTTTCGGTTAGATTCTGGATGCTTGGTGCGAAATAAAGCTTTGCTTGACTTTCGCCTTATATCTGTCTCGCTCCTTTAATCATGGACCCATTATTTGGGCATAACAGTATCCCTTTGAACCACAGATTCTGGACCCTCCTTCAGCTGGGTGGGGGACAGTAGTTCTACTGGGAGGTGTCATCAGAGACACACACAACAGGACAGCCCCTGAAAAGATCAAAACAGATGGTAGAAAGAGAGAAGTATCACTTTCTTTCTGTAAATATACTTGATGTGATTCTGGACATAAGTTAGAATAAAGAACTGTTGCTATTCCATTAAAAACAACAGAACACTATCCATAGGAAAGACAGCTGAGAAAAGAAAGGACAGCCATATGCGAGGTCTTCCGTGGCCTCTATAGTCGTGGCCAAACTTGTCTAAAGAATTTGGCCTCATAGAGTCTTAGAAGCTGTAAAACACTTACGAACCACTTTAAATAAAGTTGGGTAAAATAGTCACTGATCCTGGATCACATGTAAGTATCTGTCCTAGTACAGTGGATGCTGACGTGTGCCTCGCCAACCTCTCTTCAGGGCCAAAACACTCATTCCCCCAGCTGCTGCTGGCATTGTTGCCTGCTGAGAGGTAGGATCTGAGTCCCTCTTAGAACTGTCTGGTCAGTGGGAGACGCTTTTTGCCACAATTACAGATCCTTCCTGGATGCCTTTGGCATCCAGTAACTGGCCAAGATGGCAGTAAATAACTCCAGACTTCCTGCCTCAATTTAGGGAAAATGAAGTTATTATATGAGGTCTAGAGCTCCTTGTGGGATTGACTGCATCTCTGTGGCAACTTTATTACAGTTCAATTTCTCCCTTGATCAACAGTGCTTTCCTCTCTCCCTCACTAGCATTTCCAAGAGGACTTAGTCAACCTACCTGCGTGCAAATCTCCATTTCAGAGTGTATTTCCTGGGGAAAATGACCTAATGCAGCCAGTACAAATGCACTAAAAATAATGTAGACAGTGGCTCAGTCCTTAAGGACCCTACAATTTAATTGGGAATTGAGGTAGGTCAAGAATGTTCCATGAAACTAAGCATCAATTAAAAAAAAATAAGTAACATACATTCTCAGTGTGGGTGAGGAAGGTTATTTTGATTCTTCCTGAAGGTATCTTGATGTTTTTGTTACGGGACTCAACTTTCCTATGTCTCCAAAGGCCAAGGAAACAAAAGCAAAAATGAACTTTTGGGACTTCATCAAGATCAAAAGTTTCTGCACAGCAAAGGAAACAGTCAACAAAACAAAAAGGCAACCCACGGAATGGGAGAAGATATTTGCAAATGACAGTACAGACAAAAGGTTGATATCCAGGATCTATAAAGAACTTCTCAAACTCAACACACACACAACAGATAATCATATCAAAAAATGGGCAGAAGATATGAACAGACACTTCTCCAACGAAGACATACAAATGGCTATCAGACACATGAAAAAATGTTCATCATCACTAGCCATCAGGGAGATTCAAATTAAAACCACATTGAGATACCACCTGACACCAGTTAGAATGGCCAAAATTAGCAAGACAGGAAGCAACGTGTGTTGGAGAGGATGTGGAGAAAGGGGAACCCTCTTCCACTGTTGGTGGGAATGCAAGTTAGTGCAGCCACTTTGGAGAACAGTGTGGAGACTCCTGAAGAAATTAAGAATAGAGCTTCCCTATGACCCTGCAATTGCACTGCTGGGTATTTACCCCAAAGATACAGATGTAGTGAAAAGAAGGGCCATCTGTACCCCAATGTTAATTGCAGCAATGGCTACGGTCGCCAAACTGTGGAAAGAACCAAGATGCCCTTCAACGGATGAATGGATAAGGAAGATGTGGTCCATATACACAATGGAGTATTATGCCTCCATCAGAAAGGATGAATACCCAACTTTTGTAGCAACATGGACGGGACTGGAAGAGATGATGCTGAGCAAAATAAGTCAAGCAGAGAGAGTCAAGTATCATATGGTCTCACTTATTTGTGGAGCATAACAAATAACATGGAGGACATGGAGAGGAGAGGGAGTTGAGGGAAACTGGAAGGGGAGATAAACCATGAGAGACTATGGACTCTGAAAAACAACCAGAGGGTTTTGAAGGGGCGGGGGGGGGGGGGCGGTGGGAGGTTGAGGAACCAGGTGGTGGGTAATAGGGAGGGCACGTACTGCATGGAGCACTGGGTGTGATGCCAAAACAATGAACACTGTTATGCTGTAAATAAACAAATAAACGAATAAAAAAAAATAAGTAACTTACAAAGTAGATTATGATGACTGTAATGACAGAAGTACACAGGTCAAAGGAGGAAGAAATAAAACTTGCTTTGGTGAATAAAAAGATGCTTCACAGAGAAGGTAGGTTTTGAAATATTCCTTGAGAATCTAGAAATCATTGGCATTTTCAGAAAGTGAGTCTTTGCCATCCAGCCATTAAAGAGAGTGAGGACAAAGTAAATGGTTTAATGAGTTGTTATATGGTGGGACAGATGGAGGGAAGTAATGGTATATATGCCTGAGAAGGAAGGCAATGGCAAAACTCTGGAGCCATGCGAATGCTACAGGAAAATGAAATTCCTGATAGGCACTGGGCATCCTTTGTTGGTGTTTGAACATAAGTGTGATATATTCAGATTGGGCTCAGAGGAACGGACAAGGCTGGCAACCAAGCCTCAGAAATTGTACTTCTAGAGGCTTCTCCAGTTCTACTCCACTCCAGGACTGCCACTCGGGACAGGAGGCCAAGAGCTAAAGCCAAGGATTCTTAGTACAGCTACCAACAGGTTACAATGCGATGTTTGTATCAAAGCACACTCAAATCCAGAACAAATAAACACATTATGTTTAAGGAATTAAAAGCAGAAATGAAAACAAGTTCAAGGAGTTTAAGGCAGGTTGGAAGTCAATGCATTACCTGAAGAATTATACACAGCCTCTAGCTTCTGGTCAGAGGCCATGTATAGCCATGATAGAAATGACAGGTTGAAAGAATTAGAATTAGAATTAGAAAGGGATGAAGGTCTGTAAGTCATGCTCTGGACCAAAACAGGTTCGTTAGTTATCTAAAATGTGTACACGACCGGCAGAACAAAAGCTCACAAGTGACCTAGTTGAAGGAAAGCAGTGAGCCTTGTGCCCGCTGGGGGAGGGGGAGGGCCATAAATGAGTTATAGGCTTCCTGACAGTAGTGTGGTTGAAGGTAAAATATGCGTAGTAGATACCAATCTGTTAGGTTAAAAATTAAGTCAATGGCTTCTCTGTTTCTTAATCCAGGACCCGAGGCCATTTTGTACCAGGGAATTGACAAGGATGAAGAAAATGTCATTAAGTTGCAGATACAACCCTGATGAGTTACAGCTTAACCCTGGCTTGGAATCAGAGGTCAGCTTCATAAGAGACCATGTGGAATTTGGTATGACTGCCAGAAGGGAAAAAGTGCCTCCTGCTGGCCGCTGAGCTCGCACAGCCATCAGTGATGCTCTTGGTTGAGGCAGGTGGCATCTGCTAGCAGCAACTAAGAGTAAAAATAGCAACATAACCTCTATGCATGGCTCTCCTCCATCTACCCACACCTGAGCCTTATCTCCATGGGGAAGCTGGGCCTGAGCACGCCAACAGACCTGGTCTAGATGTGCTGCAGGTCACCTGTTGGATCACACACAAGGAGCTGCTTCTGTGCTAGGTCTGCTCCTCCCCCAACCCCCAGGCTAACCTGAATTACACAATGGAAAATTCACACCCACTTGGAACAAGGGAATGGGGTGGCTTTCCTGAATGACTTGAATCCAGGTTTATTTTGCATACCCTTGCCTGGAGTGACTACAGTAGCCAAACAGGCTAACTGGCCAGCTGCCCCAAGTGGATGATTCTAGGGGTTAACCTAGGCAGCCAGTCTCACAGACTCTCACTCACAATTCACCTAAAACTCAGGGATTTTTAGCTGACAATTCAAATGAAGCTATGTTCACATGTGAAAACTTTGCTAGGCCATTGCTCCATGAAATTGAACTGACGAAACAATTTCTAAGAGAAAATGTTAAAAAAAAAGAGGTAATAAAATTTAATAAAACCTGAGTAATAAAGATGAGATTCCATCTGCAGTAAAATAGAGAGACTGTTATGATGAGGGAGCAGGAGGCTGGCTGAGGACAAAGCCAAAGCTGGCACCTTGCACCCCGTCTCCATCCGCTCCCTTCGGTAATATGTGTAACATTCCTCAGGCACCCTGGACCACCATAAATGAGAAACAAATAGTTCCCCTTGGTTTACAAATGTCCTAGAGATCTACAAACAAAGAAGTTAACTTATCAGTAGCACAATGTCCAGAGGCAAATAACTCAGTTCCTCAAGCCCTAAATAAAGTTAAATTTCTTCTAAACCCAAATCTCACTAACAAGGACACTTGAGAGGAGAAATGTGAAACTTTATCTCTACATCTCCAAGATAGTGTCGAAAATCATTCCCAAGCATATGGCCCACTGATACACATCTAAAGGGTCTCACAAGAAGATTTTTACTACTAGTAATAAATAACCTTTCTCCCAACAATAGTTAGCCCTCAAGGTCCTGGAGACTTTGCTTAAAAAATTCCTTAGAGACTAACATCACACCCCCCCTTTGTTCTCACCTACCCAACTCCTGTGTATATAATCAGTCACTTCTCAGGATAACAGGGCAGCAGTTCTTCCTGCCCACAGGTCCTGTCCCCGTGCTTTAATAAACCACCACTTTGCACCAAAGATGTCTCAAGAATTCTTTCTTGGTCATTGGCTCCGGACCTCAACCCACCGAACCTCACCTAGGTTCTAGAACTTCATCACTTATGCCCGATTTTTCACATCCGAGACCACCAAGGAGCCAACACCGATGTAATCACACAAGGGTTTATTTGAGAAGCTTAAGCTTGGGCCCAAGTGTGCCCGACACAGCGGAGTAGGGACTTGGACTCCGAACCAGATTACAGTCAGAGTTTTTAAAGGCAGAGCAGGGGTGTCAGTAGGTGATTGGGCCACGACTACTAGCCCCATGTTCCTGTTTTTTTTTTTTTCCTTTTTCTTTCTGACATGATCTATTACAACATCAAACCATGTTGTTCCTTTTTCTTTCTGACATAATCTATTATAACATCAAGCCATGTTATTCCTGATATGAGTTATTAAAATGATAAGCCATCCTATTCCTGATCGATCATTGTATTTGCTCCAGTCAGTCTTCCTAGAGCTGTCCTATTCCTGATTGATCATTGTGTTTGCTCCGGTCAGTCTTCCCCGAGCCAGGGGTCATTTACCGGTCTCGGAGACCTAAGATGGCAGCCGGGGCCAAGATGGCTGTACTTATGTCAAGGCTTGGGGTGGGTACAGCCTTGTTTTCCTTGGCCTCCACAGATGATGTGGTGGTCAACGGTGTTGGCAGAATGGTTTCTCAGAATTCCTGAAATATAAGAAAAAGATAACAAAGCAGGTTTTCAAAACATAACAGAATTTTAAAAGAAAGTGGTGGGGGGTGGCGGGCTGGGGAAGGTATGTTCTCTGTTGACAGGACATAAAATCACTTTGAGGACTCCCTGAACTAACAAAGCATGACTGACCTATTGGCTCCACTCTACGGTAGTCCAAGTTTTGCCACGTAACGCACAGGCCATGGGACCAGAAGACACGGGTTCGTGAGCCCAATCTCCACTCATCTCTCAGAAGATCCATTTTCAGGAAAGCCTCCCTCATTCCTCCATCCCCGATATCAGCCATGTTGCCACTTGGAAAATAATAATTGGATTTGGTCATGTCGCTCCTTCTCCCAAAGATTTATAGTTAAGTCATCCTTCCAAATAAGTTCAAAAGCTCAATAAGCAAGAGAATTTTTCAAGCTGAAAAACATTCTTCAGTGCTGTCCACATCCACCAATCACTAAGTGCCCTTCTAGCCACAACTAGGCTCTCTCACAGCTCTTCCCCACATGAGCAAAGATGGTGGGGCACCTGGGTGGCTCAGTCAACCATCTGCCTTCTGCTCAGGTCATGATCCCAGGGTCCTGGGATGGTGCCCTGTGTTGGGCTCCCTGATCTGTGGAGTCTGCTTCTGTTTCTCCCTCCACCCCTTCCCCTGCTTGTGCACATGCACTCTTTTTCTCTCCAAAATTAATAAATAAATCTTATTTAATCATCATGGGCAGGAGACAGAGTTGGCCGAATTATTTTAGGTTTCACGGACATACAACATGCTGCATGTTACCCCAAACTCTACTGAAAATCAGGAAAGAAGACTAACACTCACTGATACCTACTGTGTATCTTGTACATTATATCATTTTCCCTAACTGGAATGCTTCTCTAAGAAACTGCATTTTTTTCCCATTTATTTTTTTCAGCATAACAGTATTCATTGTTTTTGCACAAAACCCAGTGCTCCATGCAAAACGTGCCCTCCCTATTACCCACCACCTGTTCCCCCAACCTCCCACCCCTGACCCTTCAAAACCCTCAGGTTGTTTTTCAGAATCCATAGTCTCTTATGGTTCACCTCACCTCCCCAGTGTCCATAGCCCCCTCCCCCTCTCCCAATCCCACCTCCCCCCAGCAACCCCCAGTTTGTTTTGTGAGATTAAGAGTCATTTATGGTTTGTCTCCCTCCCAATCCCATCTTGTTTCATTTATTCTTCTCCTATCCCCCTAACTCCCCATGTTGCTTCTCCACGTCCTCATATCAGGGAGAGCATATGATAGCTGTCTTTCTCCGATTGACTTATTTCACTAAGCATGATACGCTCTAGTTCCATCCACGTTGTCGCAAATGGCAAGATTTCATTTCTTTTGATGGCTGCATAGTATTCCATTGTGTATATATACCACATCTTCTTTATCCATTCATCTCTTGATGGACATCTAGGTTCTTTCCATAGTTTGGCTATTGTAGACATTGCTGCTATAAACATTCGGGTACACGTGCCCCTTTGGATCACTACGTCTGTATCTTTAGGGTAAATACCCAGTAGTGCAATTGCTGGGTCATAGGGTAGTTCTATTTTCAACATTTTGAGGAACCTCCATGCTGTTTTCCAGAGTGGCTGCACCAGCTTGCATTCCCACCAACAGTGGAGGAGGGTTCCCCTTTCTCCACATCCTCGCCAGCATCTGTCATTTCCTGACTTGTTCATTTTAGCCATTATGACTGGTGTGAGGTGATATCTCATTGTGGTTTTGATTTGTATTTCCCTGACGCCGAGTGACGTGGAGCACTTTTTCATGTGTCTGTTGGCCATCTGGATGTCTTAAGAAACTGCATTTCTCTTTTCTCACTTTGTTCTACTGTAATTATCATCAACAGTTTTAAGAGGTTAGATACTACGGGGGGGTGGGAGGTTGGGGAAGCAGGTGGTGGGTAATAGAAAGGGCATGTATTGCATGGAGCACTGGGTGTGGTGCAAAAACAATGAATACTGTTATGCTGAAAATAAACAAATAATAATAATAATAAAAAGAGGTTAGATACTACAGCCAGACCACTTAGGATTGTATCTTTACTCTCCTACTTACTAACTGCATCACCTTGATCAAGTCACTAAGACTTCATTATGCCTCAGTTTTCACACATGTAAAATGAGTAAGATAATGTCTCTTTCACAGTTATATTATGGACTATATGTAGCCCAAGGAAAGATTTTATACTCTACTCTAGCATATTAGAGCATTGACAATACTACTTCTCTTCTCTTTATATGTCCATCTCCCAACCTCATTTCGTTCTATCCCAATTGTTACCCTGGAACTTAGAAGCCTGTCACAGAAACAGGTGCCCAATAAATATATGGGTAAATAGATGCATTTTATTTACACATGAGCTCTGTGATATAGATATCACTATATTTGGATTATAACTGAGGAACTTGTATCTTCAAGAAAAGGTGCACATAGAAAACAGCATCAAGTTTCCTCAAGAATTAAGAAATAGGATGACCATATGATCCAACAATTCCACTTCCGGATATACAGCTGAAGGAAACAAAATCACTCTCTCAAGGAGATAGCTGCTCCCACCATGTGCACTATAGCATGGTTTACAATATCTAAGCCATGGAAACAAACCTAGGTGTCCACCGAGAGATGAGTCGAAAGAACAGGGTACACATATAAACAATAGAGTAGTAGTCAGCCATGTAAAAGAAGGAAACTCTGTCATTTCCAACAACATAGATGGGACTTGAGGACATTTTGCTAAGTGAAGTAAGTCAAAGAAAGAAATACTCATGAACTCACTTATATGTGGAATCTGAAAACAAAGAAACAAAAACAAACAAAAACTCCACCCAAATTCCTAGAAACAGAACAGATGGGCAGTTGCCAGAAGCAAGGGATGACGGGCAGGGGAAAAGAGGAAAGGTGGTGAAAAGATACAAACTTCCAGTTATGAGACACATGAGTTCTGGGGGTGTAATGTACAGCAGGCACTGTATTGTACACCCAGAAGTTCAGAAAGTGCAACTTGAAAGTTCTCATCACAAGAATAAATACTGTAACTATGTGAGGTCATGGATGTTAACTTATTTTCATAAACATTTCACAACATATACATATATAAAATCATCATGTTGTATGCCTGAAATTAACATAAAGTTATATGTTTAAAAAAGGGAGGAAGTGAAGCTATTTGGAAGAAGGGCGATTTGAAATCAAGAGTCCACGCTTTTCTACTGTATCCCACAGAGAAATTGAGAATGATGATAAAGCCTTGCTATTCAAAAACACAACTGCATGAAAGCTTCATTTGGAGGAATTTCCAACAAATACAGTACAGTACAAAGGTGTTTTCAGGTTGTTTCATTGTAGAGATTCTTATTATAATTAAGTCATTATGTATCTCATCCTTAGACTTCTATTTCTAGCAGAAAAGTGAAGTACAGTGAGAATCAGTGTTTCTCATAATAGACTGTGGTCAAAAAAGGAAAAGGCTTTGGAGTAAAAACGAAGGCAGGAACAAAAGGAGACAAATACAGACAGAATTAGGAGAACGGTCTTCACAAGTGGCGAGATACCATGGTACCAACACCAATGTTTTCCTTGGAGACCGTTGAACATGAGAAAGTTAATGTGATTCAGAAATATTACCCATGCTGGGTCTGTTCTAGGAAGAATGCCCCGCTGTCTCACTGAAGTCCAACCTGCTCTGTCCATCTGCCTCAGCCTCCAGAGAGAACTTGGAAGAGGCTGAAAGGAGCTGAGTAGCCGACAAGAAAAGAGACTAAGAATATAGGGAGAAATCTACCATGCTATGCTTACATAGGTCCATTACGAGATGCCTCTGTCACACTGCACATTACCAAGGGGAGGATATTCTCTTCTAGCCTAAGAAAGCTAGCTTAGATTGACAAATGAAGGGCATTTTGCATTTAAGAGATTCTCAAGCTAGGAGTTGGAGTCTTTGCCGCTTTTAACACAAACAAAATGCAGCACAGATGAAATACACTTTCAAGAAGCATCAGTGCATTTTGAGAGAGGATCCTTACAATATGCTCCACACCCAAAGGATTACATGCTTTCCTGCCTATTAAGGCAGTTACAGAAGCAAAAGGAAACCCATTCTAAATAACAAGCTTTTTACCTATAAACACATATGGCTAAATCATATGTTATAATTTTATTTGTACAATTAAGCCCTGCTGCTTCTAGTTCTTAAATTTATAATCGTCTTCGGACCTGTTATTGCTGAGAGGTCATTAACATACTATTTATAAAATTTCAGCTTTAGTTCTAATGTGCATATGCATATACGAGCTATGAATCATAATCCATAACTCTTTTCTAATAAATCTATGTCTCCTTCCAGGAGTGCACTCTAGGTAATGGCTCTGTCGAAGCAATTAATTAGCTAAAGCTGTGCATATTCCTGCCAGTGCAATTAGGAGCCTCAGTCAAACAAGGAGGGGAGATGCAGTGATGGCAGTGGAGAGTGAAAGCCAGCCACACTGATGGGGTAGCTTAGGAAACAGGAAGATAAAAAGTAATTATGTGTAGGCCTCAAGTATACCTATAATTCAGAAAAATAACAGTCTCATAACATGATAGGAACAGAGGAAGAGACCACACACCTTTCTGCCTAGTTCTTAATGGGCCAAATCATACTCCTGGGTACCAAGACCTGGAGAATGCAATCAAAAAGCTGAAACAGCATGGGGTGCTAACTTCACAAAGCAAGTCTGAAATCACTTGAGTCACATGCTTCCTCATCTTTACAGTGGCTTTCCTCATCTAGATATCATGCATACCCTCACACAAGCCCAGAAAGTTGCATTTATGCTGTTGCATGTACGCAGACATGTGGCAATGGCTATCACACGTACACATGTACACACAAATGCACACTTAGAGACTATGAGAGCTTTTGAAGTTATGTCCTTGGTGTTTAAGAACTTAAATGTATGGGAGGAGTCAAGATGGCGGAGAAGTAGAAGCCTGAGACTACATCAGGTAGCAGGAGATCAGCTCGATAGTTTATCTAAACATTGCAAACACCTACAAATCCAACGGGAGAGCGAAGAGAAGAAAAACAGCAACTCTAGAAACAGAAAATCAACCACTTTCTGAAAGGTAGGACTGGCGGAGAAGTGAATCTAAAACGACGGGAAGATAGACCGCGGGGGGAGGGGCCGGCTCCCGGCAAGCGGCGGAGCAATGGAGCACAAAATCAGGACTTTTAAAAGTCTGTTCCACTGAGGGACATTGCTCCAGAGGCTAAACCAGGGTGAAGCCCACACGGGGTCAGCGTGGCCCCAGGCCCCGCAGGGTCACAGAAGGATCAGGGGTGTCAGAGTGTCGGAGAGCTCGCAGGTATTAGAACGGAGAATCCGGCTGCAGAGACAGAGCCGAGGACTGAACTCTCAGCTCGGGGTTACCTTGAACTGGTCGCGGGCTGGGTGAGCTCGGAGCGCGGCTAGAGGCTGGGGATACGGGAGTGATTGGGTGCTGTCCTCTGGGGGCGCACTGAGGAGTGGGGCCCCAGGCTCTCGGCTCCTCCGGGCCAGAGACTGGGAGGCAGCCATTTTCATTCCCATCCTCCGGAACTCTACGGAAAGCGTTCAGGGAACAGAAGCTCCCAAAAGCGAACCCGAGCCAATTACTTAGTCCGGCCGCCTGTAAGGGCAGTGCAATCCAGCCTCGGGCAAAGACACTTGAGAGTCACTACAACAGGCCCCTCCCCCAGAAGATCAACAAAATATCCAGCCAGGACGAAGTTCATCTATCAAGGAGAAAGCAGGTTCAATTCCTAAGACAGCAGAGCAATTCCAGAGGAGGAGAAAGCAAAGCACGGAATCATGGATTTCTCCCCAGGATTCTTTAGTCTTGCGGCTACTTCATTTTTATTTTTCTTTTTTCAATTTTTTTTCTTTTTTCTTTTTTCTTCTTCTGCTAAATTTTTTAAAACTTTTACCCTTTTCTTTTTTAACGTTTTTTGACTAGTTCATCTAAATATATATATTTTTTCTTTCTTTTTTATATTTTTTATTTTTTTTAATTTTTTTCTTTTTTTTTCTTTTTTTTTCAGAACCTGTTTTTATCCCCTTCCCCCCCCCCCCCCACAATTTGGGATCTCTTCTGATTTGGTTACAGCGCATTTTTCTGGGGTCTTTGCCACCCTTTTAGTAGTTTATTTGCTCCTTCATATCCTCTCATCTGGACAAAATGACAAGGCGGAAAAAATACCACAAACAAAAGAACAAGAGACAATACCGAAGGCTAGGGACCTAATCATCACAGACATTGGTAATATGTCAGATCAAGAGTTCAGAATGACGATTCTAAACATTCTAGCTTGGCTCGAAAAAGGCATGGAAGATATTAGAGAAACCCTCTCTGGAGATATTAAAGCCCTTTCTGGAGAAATTAAAGAACTAAAATCTAACCAAGTTGAAATCAAAAAAGCTATTAATGAGGTGCAATCAAAAATGGAGGCTCTCACTGCTAGGATAAATGAGGCAGAAGAAATAATTAGTGACATAGAAGACCAAATGACAGAGAATAAGGAAGCCGAGCAAAAGAGCAAAAAGACAGCTACTGGACCATGAGGGGAGAATTCGAGAGATAAGTGACACCATAAGACGAAACAACATTAGAATAATTGGGATTCCAGAAGAAGAAGAAACAGAGAGGGGAGCAGAAGGTCTATTGGAGAGAATCATTGGAGAGAATTTCCCTAATATGGCAAAGGGAACAAGCATCAAAATCCAGGAGATGCAGAGAACCCCCATCAAAGTCAACAAGAATAGGTCCACACCCCGTCACCTAATAGTAAAATTGACAAGTCTTAGTGACAAAGAGAAAATCCTGAAAGCAGCCCGAGAAA
The DNA here is from genome assembly GCF_922984935.1 of Meles meles. NCBI lineage: Eukaryota > Metazoa > Chordata > Mammalia > Carnivora > Mustelidae > Meles > Meles meles. The sequence continues at coordinate 576,450 of NW_025721144.1, forward strand.
AGAAGTCTGTAACATACAATGGTAAAAATATTAGATTGGCGGCAGACTTATCCACAGAGACCTGGCAGGCCAGAAAGAGCTGGCATGATATATTCAGAGCACTCAACGAGAAAAACATGCAGCCAAGAATACTCTATCCAGCTAGGCTATCATTGAAAATAGAAGGAGAGATCAAAAGCTTCCAGGACAAACAAAAACTGAATTTGCAAACACCAAACCAGCTCTACAGGAAATATTGAAAGGGGTCCTCTAAGCAAAGAGAGAGCCTAAAAGTAGTAGATCAGAAAGGTACAGAGACAATATACAGTAACAGTCACCTTCTAGGCTAATAATGGCACTAAATTCATATCTCTCAATAGTTACCCTGAATGTTAATGGGCTAAATGCCCCAATCAAAAGACACAGGGTATCAGAATGGATAAAAAAACAAAACCCATCAGTATGTTGCCTACAAGAAACTCATTTTAGACGCGAAGACACCTCCAGATTTAAAGTGAGGGGGTGGAAAACAATTTACCATGCTAATGGGCATCAGAAGAAAGCTGGGGTGGCAATCCTTATATGAGATCAATTAGATTTTAAGCCAAAGACTATAATAAGAGATGAGGAAAGACACTATATCCTACTCAAAGGGTCTGTCCAACAAGAAGATCTAACAATTTTAAATATCTATGCCCCTAACGTGGGAGCAGCCAACTATATCAACCAATTAATAACAAAATCAAAGAAACACAGCAATAATAATAAAATAATAGTAGGGGACTTGAACACTCCCCTACTGAAATGGACAGATCATCCAAGCCAAAGATCAACAAGGAAATGAAGGCCTTAAATGACACACTGGACCAGATGGACATCACAGATATATTCAGAACATTGCATCCCAAAGCAACAGAATACACATTCTTCTCTAGTGCACATGGAACCTTCTCCAGAATAGATCACATCCTGGGTCACAAATCAGGTCTCAACCGGTATCGAAAGATTAGGATTATTCCCTGCATATTTTCAGACCACAATGCTCTGAAGCTAGAACTCAATCACAAGAGGAAAGCTGGAAAGAACCCAAATACATGGAGACTAAACAACATCCTTCTAAAGAATGAATGGGTTAACCAGGAAATTAAAGAAGAATTGAAAAAATTCATGGAAACAAATGATATTGAAAACACAACAGTTCAAAATCTGTGGGACACAGCAAAGGCAGTCCTGAGAGGAAAATATATAGTGGTACAAGCCTTTCTCAAGAAACAAGAAAGGTCTCAAGTACACAACCTAACCCTACACATAAAGGAGCTGGAGAAAGAACAAGAAAGAAACCCTAAACCCAGCAGGAGAAGAGAAATCATAAAGATCAGAGCAGAAATCAATGAAATAGAAACCAAAAAAACAATAGAAAAAATCAATGAAACTAGGAGCTGGTTCTTTGAAAGAATCAATAAGGTTGATAAACCCCTGGCCAGACTCATCAAAAAGAAAAGAGAAAGGACCCAAATCAATAAAATCATGAATGAAAGAGGAGAGATCACAACTAACACCAAAAAATAGAGACAATTAGAAGAACATACTATGAGCAACTCTACGCCAACAAATTGGACAATCTGGAAGAAATGGATGCATTCCTAGAGACATATAAACTACCACAACTGAACCAGGAAGAAATAGAAAACCTGAACAGGCCCATAACCAGTAAGGAGATTGAAACAGTCATCAAAACTCTCCAAACAAACAAAAGCCCAGGGCCAGACGGCTTCCCAGGGGAATTCTACCAAACATTTAAAGAAGAACTAATTCCTCTTCTCCTGAAACTGTTCCAAAAAATAGAAATGGAAGGAAAACTTCCAAACTCATTTCATGAGGCCAGCATCACCTTGATCCCAAAACCAGACAAGGATCCCACCAAAAAAGAGAACTACAGACCAATATCCTTGATGAACACAGACGCAAAAATTCTCGCCAAAATACTAGCCAATAGGATTCAACAGTACATTAAAAGGATTGTTCACCATGATCAAGTGGGATTTATTCCAGGGATGCAGGGTTGGTTCAACATCCGCAAATCAATCAATGTGATAGAACACATTAATAAAAGAAAGAACAAGAACCATATGATACTCTCAATAGATGCTGAAAAAGCATTTGACAAAGTACAGCATCCCTTCCTGATCAAAACTCTTCAAAGTGGAGGGATAGAGGGCACATACCTCAATATTATCAAAGCTATCTATGAAAAACCCACCGCAAATATCATTCTCCATGGAGAAAAACTGAAAGCTTTTCCGCTAAGGTCAGGAACACGGCAGGGATGTCCATTATCACCACTGCTATTCAACATAGTACTAGAAGTCCTAGCCTCAGCAATCAGACAACAAAAAGAAATTAAAGGCATCCAAATTGGTAAAGAAGAAGTCAAACTATCACTCTTCACAGATGATATGATACTATATGTGGAAAACCCAAAAGACTCCACTCCAAAACTGCTAGAACTTGTACAGGAATTCAGTAAAGTGTCAGGATATAAAATGAATGCACAGAAATCAGTTGCATTTCTGTACACCAACAAGACAGAAGAAAGAGAAATTAAGGAGTCAATCCCATTTACAATTGTACCCAAAACTATAAGATACCTAGGAATAAACCTAACCAAAGAGACTAAGAATCTATACACAGAAAATTATAAAGTACTCATGAAAGAAATTGAGGAAGACACAAAGAAATGGAAAAATGTTCCATGCTCCTGGATTGGAAGAATAAATATTGTGAAAATGTCTATGCTACCTAAAGCAATCTACACATTTAATGCAATCCCTATCAAAATACCATCCATTTTTTTCAAAGAAATGGAACAAATAATCCTCAAATTTATATGGAACCAGAAAAGACCTCGAATAGCCAAAGGAATATTGAAAAACAAAGCCAAAGTTGGTGGCATCACAATTCCGGACTTCAAGCTCTATTACAAAGCTGTCATCATCAAGACAGCATGGTACTGGCACAGAAACAGACACATAGATATGTGGAACAGAATAGAGAGCCCAGAAATGGACCGTCAACTCTGTGGTCAACTAATCTTCGACAAAGCAGGAAAGAATATCCAATGGAAAAAAGACAGCCTCTTCAATAAATGGTGCTGGGAAAATTGGACAGCCACATGCAGAAAAATGAAACTGGACCACTTCCTTACAGCACACACGAAAATAGACTCCAAATGGATGAAGGACCTCAATGTGAGGAAGGAATCCATCAAAATCCTTGAGGAGAATGAAGGCAGCAACCTCTTCGACCTCAGCCGTAGCAACATCTTCCTAGGAACAACGGCAAAGGCAAGGGAAGCAAGGGCAAAAATGAACTATTGGGATTTCATCAAGATCAAAAGCTTTTGCACAGCCAAGGAAACAGTTAACAAAACCAAAAGACAACTGACAGAATGGGAGAAGATATTTGCAAACGACATGTCAGATAAAGGGCTAGTATCCAAAATCTATAAGGAACTTAGCAAACTCAACACCCAAAGAACAAACAATCCAATCAAGAAATGGGCAGAGGACATGAACAGACATTTCTGCAAAGAAGACATCCAGATGGCCAACAGACACATGAAAAAGTGCTCCACGTCACTCGGCATCAGGGAAATACAAATCAAAACCACAATGAGATATCACCTCACACCAGTCAGAATGGCTAAAATGAACAAGTCAGGAAATGACAGATGCTGGCGAGGATGTGGAGAAAGGGGAACCCTCCTCCACTGTTGGTGGGAATGCAAGCTGGTGCAGCCACTCTGGAAAACAGCATGGAGGTTCCTCAAAATGTTGAAAATAGAACTACCCTATGACCCAGCAATTGCACTACTGGGTATTTACCCTAAAGATACAAACATAGTGATCCGAAGGGGCACGTGTACCCGAATGTTTATAGCAGCAATGTCTACAATAGCCAGACTATGGAAAGAACCTAGATGTCCATCAACAGATGACTGGATAAAGAAGAAGTGGTATATATACACAATGGAATACTATGCAGCCATCAAAAGAAATGAAATCTTGCCATTTGCGACGACGTGGATGGAACTAGAGCGTATCATGCTTAGTGAAATAAGTCAATCAGAGAAAGACAACTATCATATGATCTCCCTGATATGAGGACATGGAGAAGCAACATGGGGGGGTAGGGGGATAGGAGAAAAATAAATGAAACAAGATGGGATTGGGAGGGAGACAAACCATAAATGACTCTTAATCTCACAAAACAAACTGGGGGTTGCTGGGGGGAGGTGGGATTGGGAGAGGGGGAGGGGGCTATGGACAGTGGGGAGGGGAGGCGAACCATAAGAGACTATGGACTCTGAAAAACAATCTGAGGGTTTTGAAGGGTCAGGGGTGGGAGGTTGTGGCAACCTGAGGGTTTTGAAGGGTTAGGGGTGGGAGGTTGGGGGAACAGGTGGTGGGTAATGGGGAGGGCACGTTTTGCATGGAGCACTGGGTGTTGTGCAAAAAGAATGAATACTGTTACGCTGAAAAAAATAAATAAAATGGAAAAAAAAAGAACTTAAATGTATGAATTTTCAATGAACAAATACACAGCTGTATATAACAAGAAGCTGAGTTAGGAAAGAAATCACACACACACACACACACACACACACACACACACAGAAATCACACACACACACACACACACACACACACACACATACCAGTGGAAGAGGAAGGCTCAACAACTAGTAGGTCAGGGTGAGGGGGAGGTGGAATACATGCATGTTGATGCGGGAAACAGCTCATGAGCTCTTGGCATTAGTAAATCGAATGGAAGTCACTCAGGTTTTCAGTTTCTGTCTCATATTCATGTGTGTGTGGATGAGAAGTCTCAAAGATGAAAAAGAAAAGAAAAAGCAGGTGGGGTAAAAAAAAAAGAAGTTAAAAGAAAATCTGTAAATGTCTCTACTTTCAAGAAACAGTGACTGTCCTTTGGTCATATGGTGTGTAGAAATGTCTAACACAGAAAATACGAATACACAAAAGTCTGTGGGATTTTCACAGTCCTCTTTCCAAAACTGGCTCATTTTTCCATCCATTGAAATGCACAAGGAACTCAAGACCAAGGCTACCAAATACTGAAGATGTGGATAAAATGCCACACTAAAGTCCACACATAGCTGATTGGTCAAAAGGGGGCAGATAATTGGATACAAACAACCAAAGTTATAGGTGCAACATCATGAATACCATTCTACACACTCAGAGGGAAGAGGGAATATGATAAACCACGTAAAAGAGTGTTTCTTCACAGGTTGTTAACACTGGAAGCTATTTTAAAATCCTAGTGACTAATATTGAAAACAGTAACATTAACAGCAAACATTTATTTAGTGTTTACTGGGCGAGTGGCAGGCATTTCTAAGCATGCTTATGTGCAGGAACTCATTGAATTTTACCCTCATACCGACCCTGTGATGTGGGGTATCATCATTTTTGTCACTTCACCGGTGAGGAAAATGAAGCATAGTGAGGTTATGTGCTGTGCTCAAGGTTCACACCTACACCTTCCGGAGTGGGGATTTGAATCTAGGCACGTTGGCTTCGCGCTCTGCTGCCTACAGGAACAACAATGGTTGAGCTCTTACAATGCACTAGAATCTGCTCTGAACAATGTAATTATATAATGTGATATTTTCTTGCAGCCCCATGAGGAAAGTACCTCCTTTCCTGCAAATACAAGACCCGGGGCTTAAAACATGCCACAGTGATACATCCTCTAACTGCCAGAGGCTGGACTGAAACCGAGATCTGTGAAGTGCCCAGGGACACTAGGTGACAGTCCCCTGTCATTCTATAATCTGCTGCAGAATCTGTCTTCTACAGTTGACTCACACTACCAATACCTTCTTAATCTCACTTGAAGCATTTTGGACCCACCTTGGGCTCCCAGACCATGCCTACAATTCTGCCTTCACAACCACACAAGTGCTGAGGCTCCCGGGCTTAAACTCGGGAAGTAAAACATACGTAGACTTTATTAAACCCCATGTGTTGAAACTCTACACATCTCTCCCACGGTCTCCACCACTTACTGGTATTTATATCCAAGGTATTTAAACCTAAATTGTCATTCTTACATGGTCCAGGTGGCAAATGTCGCCTCCTAGACATATCTTGAGAACAATGAATTTTTTAAATTCTAGAGAATAATGTGCCATCTTTCAGCTTATTAATGCTGGGAGAAGTACATTTGGAGATTTCATTTTCTAGTTTTCACTACCCTCACCTGCTTGAAAGTTACATAAATAATGTGGTTGAAAACAAATAATGAAGAAAAGAGCTGGTAGGTGGTCCTTGTCTGCCAGATTACAAGGTAAAAATTATGATATCTAATCAAATAAAAACTGATATGGCTCTTATGAAATATATCTATAACTTTTAGAAAAAAATATTCTGCAACATCCACAAGTAAGAAAGTTATTCAAAATACCATTTCACAGAAAAATTATAAATAGGCTATATGTAACATATATATCATCTCGTTTATAAGTACATGTTAGTACAATATAAATAACCATGCATATATTTGTGTGCGCTAAAATATATTCTATTGTCATGGATGAGAGATCAAAAAATGTTTATAATATTCTATTCCATTCCAGGATTGACATTTATTTATAAGTTAGTTTATCTTATTTTCAGGAACAATTATATATAAAATAAATATACTGAACTAAGACTGATTTCCTTTAAAAAAAAAAGTGGTATAATAGCGAAACAAACAAACAAAGAGTGAACTAGATAGACGGTTCCAAGTTTTTAATCCTAATTCTCTCAGTAACTTAGCTAAGAATAACAATAAAAACCACCATCTTTTGGATAGCTATGACCAAATGACACTGGTTAGTCCTTCACATATATTAACTTTGTTTCTCACAACACTCCTATGTGGTAAGTAACTAATGCAGTGGGAAATAGAACTGGAAAGAGAGAGTTGTCACTAATCAAATAAACAGTAGTTAAGATACATAACGATATTATTTTGTCCATTATGATTGCAAAAATAAATTGTGATATATCTTGTCAAATATTAAGGAAGACAAAGAAACTGGTGCTCTTACTGCCGCTTATTAACTGTGCATCCTTAGGCAAGCTAATTAACATCCCTGGGGTGCAATTTCTTCAAATTCAATTCTGGAATTTCTTTTTGTATAAGTGCAGTAATACCATATATCTTAAAGACTATGGTGAGAATTTTAAAAGCTAATTCATGTAAAAGTTTATTCACAAGAGTGTCTGACACACAAGAACCCGTAAGTGTTAACTCTCATATTGCTAATGACAAAAATTCTTCTGGAATATAAATAGAAATTATGTATCAAAGCCATAGAGGAGGTCATTGACAATAATCTGTTCCTGGAACTAACTCTATCCTAAGGAAAACAGACAGTATTCTGCGTATGCAAAAACAAAGCTATTCATTGTTACAATATTTATAATAGCAATAAAAAGGGAAATTCTCCTGCATTAGGAGAATTATATAATCATATATGCATTCCTCTCATTATAAAGGTATGTTAAAACCCAGTGATCTTGAAGTCCCAATCTTAAAGACTATGTAGAATAGGGAAAACAATTTAGGCTCTAACCTTAGGTGAAAAAAATAGGTTAGTAAATTTCACATGCCCATTATGCTTACATTTTTATTTATACTTACATAGCAGTATACTGGACAGAGTAAGTTTGGGTGACATATTGGAAAAAATGTTGTAAAATTATGTTGGTTTTATTCCATTGGTAAAATGCTAAGTGTGCTTGTTTTCCATTGCCAATCGTGTTCCAGTTTCTGCCCTATCTATGTTGAAACACACAGTGATACTTCAGGGTACCACCCTCTTGTCTCCAGGCCCACCACAATCAACTTAAGCCTGATCAACCAATGCAGAATACTTTTTCGAAAAGGCTGGGATTAACTACAGACTTCATTTCTAATTTGTTCTTAACTGAATGAATAGTAATATTTGTTAAAAAAAAATTCTGAAAATAATATTTGATAATGTGTGTTTATGGACTCACTTCTGAGATTTTAATAACCGATCTCTTCTTTGGCAATAGCTCCTACTGTCTAAGACTGATAATTAATGGGAGCAATGTGAATAATTTGTAGATAGTGCTTGGGGATCATACATCTTCCCATATTTAAATAATCTTAAAAAAACTACTACTAAAACAGGAAAGAAACCAAGGAGTAGGAAGGGAAGGAATATGTAAACAATTGTCTTTTTAATTTCTTTGAATACCTTGCTTTTTCACAAAAGACACTAATAGCTTCAAGGTTTTCATCATTTGAATTACATCTCAGTTAATGGAATGCCCCCTACAAAATCACATGCATTATCTAACTTTTGACAAAAAGAGAGAAAGGTTAACGACTTTTTGAAAATCTCTTGAAAAGATGCCTTGATTCTACCTTCCTTATAAAATAGCTATGAAGGTTAATGGTAAAGACTACATAATAACATTCTCAGCTGTTTTAACCAACCATTATAAACACTTGTGGGAATGTCTTTCCTATTGGGAATACTTCCCCCCCCCCATCTTGAGCATAAAAATAGTGTTGGATTTCTACCTGTATTCAAGATTCATGGGTTCTTCATATTAGTTTCTTCAACACCAAAAGATGCAGCAATTTGTGAACAATCTTAGCCAATCAGAAAAACATTTAAAGCAATTTCCTAAGTACTGTATCATTTACTATCTCTCAAAGGTTGGAACTCTTCAAACAAATCATATTTTTTATTTTCAACATGTGATAGATGCTGCATGCTTTTCTCCAAAACTGCATGTACTTATGATAAAAGCCATATTTCCATTAATCATTACAACAATGCCTTTTTCAACGAAGTTTTTGTCATACTGTGTTATTTTACCATTGCTGGATGACATTTTGTTTTTAGTGGCTGAAGATTTTCCTGCCAAAGCATTTGGTAACATCCCAGAGAGAACCTTGGGTTACATACTTTCTAATTCTTCTACTGTGCAGTTTCATGTTTTTCAAAGTTCTGCTTTGGAGAGTTTTATAATTAAACATGGAAGATGAAATTTTAGTTTTTATTGACACAGGCTATTAAATGGTACCAGATGAGGAAGCAAGGAAAGACATAAAGGTGAAAGGCATTCTTTCACACAATAAATATCAGTTCCTTACTGTTCTAGGCCCTGGATTTATTTAGCAAATAATGTATTAAATAAGGCAGACATACTACTTCTCATATAACTTACTTTCTGGTGAATGATGTCCAGTTCTCTTTCAGAAGCTCTGAAGGTAAGTTTAGGGATAAATGCATAGAAAATGGACCACAGGCATTCTTCATGCCTTGGCTAGAGCTGGAGACTATACTGGTCCAACATGTATTTCTTTCCGCTTTGCCTCTTTTCTATGTAGCCTCAAATTGGGAAGGAGGAGGAGAGAACAGTGTCAGAGGAGATCATGGAGAGGACATGACCACTGGCTGACCTGTGTGAGCTGTAAACAGGCAATGTCAGCTTCCTCACCTCCTCCCATCCTTGGAATGTATGTCATGCCCACCATTCCCACACTAGGAGCTGCTTCAAGGACATAGCCTCGAGAGTAGGATGCTGTTGAGACCATCTGGATGATATGCATGATTGGACCTAGTTAAGGCCTCCACATAAATCTGCAGGATTCTGGAGGGCTGGTGCCAAAATCTACTCATCTTATGGCTGCTAAGACAAGCCTCACATGTAAGCTCTCTCACATATTAAACCTGCCCCTGACCAACCTGGAATGATTCACCTCTTTCTTTGGCCTCTCCTCATCTTCTGTGTATGGGGGCCAGTTTTCAAACCAAATGGCAGGAGAAGCTAGTTTTCCCCTTCTCTTCTCAGGACAGTTGATTGTAACAACTTCACAGAAGCTCATATGCTGTAAGGCTGGCTTCCATGAGCTCCAAGAAGACAAATGGATCAGCAACCTAACAAGAATGAAAATAAGAGAAACCTGTGACTGGCACAAAGCCTAGAGGTACAAAGATCAAAAGAGGTGTTGGAAAGCCAAATGAGCTTAATATCTTCAGCTATTATGTTTCTCCTGAGGTTTATTCCATTACCCAGAGAGAAACAGAGCCCACCGTACTCTTTCATTCACATGCCCCTGCCTCTCCAGTATTATGCAGGATACAAAGAAATAGTTTAAAAGTTATCATCTCGGCCTCCAAGCTGCTTACATCCTAACCTTGGGAACTCTTGCTGACCCCCCCCAAAAAAAAAAAAAAAAAACTGGAAAAGAATTCAGCATAAACTCAAAGGAAGCTACTTGTTTTGCAAGATACTATGCCCCTTTTTATTCTATGAGGGAAGTGAACAATAAATAAACGAGGCCTCTCTCTAGAAGCACTGTGATAGAAAGGCCTGCTAAGATCTCTACATAAATAAGTCTAGGTAGCATAAACAAAATGTGAAAATGACAGGAAAACCTATCAAAGACCTGTGTGTGCCGAGAGGATCCACCTGGGCCAGAGACTTGGACTAAAACTTATATAAATCCCAAGCTGCTCACCTAGAGTCAAAGGCCCATTGGAAGCCCAGGATGAGAAGAGCCCTAAGTGGACTGACCCACTTAGGTGCTCCGCACAGGAGTAGCAACAATGCGACAGTCAGGAGGATGCATTCTCATTGCCTGAGTACCCATTCCATGCCAGAACGGTGGTGGACACTGGAGCGAGCCACAAAGGTCACAAGATAGGGAAAAAAAAAAACAAAAACAAAAACAAAAAAAAACATGCCACCGTAGAGCTTAGGTTCAGGGTTTCTGAGAGTGGCAGTCCTAAGGAGAGAATAAAATGGACTGAGGAATGGAGGACAATGCCAGTTTAAATAGGGTGAAGGGCCTGACTTGCAAGTCTGGGATAGAGCGACATCCCAGGCAGACAGTATTGCAAAGGCCCTGAGATAGTGACTAGCTTACTGTGTTAGTGGAATAGAAAAGTGAGCATGACTAGACCACCTTGCATAAAGAGGAGAGCAGCTGGAGAAGGTGTCCAAGAGGAGGGAAGGGACCAGATTACAAAAGGCCTTTTACAAAATGAGTTTGGGAGTGGTTAGTGCATTTAGTGAAAGCAGAGGAACAAAGATTTACATTTAAATTACCCCCAGTTGCAAGCATTTGCATAAATGCTACTTCTTTTCATCACGTTCCCCCTCCCCCAAACACAGTATATATTGAAGGTGACTGTACTTAACAGGCTTGCTTAGGATATCCTCAGTTTATGTCACTTGCTCCAACTTATGATTCATAGTATCATGATTCAGTCTCAGATGTGTCCTGGTTTAGACCAGGAATGTCAAACCTTTTATGTCAAAGGTCAGAGAGAAAAGATTTTAGGTTTTTTAGGCCAGATGGCCAGGAGACTGCCACTACAGCACAAAAGCAGCCACAAATATGTAAACTAGTGAGTGTGGCTGTGTTGCAATAAAGCTTTATGGATACTGACACTGAATTTCACCTATAATTTCAAGGTGTCACAAATATTCTTTATTGATTTTTCCCATTTAAAAACACAAACACCACTCTCAGCTCATTGGCCATTCAAAGACAGGTAGCTGGATTTGATCCGTGGGTTGTAGTTTGCTGATCACCTTTTTAGATGACAAATTAGATGGCGACCCTTATAGCAACTAGCTTTTATGGAGGACTTACAATGTATACGGTCATCCTCACAGCAAGCCTAAGTGGTAAATACTAGCATCGTATGTGTTTTGCAGTAAAGAAACGGAGGCACGTCTCAGCAATTCTCCCAAGGTCTCCCTGAGAAGAAGTGGCAGAAAGGCTACCACGTGTGGAGGCCCCACTGTCAACCACAGTGCTGCGTAGTGTCCTAATACCTTCCCATTCTCTCCCTCCTCCTATCATTCTTCCTTCCCACCTTCTAATGCTGACATACTTTTAGTCTCTTTTTCTTTCCTCATTATGCCTTCTTGCTTCTTTTCTCATGCCCTCCTTTCCCATCCTCTGCAAATTATAACAGAGCTACATGCTAGAACCAGAAACCAAGCAGCCAAAAGTTAGATTACACAGAATATAAAGAACCAATATTTTCAACCTCTGCAATCACTAAATATTTTTAGTTTTCTTTAGAATTTTTTAAGACTGTATTTATTTATTTGACAGAGAGAGAGAGAGAGAGATCACAAGTAGGCAGAGAGGCAGGTAGAGAGAGAGAGTGTGAAGCAGGCTCCCAGCTGAGCAGAGAGCTAGATGAAGGGCTCCATCCCACAATCCAGAGATCATGACCTGAGCCAAAGGCAGAAGCTAAACCCACTGAGCCACCCAGGTGCCCCTATTTAGAATTTTTTAAAAGATTTTATTTATTTGTGTGAGAGAGAAAGAAAAAGAGAGAGAGAGAGAGAGAGAGAGAGCATGTGCACATGAGAGAAGGAACAGAGGGACAGGGACAAGCAGACTTGGCGTGGAGCATGGAGCCCAACGTGGGGCTCGATCCCAGGACCCTGAGATCATGACCTGAGCCAAAACCAAGAGTCAGGCATTCAACTGACTGAGCCACCCAAGTGCCCCTCTCCTTAGAATTTTTAAACAATTATTCCCTTCATATTTTTCAAATGAAACCTGTTTTCCCCCTAAGCATCAGCTCTCTAGGTAGATATGTATCTATTACCCCTTTCATTTTATTTCTCTTTCAACAACAGGTATGCTCACAGTTGCTTTCTTTGAAATTGAACAAGTCTGTTACCCTACCTCTTACTTCCCTCTGGTCTAAAGTTAAAAGACATCCTGATAAGTTACTACCCATTCTTAAATCAGAAGCTTCAATGTGATTTTTTTTATTTGTTAAAAACAATTTAATAGAAACGGTAGTGTACCTCAGCCATCAAGTGGCATCTTTTCTTCTCCTCCCATTAAAAAGTATGCTTTTCCAAATAAAAGACATGCACATACAAATGACTCAGGCTGTCATTTTTCATAGGATTTTGCTGACATTTATACTTGAACTTTACTGCTGCCTTGTTGCTGGCAAAACTTCAACAGTGAAAGTGGTCCTGGCATTAAACACCCTCCCCTTTATTCTGTCTGTACTATCATAATAGACAGCCACGTTAAATAAACACTTTTCAAATGCTTTAACACCATGAAGTCGGCTGAATGTCTCCAATTCAAGAACCTGGGTTCCCAGAATTCATTTGTAAAGAGAGTCCTTTGAAACTTAGAGGATCAAATCCTCCATATGGGTATCAGAGATTTAAGAATTGAGCCCTGTGTCTGGCTCTGTGCTCAGTGGGGAGTTGGCTAGAGATTCTCTATTTCTCTCTCTTCCTCTTCCTTTTCCCCACCCCCTACTGGCCCACACACTCTCCCAATCCTTCTAAAATTAAATCAAATTAAAAAATCACTAGGTGACCTTAGAACTAACAGTCTAAACAATCAGTGCAATAAAAATGTTTCAAACAGATTCTATGTACTCTCTTCAACAACATTTGGTAAATTTATACTACAGGTCATTTTCATTTCACTCAGAGTTGCAGCCTTTAATGATTAATAGAATACAGACCTAATGTGATTGAGACATGCACTTTTCCCCCCAAATGTAAATATCATCACATGTTTTCCCTATTCAAAATCTTACACAGTCTCCCCACTGAATATTTGGGATGTGTGAAGTCCATGTTAGACCACACCGAAGTCTCCATAATCTGAGCTCAGATGTTCCAGTACTGTGACAACTGTGCGTACTTTACATTTCTCCCTTTAAGGATTCACACTACTCCAGTACCTATAAATCACAGGCTGCCTATTTCTTTCCCTCTGCTGTTTTCTTTTCTCCAATGATTTATATGAGTGAGCAATATGTGTGTAGGGAGAGGGGCAGACAGAAACAATGTCCAAGTAGAATCCTCACTGAGCACAGAGTCCGAATGGGGCTTGGTCCTATGAACAGTGAGATCATGATCTGAGTCTCTCACCCAACTGAGCCACCCAAGCACCCCATGCTCTTCTCCTACCCCAGCCAACTGGCAACCACACATTCACCTTTAAGTCACTTCTGTTCTAAGGAGTGTCTCCTTCCTGTGATCATATTAAGATAGAACCAGTAACTCAAATACTTAATTTTTCTTTTCTATTTATTTTGCAAGATACCAGATAATGCAAGCATTTTCATTTATCACATATCCTGTTTCAGGGCTCTCTTCCCTTTCACTTTCACTTCAGTGCATCTACAAGGATGCATTCTGAAATATACTATTTTCTCCTTTTCATCCTATAGCTTTTTCCTATCTTTTCAACACTTGTCAATGAATTTTTAAGTGCCAAGGTGTAATTGAAGAACAAGTTGTAATACAAACAAGTTAGGCCCATAAGAATTTTAAAAATACATAAGAGGTGATGAAAGGGTCAATCCATTTTTTTTTTTTATGAGAAACTCAAGTCCTCAAACTATAAGTCATTTTCTTTATACTTTATTCTGTATGAGCATCTCATTCTCCTATACTTAGAACTCTTTGGGGCATAAATTGGGAAAGACATTAAAATGTGTATTCTTCAACTATAAAAGGACACATAAGTCTAATCTGAATATTTTTCATCTCTTTTCCGACCTTTCCTTTGATGCTTTTCTAAGTTTTAGGCACCTAACAGGCTCTATGTTCTTACTACTATCTAAATTTGATCAATTTATTCTTGTCTTCATAACCTAAGAAAAATTTATTATTTTCATTGAGGACTTAGTTATTTAGTAGACATCTGTGTTGAGATGTGTATAATTTACTTATTTGCTTCTGTATCTTTCTGCAAAGGAACAGTGAATTAAGTACCACTGACTTAAACTGTTCATTTTTCTTATCTCTATCAATCAAGGCAAAGGTTTGCTCTGTAAAATTCTTTGCAATATCTCTAACCAATCTTAAAGTGATTTCCACTGAAAAAATCTTCGAGAATTGCAAAGTTTCAAAAATGGTTAATGTTTTATGTTACTTTAAAAATGGTTAATGTTTAATGTTAGTTAAAACAACTTCTATATAATTATCATTATATATCTATCTCTGAAATATTTGGAGCCCAAGCATTTATGAGACCTGCACAAAACCACAAAATGTTGTTTGACCACTGATAGGAAATGATGATTCTGCCATGTCTCTTACTACATATTTGGTAACCAAATACTACAACCATATGTTATTTAAATACACTACTTAGCCTATTTAGTATGACTTATACTATGTCTGAATCGGCAATTTAAAAAGAAGTAGATTATAAGCACAAATAATGCTAAATATAGTCTAATCTTTCTTTAATGATTCATCAGATTCTTCAGGCTCGCACAGCACTCCAGAGACATCATTAGGAACATCAATTAACATTGAAGTTCATCCTTCCAGTGGAGATAACAGACACTGAAAGTCTATTCACCAAGATTTAATATGAGAAAAGACACAACACATAATGTTAAGTAAAGAGCATACCAATATGAATATCCTATTTAAACATGTTAAGAATGTGAATGTGTACACAGAAAAAAGTGATAAGGAAACAACCCAAATACCAGTAATCTCTGGGCAGCAGAAATAGTCTGAAAAAAGAAATTTACTTCACGTCCTCAAAGGAGGCAATTAAAGCATCGGGTTTGCTTAAGAAAATACATGATAAGAGTAGGAACTTAGTAGAAGCCACAAAGAAAACTGATTCCTACAGAGTGTGGCTTAATACTCTTTGGAGTATCTTGGAAAGTATCTCCCTTCAGAAGCAAAAGGAAAGTATCCATAGACAGATGGTGTGGAAATGCTCCAATAGGGGTGAGAGGGTCAGAAGACGACACTAGAAGCTACTGAGACAAGTGTGTCAGAAAGTTATCAAAGCTATCAATGATGCCCAAGGCTAAAGCAATATAATTGATGACTGATATTCACTGTTGTATCACTCTAAAAGTGGCCAAACGCATCTAAAGCACAGCTAGACCTAATAAGTATTTGATCCATAGGCCAGGGATCCCAAGACCTGGGAGATGTTCTGGGGTCTACCAAAATGAGAAGGAACACCCCTTCCTGGGTAAGCTACTGCTTTCATGTACATAACAAGAAGACAAATATTACTGGACGCCAAGACACAGACCGATCAAAGGTCTGCACTCTCTTTATCCTTCTTAAATCCGGTGCCAAGAATTAGCTGGGTATCATACACAGTGCTTCTGCCCTCTACTTAAAGAAGAAATTGGTTACCATCCAAAATATCTCAGGTGCCAGAGCTCGTGTTACTCACCGAATCTTTAATGGTGGGTGACAAATGGATTGCCTGGATTTACAGCACAGCCTCTTAAAGCACAGCCTGGGAGATAGGGGAGAGGCACTCTTTCTCATATCGCTTTTCTGTGGGAGGATGTGGGTGGGGCCCATGACAACTCACTTACCTCATTAATACCATGCAGCTGCTGGTCTAACTACACATTTATGGAGTACATTTTTTCTAGTCCTTTATTCTGCTCTATTCTACCCATCCCACAATAGTACAGATGCATGAAAAGCAAGCATAGATTGGACACCAACGTGTCCAAAACATGGGATTTGTAGATGGACTATAGAGTCAGTTATTGCAATACAGCTTAATTTTAGGAACGATCAGAGATCTGAGAGGCTCCACATTGAGCAGTGCAGTCATCGTCCTTCGAGGAAAAAAAACAAGTCACAAGGCAAATGCAAAGACCTCCTACCTCACAAATTAGATTTACCTGAAGGTCTTCCATCATACTAATCAGATTGTAAAGGGCTGGCCAGAAAGTATCTCATGATATAATAGAAAGAGTGCAAGTATTGGCCTTTTCCTTTAAATTTAAGATTGGTCCCATGAGTGCTCTTATCTGATACACACACTAAGCTTTTTATAAAGCATAATGGCATTTCGAATAGCCTGATACACTCTGTCATCGAGACTTAAAAGCTCAAAGTCTGCAACCGCATGCTCAGGGAGCAGAATCTTCTCTCATAGCATTGTACCCATAGGCTCAGGGTCTCCCACACTTGGATTCCTCAGAATCACCTGGACAACTGATTAAAACTCGGGTTGTTGGGCACCACCCCCAGAATTTGATTCAGTAGGTCTGGGATTCTGCCTTTTTAACAGATCTCAGGTGAGTCTCATGCTGCTAGCTCGGGGTATCTTGAGAACCACTGCTGTTGACAGGGTTTGAAATTTATGTCCTGGTTCAGGGACTTCCTGACCCACCTTGACCTCTATCTCCTTCTCCTCTCCTTTCTTTTCTTCTTCCTCTTTCTCCACAAAATTATTATTTGGAAGCTGTATTCCTGGCACAAAGTGGAATAGAAAACATTCTTCTATTTTTAGAGCAGTGAAAATACTCTTTATGATATCATAATGATGGATACATGTCATTATTCATTTGTCCATCGCTCTAATGAGGGATGTTGATAATGGGAGAGGCTACATAGGTGTAAAATGAGCTAATGTGTAATACAACTCCCAAAAAAGTAGTAACAATGCTTATTTACAGACTGTTTCATTATGAAATCATTTTTGGGTGGAACAGTAGTATTCTGGGAATAGAATCTGAAACAGTGTCATTTTCCCCAATGATGTAGGTAACTGACAAACTAAATCTCTTCAAAAAGAAAGACTTTAGTTGTATGTTAGGTTGCTCCACAGGTATAAAAAGATTGATCAGTTTTTAATATAACAACGCCACTGGAATAGATCTAAGGTCACAATAGAAATCGGGTTTCATTAGACCTACTATCAAGTGCCAATCCCCCAAAACCTACAGAAAAAAAAAATGTGAAATACATTTTCTTCTTTTCCTTCTTTGCAACTGGTTATTACAATATGAGTTAGTTAAATATGAATTTGATGGCCAAACCAAAGACTCACAAAAGACAAGCTCCGATCTCTAGACAGACTCAATTCTTAAATTTGTGGATTTCATATTATTTCAATTTAAATTCACGCACATTTCTAGTACTATAGCCAAAGATCATTAGATACTGGATATTTACTGAAAGGGTCAGAGATTGATAAGGACTATAGTCTGTAACCTTTTAAAACCAGAATGTATCAATTTCAAATTATAGAACATAGATTAAATGTCACTTATGCATTCAAATAAGTTGAAACACATCATCACCATCTCCGTAAATCAACACTTAGCTTCTTTTCTAATTCTCCAACGCAGGCAAAGGTTACTAGGCTATAGCCTTGTTTTCTATTTGATGATCATTAAGTGCTTACGTTTGGGGATTTCACTGATCTCTTACACAAGGGCAACACAAACTGTTTTCTTTTTTTTCCTTTTCTTTTTTTTTAAAGATTTTATTGTATTTATTTGACAGAGAGAGAGATCACAAGTAGGCAGAGAGGCAGGCAGAGATAGAGGAGGAAGCAGGCTCCCTGCGGAGCAGAGAGCCCAATGCTGGGCTCAATCCCAGGACCCCGAGACCATGACCCGAGCCGAAGGCAGCGGCTTAATTCACTGAGCCACCCAGGCGCCCCACAAACTGTTTTCTAAACAAGAGATGAAAAACTGTATTTATAACCACATCTGTAAGGATTTCCTTTCTCTATGAATGTGTTTAAAATTAACCAAAAACATAAATATCAAGAAGTTCTTATTGCTTTATGCCACTATGTAAAATCCACAAACCCGTTCCATTTTTCCATGGCAAGATGGCAGATGTTCCTTCATTCATCCACTCAGCTAGTATTTTAGCTCCAGTGACATACAAGAGAGGATACAGACCAGAGCAAGACAATAACAACAACAAATCAGAAACATACAGAATGATTTTTGACTCAATTGACTACATGTGAAGCCAAAGAGAGTTGCATTAATGGAGAGAGAGCTTTTTGAGGAGCCCACTACATTATTTCTTCTGGACAATTCCAGACACAGAGACTAAAGCTACTACTATTCTTTCAAAGAATCAGAAAACCCATTTAGGCTTCTGGAGGGAGTCAAGTGTGGCGCGAAGACTAAAACACTCCCTTCCCTTAGAGTAATGATGTGTACTCAACTTCAGCTTTACTGATTAAAAGGAAGTTTTCTTCTGATTTTGCTTCTCTAATGCAGGGAAGAAAATTCCACCCTTAACATCTTTCAATGATAATTGAGGGTGTTGCAGAAAATACAGATAACTGGTCAGCACTCAGGTAAAAGTTACTATTCTGCCAAAGCAACTGACTGGCAAAGTAGGAGGTCAAAAAATACCATTTAAATTCTGCCAGGTGACTGAGCTTGTATAACGCATAGGGAATGAGGAAAGAGCACTGAGAGAGCCTTAACAGGGGCCTGGAGCCCTAGTAGTGTGTGCAGAATCCCAGCAGTGAGATGAATGGCTCCAGCAGAGGGATGGAAGTTCTGGTCTTCAGGACCCGTCTCTCACTGCTCCGGTACTGAGAGAAGTGACGGCAGCTACAGAAGGGAGAAGCTATTTCAAAAGGCAGTTCCTGACGGTCCTGAGATTTCGAAACCGAACATTTTCTGAGATGGAAGAGCAACGAAGGTGTGGTTCAGAATAATCCCAACCCAATGTCTGGGGAAACCCTTTTGTTAGGTCCGTGGTCAAAGGAAGGAGACTGATACAAAGCGAAGGTCAAGCAAAGCTTTATTTCGTGCCAAGCATCAAGAACCAAACTGACCCATCTGGGGCCGCCTCTTATAGAGAGGGCGACCCCTCCCTGCCTTACAGACTAACTTTTATAGAGCAAAAGCCATGTGGTTGAGCCCGGCCACACACAGGTGGCTAGTGAGATTGTAACACACAAAGGAAGCTGCACAGTCATGCTAGGTCACACACGGGTGGCCAATTGAATCACAATTCATCCCATAGTAGCTATTTGAACTAGCCTATCACCTTGGTCAGAATTGGCACCCAAAAGGAGCCCAAAAGGCGGAACCCACACTCCTTTGTAGATAGGGAGACAATATTACAGCCCCACTGATTGGGTGTCTCCACCAGGCCCGACTCATCCCTGCATTCAGGCTCTGTTATCTCCACCTCACCTGACCCGCCCTCGTACATGGGCTTTTTTTTTCCAGGAAAATTTTTTTTTTTTATTTTCAGCGTAACAGTATTCATTGTTTTTGCACCACACCCCATGCTCCATGCAGTACGTGCCCTCCCTATTACCCACCACCTGGTACCTTATCAGGGACTGACTGACCACGTTTTACCAGCTTCCCAGACTTGCTTTTAAGTAAGTGGGGGGTGGGGGGTGGCAGGGTCAGTTTAAGTTTTACTGCATAAACTACAAAATGGCTGTTCAACCAAGGTGGAGCCGCTCTGGCTAAATGGCCCCTTATACCTTTCTACAAGTTTTAATATTGGGGAAATTTTACTGCCCTCTTTCACAGATGCCTTGGAACTTCGCTTTTGCTTTCCTAAAACTAATTTCATCATTAATTGTTGACTATTTAAAATAGTGGGGCCATCTTGTAATGTTGTGCCCGAATTTTCACCTCCGAGAGACCACCAAGGAGCCAAGCACCAATGCAATCACACAAGGGTTTATTTGCCAAACTTAAGCTTGGGCCCAAGTACACCCAACACAGTGGAGTAGGGTCTTGGACCCAGAGGTGACATGCTTAAGCTTGGGCCCAAGTATACTCGATGCAGTGGAGTAGGGACTTGGACCCCGAGCTTAGTTAAGGCAGGGGTATTTATGGGCTCCTGTTACTAAAGCAGGAAGGGGCTTACTAGAGCAGGGTGGGGGTCTCTGGAACTAAAGTAGGGTGGGGGTTACTAAAGCAGTGTGGGGGAAAGTTCAGCCCTTGGGCACAGGGGTCTGAGATGGCTGTACTTAAGCTAAGGCTACACCTGGGGTGGGATGGCCTTGATTTTTCTCCGCCTATGCATTTCCCCCTGAACAATTTTGACCCTTAAATCTTTAAGGTTGTTGAAGGTGGAAGGTCTCATCTTCTGTAACTTCTTCCTGCTGAGTAGGGGCGTAGAGTTGTCCCTACCTACTCGGGTCAACATTGATCAGTTGGGGAATGTATAGGGGAGTTATGAAAGACAGAGGCAGCTGAGTCCAGGGGTTTAAATCAATCATTAAAGGAGAGAGGGAGTCTTTAACGTGCTGAACCTGAGTAGGTCAGAGCCCAAGAAATATTTTGTGATAATCTGGAATATCGAGATGGCTGCACTTATGTCAGGGTCGACTCGAGATGGGTACGGCCATGTTTTTCTTGGCCTCCACCGTCAAAGCCTACTAAGTAATAATGAGAAATTACAGTATCAGCAACTGAAGGCTTTACAAAGAACCCTGGAAACCTGACTTGTTCCTTTGTAATGTAAGATTCCTTTGTAATGTAAGATGTCAAGACTGAAAAACAGGGCGGGATTTGCTCAAGGTCACAGGTAGCAGATAAGAGACTGAAAACAGGGTTTGGCTCACCAACCCAAGTCTCTTTCTACCATAACCGTAACCGTGACTCACTAGAGGTTTACAACTAGAAAGCTTGTCTAGCTCATAATGAGGAGAGGACTACTTTATTCTGCCTTTTGCAGGAAACTTTACACTGTCTTATTTTCCATTCACCAGGGAAGTCAGTGTTTAATGATGTATATGATCTACAGTTGTGTGCATTATTTTCTTCAAATAAAGAGCACCTCCTTCTTCCTCCTGTCAGTGCCCAATACAATCTCAATATAGAGCTGCCTGAGTTGAACATCTGAATAATGTTAAGACAACCTGCTAAAAAAATCATCTCCGAACTCTACAACGTTTAAAAGCCATAATTCTAAAAACACACGATCTTAACCACTACCCAGTTGTTTAGCCTGAATGATACTGTGCCATGTTCTGGTTTTAAGAGGTATTGCTTTAAATATTCTCAAAATATTTAAATATTCAGCAGATCCTGACCCTGAAAGGCTATAGGATATCTTGTTTATTGTGAGTTTATAAACACAGTTGGATTTTTTTTTACCTTTTTAAAAGAGCCTTGATATCTGTAGAAAATTATATTTTTAGATTAGTTGCTATCATGGAAGGGGATAGAACTTAGGACAGACAGCTAGGAAGGTTTCTAAGTTAGCACCCCTTCACTGAAATACCCTTTAGCTATCTGCCTCATGTTTTAATAGGGATAGAGGAAAAACAGATCCTTTTATTAAAAAATGTTTAATTATCCATCAAAATAAAGGGATTATTACACGTGCTAAATAAATCAGAGACACTCGTTCTATTTGGAATTAACTTCATTTCACCAGCATTTTTCATACATCCAGAACATAAGAGACCTCTCACAAAAAGAAAAGGCTGATATGTATAGATAGGACTTTAAAATCTTTTTTCAAAATAGAATTTGTCTAGATTTCACACAGATACTCTAGAGGTAATTTTCATATGAAAAAAATTATTCTGATCCTTCACAGTGCCTTAAAGGTTTAAAAATTTAGAGAATAGAGTATACAGTGTATTCCTTTTAACTAGCTCCACACTATGCACAGACTTCTAGGAGTTGAAACTGTCAATTTCAGCAGCCTACAGGCTTTCAGGTCTCAGAATCAGTGCAAAGCCTCCAGCTGTACCACTTTGTTCCCCAGGATAGAAGATTATACACAGCTCTGGTCTTCAGAGATCAATTTATGAATTGTTCTTTCCCTCTGTGAGTCAGGTGAATATTGAAACCAATTTACATTTCCCAAATTATGTCAGAGTAGAACGAGGGAGTGAGTTAAGTGGGCTTGTATTTTCTAATTAATGCAGTGGTATTTTGGAGCCCTGGCCAGCCACTTGCTGATGGTCACACATCAATGTGATTCTTCTGCACTATGCTCTAGAGTTTTGGGAACCCTATGTCCAGTCAGGAGCGGTTTTAATGCCTCCCCCAAGTGCCATCCTCATAAGTTTCTCTGAACAGGTTTCTCTGTGCTCTGGCTCTAAACACTGTGGCCAACCACCAGGTGAGGAGGGGACTCACTGTGCTACTGATTACACAAGCAGGGGCACCGGAATAGACTGGAGGTCAAGTGAAGGATCCTCCTCTTTCACTGAAAACACACACTGGCTCACTATCATTAAGTAAGCCATCATTTGAATCCAGGTCTTCCTTTCTTTCTTTCTTATTTTTTTTATAAACATATAATGTATTTTTATCCCCAGGGGTACAGGTCTGTGAATCGCCAGGTTTACACACTTCACAGTACTCACCATAGCACATACCCTCCCTGATGTCCATAACCCCACCCACCTCTCCCAACCCCCCTTTCCCCAGCAACCCTCAGTTTGTTTTGTGAGATTAGGAGTCACTTATGGTTTGTCTCCCTCCCAATCCCATCTTGTTTCATTTATTCTTCTCCTACTCCCCTAACCCCCCATGTTGCATCTCCACTTCCTCATCGTCCTATCAGGTCTTCTTTCTAATAGTAAGCCTGATCTAATAAAAACAAGGCCCTTTTATGATTACTGTGACATTCCCGAATGTCATTCAGTTTGTGAAGACAAAGCAAACCATTCATTTATTCCTATTTAGAATTTAGTAATAATAATATATTTTCCCAGTTTATTCAAGGAAGGAAAGGCATGGGCACTTTCTTTCTTCTTGCAAATGATTTAGGCAACTAAAAAAGGGCAATTTTCAGAAAACAAGTTAATCATAGGACAATGGACACCTATGATTCGATTAAAATTAGCTTCATTTTATTAATTTTTAAAAGCATGATCCTTCAAGGACTTCATCTTTATTCCAATTTGAATTGGAAGGAAAACATGCACATTTGCTTTCATAGTCTATGAAAGCAACCGTACATGTTTTCCTTCCCTTGCTTTCCCTTCTCTGCATAGGAGAGACAACATTTCTTCTTCATCAACAGTAACAAAAGTATTGGTTTTATTGTCTAGCATGAGTATTTTATACCAAAAACACTAAAGCGAACAAACTCCAGTCCCTAAAATAGAATTTTCAACCTCTGAATTGTAATACAGTAACCCCTGTTTTCTGAAAGCTCCTGTTACACCACTATACTTTTATTAAAGACCTGCATTAAGACAGCAACTTCATGGTTTGTCTCCCTCCCAATCCCATCTTGTTTCATGTATTCTTCTCCTATCCCCCTACCCCCCCATGTTGCTTCTCCATGTCCTCATATCAGGGAGATCATATGATAGTTGTCTTTCTCCGATTGACTTATTTCACTAAGCATGATACGCTCTAGTTCCATCCACGTCGTCGCAAATGGCAAGATTTCATTTCTTTTGATGGCTGCATAGTATTCCATTGTGTATATATACCACATCTTCTTGATCCATTCATCTGTTGATGGACATCTAGGTTCTTTCCATAGTCTGGCTATTGTAGACATTGCTGCTATAAACATTCGGGTACACGTGCCCCTTCGGATCACTATGTTTGTATCTTTAGGGTAAATACCCAGTAGTGCAATTGCTGGGTCATAGGGTAG
This sequence comes from Meles meles, assembly GCF_922984935.1. Classification (NCBI taxonomy): domain Eukaryota; kingdom Metazoa; phylum Chordata; class Mammalia; order Carnivora; family Mustelidae; genus Meles; species Meles meles. The sequence goes on from NW_025721144.1 coordinate 600,869, forward strand.
TTCTATTTTCAACATTTTGAGGAACCTCCATGCTGTTTTCCAGAGTGGTTGCACCAGCTTGCATTCCCACCAACAGTGGAGTTGCTGGGGGGAGGTGGGATTGAGAGAGGGGGAGGGGGCTATGGACATTGGGGAGGGGAGGCGAACCATAAGAGACTATGGACTCTGAAAAACAACCTGAGGGTTTTGAAGGGTCAGGGGTGGGAGGTTGGGGGAACAGGTGGTGGGTGATGGGGAGGGCACGTTTTGCATGGAGCACTGGGTGTTGTGCAAAAAGAATGAATACTGTTACGCTGAAAAAAAATAAATAAATAAATAAAATAAATAAATAAAAAAAAAATAAAAAAAATAAAAAAAAAAAAAGACAGCAACTTCAAACTGACTAACGCATGTATTTGTAAAAGCTAAGTGGCATAAGGTGAGCTTTTAGGAAATGGGATATTCTTTGCTTCTCATCATTTCTGCTTACAAAATTTCTTCTCAAGAGGCCTACTTTCATGCTGGAAGGGAAACCTGTCAACTCTTACTTCATTTTACCTAGAATGAAACTAATCTCATTGAAATAGTGTTTGTATTTCAAAGCAGGAAAACATTACTAAAATGGTGAATGGTAACAAATCCATAAGAATGTCAATAGGATAAAATTAACAAAATGCAAATATATGCAGTGAGCTTGAACAAACTTACTTTGGCCTCAAGTTCTCAGGATCTCTGCTTGTCCAAAACAATATTAAAAGACACAAGTTTCCTGGATTATTTCTGTTTCTATGGCCATATGGCAGGGATGTCCTCACAACAGATGATACGCTCATCACTAAAAGCCTAAGTCATTCAGCTGGTAATAATGACAGGAGTGGTGCTCCCACTCATGAATCAAAGGCTAAAGAAGGCACAGTAGGTACTGCAACAACAATAGAGGATACTCCCGTAACAATGGCAGAATCAGAAGTATATTCTCAGAGAGCAAGACAATCCGTGACTCTGGGAAACAGAGTTCAGAAGGGGCCATCTGGGGCGGGGAGGTGGTGGTAACTGTATGATAAGCATTAAGGAGGGCACGAGATGTGATGTCTGTGTATATTCACATGACTTCTTAGAATGTGGCCTTGTTAATGCACAGTTTAAAATTCTCCTGAAAGGGGCACCTGGGTGGGTCAGTGGGCTAAAGCCTCTGCCTTCGGCTCGGGTCATGATCCCAGGGTCCTGGGATCCAGCCCCACTTCCGGCTCTGTGCTCAGCAAGGAGCCTGCTTCCTCTTCTCTCCCTCTCTGCCTGCCTCTCTGCCTACTTGGGATCTCTATCTGTCAAACAAATAAATAAAATCTTAAAGAAAAAAAAATTTTCCTGATTGTGAACTACTCAAACAAATAAAAATACACAAAATAGCAAACTCGAATGGAGTCCAGCAATAGAAGCCAATAAAGAATAGAAGACCTTGAGCATTAGAATCAGGCTCTTTTCCTCTCCCACTCGTTGACTCTAGGACTTTTTGACAAATTCTTCATCTTTACCACCAGCACCAATAACCAAAATAATTTCCATGGTAATCACTTGCATTTTATCATTTAATTTTTATGTCATTAAAATAAATATGCCTTTTGTGTCCTTTTTAGAGATGAGAACACCAAGACTAAAATCTGAACCCAGGAAGCTCAGGGCAGATACAACTACAGGCACAGTCACAGGTCTAACCCCTGAGGGAGTCCTGGAGTCTCTGAGAACACCTACAACCACAACCTAGTTGGTGGGGAGCATTCAATGATACCATCAAGCAATGGTTTGGAACGGAGTTTGGAGCTTGGTAAATACTTAGTAAATGTATAACAATTTTAACAATAATGAAGAGGAAATCTGTTAAAGTAAGTTACATGTATGTTAATATGAAGTTAGCCCCCAGCAAGGACCTGATAAAGAGAAAAACTTGAGTCAGATCATAAACACATACCTGTGCTTAAGTGTGTGGGCTGGAAGGGGGGTTGAGGAAAGGAGATGTGTATATGTGTGTCTTAAAAGCCAGAGTAGTGAATAATAGGAAGCATCCGTATGAAAGTAAAAATGTCTACTAATATAGAGGTTTGGTAAGTATCATTGCAATCAGGCAACAGAAGGAAAGAAAGAGAATGGAAAAAGACATTCATTTTGTAGAAAGTGGAAATATGGGTAAATTACAGCCTGAGAGAGACAACCGAAAAACCTGCTTTTTTTAAAAAAGGTGTGATTCAGCAAAGGACAGTTTTTACAATGAATTTAAAAAAATAAATCACTCTCCTAAGCTAAAAAGAAGAACTGCCTCTTCTCTACAATTAAATGATGCCCAATGTCTGGAAAGCATTCCGTAGTTGTTAATTGAATAAGTGAATTATTAGAATATAAGCAAAAATCAACAACAACAACGAACTTGTCAATTAATGGTAGCAACCCAAAATGTGAAATATGTAGGATTAAGAAAAAATTCATCTGGGGCAACTGGGTGGCTCAGTCTGTTAAGCATCAGACTTCTTGGTTTTGGCTCAGGTCACAATCTCTGGTCATGCGATGATGGAGCCCTGCTCAGGGTGGAGTCTGCTTGAGATTCTTTCCCTCTCTTCTCCTTCCCCCTCTGCTCCTGGCCTGGCTCCCACTTTCTCTCTAAAATTAATTAATTCATTCATTTTTTAAAAAGGAAAGAAAAAAAGAAAAAAAATTGCATCTAGTCTCTAAGAAGATGTAAAATAACTGACTAAATGAGTGACCGAGCTCATTATTATAAATATATATAAATATGCATGTATACACATACATATATGAACATAATTCATTCCCAGAAATGAAACAAACTATTTTGCATTTCCAGAAACAGTTAGTATCAGCCTTAATATTTTAAATAGAAGACTGAGGAGGGTTAATTGCCCTATCGGACATGAAGTAATATTATAAAGTCCCAGTAACTAAAGCAATACCATCCTGTGTCGCAACAGAACCTATGTATCAGCCTACCTATAGATGCTGGTATTTCACACATTATTTTCTTTGGTGATATTTAGCAACCTTGTTTGTATTATTAAAATAAGCATGTAGTTAAGCAAAGACATTAAAACTTCAGCAGATGTTAAAAGACTTCTGAAAGAATGTCCTTTTTGTATGAGATACACACATAATGAGAACACGAAGGCTCCCAACTATTATCCATGACCATGAAAAACTTGTCTGAAAGGAGACTTTAATTTAAAATTGTCAGAGTTGTCACAGATCCCTGAGGGAGGGAAGACACCATTGGTTAAAGTACCCTTGATTCTCAGTACAGCAATTTATAAAACCTTGAATTCTTCTGTTAATTTGTTCTTGATGAAACTAGAAAGTATCAGTGTATACACAGTCCTAAATAAAAGTGCCAAGATCTTAATGTACCCACTCATTAAAATGAAACTTCTTGGGTGCATTTCATTTGCATGATATCAGAGAAATTGCTTTCTTGTCTATTATCTGAGGCAGTTACGGTATAGAAACTATCAACTCATGGGTGAATACGTGCACGTGGGTGTGTGTGTGTGGTGTGTGCGCATGTGTGTGCACACACTTGTGCATGTGTTTGGGAAGAAGGGTTGCAGGAAGGAAGGAGAGTAGAAAATTCAGTATCTATTTTGTTCAAAACTCACAATTCTGGGTCTTCTGATTTCTTGTATTTTACCTCAAATCTTATAGTATGAAAATAAAAGTTATTTAAAATATTTAAAGTTATTTAAAATAAAAGTTATTCAATACACCAATACCTAGACACAGTCCTTCTTGGGTCTCCTATTTCCTTTTGAGATTAGACAGTTTAATTATCCTGGTCAGTTTCAGGTCAAAACTGAAATCTACGGTGATAAAACTAAATGAGTCACATCAGGGGGATTGTGGGCCACCTCACTAAATTATACCATCTTTGAGCCTCACCTAATGTGAAATGTGTGGTTAGGTTGGTTGATTTCAAGATTTTAAGATGAAGGGATCTCTTACAACCCCATTTTTGCTGTCCTCAATTCAAGCAAGCAAGCGATGCTTGTCCCTTCAGGGGACATACTCATCCAAGACTCAGGCCTTACCAGACCACTCAGGAAAATCCCATGATCTTGCCTTTCACAAATAAGCTCTGCTTTAAAGTACATTCACCTGCCTTTGCTCCTCCTCCTCCCTTCTGCCCAGTCACCAGCTCCCTGAGCACAGGGTTCATGCCAGATGCTATGAGACCTTTCAATTTCTTAGACCTTTCAAGTTGACTTTTGCTCCACTCACTTTATGTAAGTTTAGTCATCTCCCCTAATCCCAGAAAATTACAGATTTCCAAGCCCCAGCTGGCCATTCTAGTCTTTGGATAAATGTTATTATAATGGAACACTTGAGGGTCAACAAAGCCTCCAAATCAAACCATGCAGTTTCCAAATCTGTCCCAAGATGCTAGCTGGTACAGAGGGAGATAGAATTAAATCACATTAAACCAAAACCATGGTTAAATTTAATGTGTCTGAGTTATTATTATTTTTAAATATTTTATTTGACAGAGATCAAGAGTAGGCAGAGAGGCAGGCGGGGGGTGGGGTGGGGGGGGGGAAGAAACAGGCTCCCTGCTGAGCAGAGAGCCAGATGCGGGGCTCCATCCCAAAAACCTGAGATCATGACCTGAGCTGAAGGCAGAGGCTTAGCCCATTGAGCCAGCCAGGTGCCCCAAATTATTATTATTATTATTATGTTGTTGTTGTTGTTGTTTTTGGAGGAGACAACTTCTAAGAAATCTCAAGTTACACAGCTTTTCAGGAACAAATAACCACAGGGCCTCAGAATGATATAATATCTGTGAAATAATATAAAAGCAAATTTTACTGGTGCTAGTTTATGCCATTCAAAAGCAAATGACTGGGGGTGCCTGGGTGGCACGGTTGGCTAGGTGTCCGACTCTTGGTTTCAGCTCATGTTATGATCTCAGGGTCCTGGGATCCAGCCCCATGTTGGGCTCCACACTCAGTGGAAAGCCTGCTTGAGATTCTCTCTCTCCCTCTCCCACTGCCCCTCTGCTTGCTCTCTCTCTCTCTAAAATAAATAAATAAAATCTTTAAAAAAAAAAAAAGAAAAGAGAAAGACTGTTGAAATAAAATCATCTCTGCAATGACTAGTGTCCAATTTTTTTTTTCCATTTTAGGAGTCATTCAAGCATCAAAAATATTAAGCCTCCTGCTTTAGGTAATATAATACAGCAAAATGTTTCCAAATTTGAGTTTTATGAATCTACTAATCTCATCATGTAGCTCTTCCTGCTGGTAATTCCTGTGTGACTCTTCCCCACTGAATCAACCACTAAAAGCAGCTCTTCTGCTTTTCCGAGGGGAACACTGCCTCCCTTAGCCTCACAGTGTGGGCACCCATCTCCCTGCAGGGCAACTGGAGAAAGGTAAGCAGTGCAGGTAGGCAGGCCCATGGTAGAGAAGAAACCGCGTTCTAGTTTGAAAGCAACAGAAACAGACTTGTCGATTATAATCCGACTAGTGTACTCTCGGGAATACTGAACTGCAAGATAAGAACAAAACTTTGATAATCCAAATGCACTTTGATAGAACATCCACTGAATTTAGCACAGAAGAGCAACACTTTTAAGGTTCTAAATTTTAGCTACAGGCAGAGGGAATACCAGAAGGAAAATAAATGAAAGGTACTCACCACTTCAAAAGCTAATCTCTGCAATGCTTTCATTAGCAGTTTTTTAAAAAAAAACACATACACTTTTGAAGTAGGAAAGAAATGACTTTGAATCCTGATTGCTATAGGGTGTAGTTTAACTCCCCATTCTTTCAAAAATAGGCAAGGTCAGGCATTTCTTTTACTGCTATTGGGCTTATAAGATATATAGGAGAGAGATTAACTGTTGAACTGCTCATTTAGTTCCTTCAATGAAAGATAAGCATCTGTTGCAGCAAATGAAGAAAGAGAGGAAAGTTCTTTCTAGAGAAACTATCTGCTCAGGCTGGGTGTAAAGGCACGATTTTCACATTTAAACAAACACAGTATAAAAATATTTGGCTTAGACTATAGACGAGTTGCAGTAAGAATGGGAACTGGGAGAACGGACAATCTCCCTTAAACTTCCGGAAAGGGGTGGGAGGGAAGAATAATAAATGAAAATACCCTTAGCTAAGTAAAACCAGAAAATGGGTGCATCAACCCAAAATACATCACTCAAAGATCAGACAATTTTGTCAACAGTAAAATAGGTAAAGTCAAGATCATGTCTCTAAGTACCAATACTTTAAAAGGTTTCCTACCTGAAGGTCTGGCCTTGAGAAAATCCTACCTGCCAGATACCAAGTGGGCTTTGTTGGGATTGTGGCTATCGGATCAATGTTATTATGGGTATAACATGTAGGCTGAGGTATAATAGATAATTTCTAATTACACAGTGTCTACATGATATCAATCTTAAGAGACAATATCTCTTATTCTTTTAATAACATGTCATTCTGATCCATTATTACTACCATGCATGCTTTTCAAAACACATTTCTAGCATCCTTATCATTTTCCCTCCAGCATTACCACCAGACACGCCTGCGGACAGGTTCCTTTGGGACCCGGGGCCTACCCACTCCTACTACCACAGGAGAGCCCTTCACACTACCTTGAACTCAAAAGCAGTACTCAAGTACAATAATTTTACAACCTCGATACATACTGGTATCAAAAATACAGTTTTGAATTTCTTGCACAGTTAAATAAAAACCTTCTCTTCTTACTGCATGGCAGGGTTTGAATGACAGCAAATATGATGTGGGCCACTTAGGGCGGGAGCAGCATGAGTCAATCACATGGATGGGAATAATAATCAAAACAATGGCTAGGGTGGGACAGGGTGGCTCATTCAGTCCAGCCTCTAATTCTTGATCTCAGCTCAGGTCTTGATCTCCCAGGGTCATGAGTTCAAGCCCCATGTTAGGCTGGGCAGGGAACCTACTAAAAAATAATAAAAAAAACAACAAAAAAGAGAAAAAACCAAAAAAGTACAAAACAAAACAAACAAATAAAACCTTTGACTAGAAGTTCTTCAGCACTTACATATCAGCTGCTATTTTTATTTAGGTCAAGTCCTAGATGAAACAAAAGATGCAGGGTTGAAATAACTTGCACAGAATCACATGGTAAGTGGGGTAGCTGGATAAGAACATTGGGTATCTAAAGAAATAAGGCATGGGGAAATTAGAAGAGAGTGGCTTGGGATCATTTTGAGGGGAGATCATGCATGATCCTGAATGCTAGGATAAGATGAAGATAATGCTTCTATTCTACAAATATTAAAGAAATATTAAAGGTTTGCTTGGACAAGCTAAGGAAAAGAAGTTATTCCTCAAGATAAATGTGGTATATCCACAAAAAATGTCTCTAATTTAACGTCAAGGCTTTCTTAACCCATGTGAATGTCTGAATGTTCTTAAACCCATAATTTAAACATCTATGTACAGTCCAATTATTGATTGTATTTCGAAAAGACCAAAACCTAACTCATTAACAATTTTTTTTTATTATTATGTTCAGTTGGCCAACATAGAGTACAGCAGTTTTTGATGTAGTGTTCAACGACTCATTAGTTGCATATAACACCCGGTGCTCATAATAACACATGTCCTCCTTAATACCCATCACACGGTTACCCGATCCACTCCCCTACCCTTTTGTAACCTTCAGTTTGTTTTTTGGAGTCCAGAGTCTCTCATGGTTTGGAATCAAGAGACGGAGAAAAACCAACAACAATTTTATAGCTATCTTTCACTTCAGGTGTTTTTAGCCTCTTGCAGTAAGGGCCCAGTGTTTTTATTTTCTCACATTTCTATAAATTTGAATCATAAATACTTATGATACAGTGTTATTGGATGTCTGTCTTCATGTAGTTATAACCAGGATCAGGGGGTCTATCATGGTATCAGAAAGTCAGCTTTTGGGGCGCCTGGGTGGCTCAATTGGTTGGGTGTCTACCTTCAGCTCGGGCTGTGATCTCAGGGTCCTGGGATTGAGCCCTACATCAGGATCCCTGCTCAGTGGAGAGTCTGCTTCTCCCTCTCTCTCTGACCCTCCTCCCTGCTTGTTCATTCTCTCTCTCTCTCAAAGAAAAAAAAAATTAAGAAAAAAAAAAAAAAGACAGACAGCCGTTGTGAAAGATAATACAGTGGAAGTAGATCCTCTCATACCTCTTTCTAAATAGCAATGATTAGAAAAAGGGGTCATGGGAACGTGAATGTAACTAACAGAAACCCTCACACAACTACTAGAAATCTTAACCATTAATCAGTAATACCATTAATCAGTAATACCATCATCAAAAAAATGAACACAGAGCAGCACATACTGTTATCAAAACAAAAATCTCAAAACTTTGTTGCAAAAAAAAAAAATCCTTTTGTATTATAATATTCTATACAGAGAAAAACATTTTTATTACTATTATATCAACAAAGGAGCATAGGTAATTAAACTAGAAAATATGTTCCTCTCCATTAATATTACTTTTAGAAATTCCAGATCGGCCATTAGATAACCAAAAGTAGCAATCCTAAAGCCACTTTTCAAGAAGACTATACATTCGGTTGCATTATTTCTGTTTTCCTGACAACCTGCCAGCATTCATGACCCAAACAAATTCCCAACAGTGTTACAGAACAAGCTTTTAATAATGCAAAGGCCTTGCTTTCTTTTGATGGGGTGTTCTCTTAGTGGGAATGGAATCACCCATCAACAACAATCTGCTCATCAATTTTCTTTTCAAAGTCCAAATTGTAATTTAACCTTTGTTAATTAATTCCCAAATTATTTTACACTGGATGCTACACAGAAAGTACATTTTTAACTGTGGTACAATGGACATCCATGGGCTCTAAATAAGCAGCCATTTAAAACACAATGGGTGGCTTTCTTTTACCCATTCATATATTGCTAATTTATTTTAGATAATATATTTTAATGTTACAGCTAAAAAGGGAAGGGTTAAATAGTCTTTACTCAGATATCAGGTATTTAAAAATTTAACTGGTTTTTACATCATCATCCATGTTATTTTAAGACATTAATGCAACACGTTTAACTCTACATATAGAGCAGTAATCTTCATCCCTTCTCAAGTCTCTGAAACCGGACAATATGCTATTCCTGAATACTTGTAAATGGCTAATGTATCAAGTAATTTAATGTTTTCAACTTTTTATGTTGTGAACCACTCTCCTCTCTATTCCCTACATCTTTTCCTGAAAGAGAAACATATTTGCTGTCCTTTGGTTCACAATTTTTCCATTAAAAAGTGTCTATCACACGAGCAATAGGCAAAGTGGTTCGGTTTACTAAAACATGTAGGCTACACATTGTTAATCAATGGCATTTTACTGATTCTTTTCTCCAAAGGATAAACTAACACATAAAGTATTATAGACAAAAAATAGGGCACCAGGCAAATAAACATTACCGGAAAGGAGATATTGTTATATTATTGCTATATTCCCTTCATTGGTTTGCCACTATGACAATACAATGAAGGAATAGCTAAAGAGATACATTTTTTCAAGTAAATCTTGCCTTTCAATGTCTGGACTTATAAACTTTTATTCTTTAGAAAAATAATAAGTGATGTTAAATATATTCTTATTCCATAATTACACTAACATGGCGATCCTGATCATTTTTAAATTGCTTTGTAGTCCTTGCCCTCAAAATATGTGTCTTTCCCCTGAGGCTTTTAACAAATACTCCAGTGTGAATGAGCTATCTACTCACCTACTTAATTTTGTTCAACAGTAAAAATTACAACAAACTGGAAGGTATGCAGAGAGATTACTTTCATTAAATGAATTTCTAAAATTCCACAGAGAGATCATCAGTTTCTTCCTAACGACTTTTGAAAACACGGGCTCCACACACTGTTTAAAGACAGGTCAGTGAAGACCATAGTGGAATGATTATTTCTTGAACATCTCCTGCTGTACTGAAACATATTTCAGTGGAGTAATACTGGCCATCTGGAATCATGAACCTCTGACATTACATTTCTGCTTCATCAGTCTTCGTTACTGTAAAACCCAACCACATCTACCCCCACCCACATTTCAGCTTCATCTTTTGTCTTGCTTTCTTCCCCCCAAAATTTCAAAGTACTGCTTTTCATTCTGCTTTTCTGCCAGCTCTGTCGCCACATACCTCAGAGAATCTGCTTGGTTTGTCTTAAGGAAAAACACAACATAGGAATCACTGTGTCTTAACAGCCAATACAAGGGAGCAGGTGGCTCATCTCTATTTTGGGCACTAGTAGTATTGACCTCCAGTTCAACAAAGATTTAATGAGCACTTAATTCATTCATTCCAGGCACTAAACTGGGCTCAGAGAACACAGAAAATTCTTGAGAATATATTCATGCATCCCATATCATGTATATGAAACCTCACGTCTTTAAAGAGAGCTTTTTTTTTTTTTTGGGTGAGGTTTAAAGATGATAATATATTTTAAAGCATGTAATTATGGTCTGGCACACAGTGGCTACCAATAAGGGCTTGCCGTATTTGATCTAAATCTTTATCAGATCTGCAACACTGAAAACCACAAAGAGCTGGCCATGGGCTCCTTTGTCCTTCCAAACTGGTGTCACTTACTGTGGCCTCACTTCGTAACTATTATTCTCAGGTTCTTGAACATGGAATGCAGTAAGTCGTCCACTCTTCATTCTCTGATTTTGAAAATGGCACCTTGGGGCACCTGGGTTTCTCAGTGGGTTAAGCCTCTGCCTTCAGCTCAGGTCATGATCCCAGAGTCCTGGGATCCAGCCCCGCATGGGGCTCTCTGCTCGGTGGGGAACCTGTTTCTCCCTCTCTCTGTCTGCCTCTCTGCCTACATGTGATCTCTGTCAAATAAATAAATAAAATCTTTAAAAAAAAATGGCACCATACATTAAATGTGAATGTACAGCAAACCGCTGCATGCAAAAAGGAAAAATGCTAGAGAGGTCCAAAGAGGACTTTAAGCTGGACCAAACCTCAGTGAAGATTTCACAGGTTCAATGAAGCATACCTAGAATCCTATAGGATGTGTCTGTTAGACTGGCAGAAAGGGAAGGAGAAGGTATTCCAGATAGCACCAAGAGGAAAGACATAAATTCATGAAACACCACAGTTTGTGCAGAGAACAGTTCACCTTCCAGTGTCATTCCAACTTTACTAAATCCCAAAGATGCCATTATATAAGAACCACATTATGCACACTATATATTCTATGCTAACGACACTGGCCTCTATTCTTTAGGTATCTGAGGCACTTCAAGATTCTGATTAGATGAATGACATGGTTGAATTTTCATGTAAGGTGTATTTTTTCTTTCCCTGCAGCAAAGAGTAGAAGGGCAACAGAATGAGTAATTAAGAGCCTGGGTAGAAGGTTACAAACCTTGACTTAGGGCAATGGTAACGAGATACAGAGAGGGAGAACAAATTTAAGAGCTACTTGGAGTTCAAGTGAAACTTGACAGTTGGTTCAGTTGAGGTGAGGGCAATGGATGAAATAAAGAATGACAGCGAATGCCTGTATCCAGCTGACTCAGACTTGATGGGGAGATGACCATGTCCACCTGAAAGACAGAATTCAGGAGGTGAATGTTATAGATGGGTTTCTTGTAGGATATCCGGGAGGACATGGCCCCAAAGAATTTTGACATACAGGACTAAATAAATATCAAAAAAGGCTAAGGAAGGACACATAGACTTCAAGCTATAATAATGAAAACCTGAGGGAGGTTGACAGAGAACAATGGAGATCGAGACCCACTGGCAGTCAAGGACATCCCCGGAAAATGAGGAAAATAAGTGGCATGAGGAGCTCATGAGTCATCAGAAGACAATCAGGAGGAGAAATGAAGAACCAATGGGAGAGTGCAGAGAAAGAGTATGAAGGATAAACCCCATGGCAGGAAGATAAAAGCTTAAAGGCAGTGTAGCCCTAGGGTTCCCAGAGACCTACCAGCACAGCTTCAATGGAGCAGTGGACACAGAAGGCCACAAATAGGCTAAGCCAAGAACAGAAACTGAGGAAGTTAGGACAGCTAGTGGAGAAACTCTTTCAAGAAGTTTAGCTAAGGAAAAAAGAGATTAAGGGATAGTAGCAAGGTGGGCTCAAGGTTTGGTTTTGTTTTGGGACAAGAGAGTTTTGTTGTTGTTGTTTGTTTTTTAAGATTTTATTTATTTGACAGAGAGATCACAAGTGGGCAGAGAGGGAGGCATGGAGGGAGGGGGAAGCAGCCTTCCTGCTGAGCAGAGAGCCTGATGCGGGGCTCGATCCCAGGACCCTGAGATCATGACCTGAGCTGAAGGCAGAGGCTTAACCCACTGAGCCACCCAGGTGCCCAGGACAAGAGAGTTAACATGCTTAAAGGAAGGGATAAGAACTAGGTTTGTATGTGCTAACAATGATCAGCATTGGTTGTCTGAACGCAAGGTCAAGAACTGGGATGCCTGTAAATTTCAGTGGGCGAAGAAAACAGTGATTGATGAGGAGTGTCTGCTCCAAGCGGGGGGAGGGAGTAGTGGTGTGGATATCCTAGATTTGCCATTCCTTTGTAGTTTTACTCCAAAGGTCTAGGGTTATTTATACATGAGATGCACATTGGAAATTCTTGTAGACAGTGCAGTTTTCTGATTAGCAAAGGAGAGGAGAATTGAAGAACAAGGTATTCTTGGTAAGGAGTTACTGAACAACCAACTGAGTTGCATAGAAATCAGCCACCCTCGGATTCAATAAATTGGTTACTAGAATATTAAATAAACAAGCAAATACAAAGGCATTATTTTCCTAATTAACAATGTATTTGAAGTTAGGACCTTAAAAAATTTTAAAAAAGGTAAAAAGAGACCATCACCACTCGTTAAGGACATTCATTTTTTTTCTGGGGTTTCTGCTTCACTCACTTAGTGGTTCTTACCTGGATTTCACTGCAAGAATCTGGGAGGGGTTCTTAATGCGTTGTGACCTTGCTGTTCTCTAGAGTTGTGGGTTCACTGGGCTGGGACAGAAACAGATCTACTGCATGTCCCAGCCCAGCTCATCTATACAGAGGATCTCTAAGGTCAGTCCTGGAAAAAAAAGACAGTTCACTCCAATCCTTAGCCTCAGAAACAGAGAGAAAAGAGAGATAGAAAATGAGTATGTATTAGTGACGTAAGAGCAGAATCCCTATGAAGAAATCGGCCTTGGATTAAAGCAAAATCCATTTCCCTGTACTTTAGGTCTACTATACAAACAGGAGCAAGACAGCTTAATACAGGCCATTGAGAAAATGGATGCATACTAGTAATGAATTATCATAAAATATACTTTAATAATTAGGAAAAGAACTCTATTGATGTGGCAGCATTTTTCAATTTGCATAATTGTTTGATAATCATATATAACATAAACAGCAATCATAAAACCTGTTTTATCAAAAACTTTTAAACATAAAGGACAGTAAGTATATATTTTAAAAGTCTTATTTTAAAAGGTTATTTCATATCTTCTTACATTAATTTCTTAAGTATTTGTTTTGTTTTTCCTCCTTCTTTATTTAAAAACAAAACAAAACAAAACAAAACGCTTTCTCCAGTGGGAGGGGACTGGTTTTGATGAAAGAGCATAACAGGGGGAAATGTCCACATGCCTCAGATGCTCTACAATTCTCTCTGTGCATTCTCTGCCATCACGTACCAGTTTATGAAAGCCATTTGATAATGATAAACTATAAGTGACCTATATATATATAAACTATTACACCTAGTAAATTTTCTGAAGGCTGACCTGATAGGATTGATTTAATACAAGGTGTTTAATAAGGTGTTAATAACACCTTTAGTGAGATGTTTATCAATTCCTGAATTGAGGAAAAACTGACTAAAACAAATGACACATCATTTAAAAAATAAACGCAAAAACCAGGAAACTTGAAACTTTGTTCTTGCACCAAAAGTCATTTGGACATGATTTAAGTGCAGGACATCACTGACAAAGCATCACTATTTCATTTTTTAAAAATTGTCCCCTATCATCCAATTTTTAATTTTTAAATCTGAAACATTTTGTTTCCTAACAATTCTTAATGATAGTATACTCTATTATATCCCTAAACATTAATTTCATATGGCTTTTCTGTATCAATCCTTCCCTCATCCCACCTGGTACTCTATCAATACAGGTTGCCTCTTAACTCTGGAAGCCACATTTCTTAATTTCCCTCTGTACTGCCTAGCCGATATCCCTCCCCCATTTGGCTTTACATACTGTAACTCTTCTGTTGCAAAAATGTAACAGGAACATCTAAGTGTCTTCTTTGAACAAGACAGGGCTTGGGGAAATAGTATCTGCATTTGAGCAGAGGTAATGAGAAAATCGATGTAAAGTTTCATCTATCCTGCAATAATGAGAAATTCTCTAAAATCTGAAATTCTTTAAAATATATTACTGATAATGCTGGCATTCTTAAATGTAACAATGTGTTATTAATATCAATGAGCTAACATTTCAAAGATACATACTGATATAAAAATGAACAAAAGTACATTTAAAAAAAAAAGCCACAGAGCAGGAAAATTTAGTATTTGAAAGGTGGTAGGGGATCACTAAAATAGTAGTAAGGGGGGGAAAAGCTATGAAAAAAATATATAAAGGATAATTGGCAGTATGCCAGCACACTGGGAAAAATGTAAATTTGAAGTAGTTAGGAAAAGATGTTCCAGCGAGGTAAGAAAGGAAAAAAATCAGAATATGAATTGGAATATGGCTGTATGTATACATACTATACATAGGCTGTATATGAGTATATACACATGTATGCACATTATATAATACACACGTTTTATAACATGCATACGTATATACATGCATATGAGTATCTACATGTTGTATATATGCACGCATTTTTAAACATATATATAAACATACATATGTTAAAATACATATTTATTTGTTAATAAATATATAGGGACAGCAGAGCCCATAGAGCTGACACAGGTGTAATTAACTGTGACTGTTTTCCTTACAAACTCCCCTGACCTAGGATCCTCCCCCTCTGCTCCCAGGAATTCCTGCAAGGCTTTCACACTGTGAAGCCTGTAGGAGGGCAAGAGAAAGAAAGGATGGGCAAATTAGCTACAATTGGATCTTACTAACTTATTCATTTAAATTGCTAATCTGTTTCCAAGTAAGTTCATTTGTAGATATCTCATCCTCAGCTGACTGAACTTGGCTTTTCTAACCCTAGCTTGTAATTGGAAAAGAACATAATAAATTGTCATTTATCTTCCTTTTATTTAATCTCAAAAATACTTGGTCAAAAATGTCTACACGCACTAAAATTGGAACTCCAGTCCTTACATCCTCCCAGGTAAAGATTGTGATCATGATATGACTAGATATTATATGTATTCAATTAACTTCTACAGAAATCTCATGAAAATCTAGATATAATTAAAGGCAGTAAAATGGGGAGAAAGGAAGTCTTCCCAGATAAATTTTTCCAGCAAAGGAGTACAAAAGTGCCTATTTAGCAAACCTATAAATTAAAAAGTTAAAAACTGCTTTTTCTTTTTAAAAGAAACATTTATGTGGTTAAAAACTCCATAAAACATGTAGGTTGACAAGTATAAAAATTTCCTTTCCTTCCGGACCACTTTTAGAAGAGAAAAATCTATGATGATTTGAGAGAATAATATAAGTAGTCTATGTATGTGGTATTGAAATATTAAGAGATGTCGTACGCCAAATATAGGTGATACAAATTGAAATGACATAGGTAATAATTCTGAATAGACTTAAAAAAAAAAAAAAGACAGTCTGGTGCCTGGGTGGCTCAGCAGTTAAGCGGCTGCCCTCAGCTCTGTCTTTCTCTGTCAAACATATAAATAAAATCTCTAAAAAGAAAAAAAAGACAATCTTTCACAAGCTTTTAATAGTCAACATAAATAATTTAAGTTGTCCTCTGCCTTCCTTCAAAAGATTACGTTTTGTCCTTCTATATATCTATCAAGTCCTTTCCTGAAGGACATAGAAGAGGCAGGAAATGTTAAGATTTTATGTTACTTCTATTTTAGCCCGTTCGCAAGATACAAACACAAAAGTTAGAACACCAGGGACTGTTGTCCTTAATCTCCCATTTTGGATATTGGATAACTCACATTGGAAGAAATGATGCTGAGAATTAACCCAATAAAAAGTCTCAAAACTCGGTTCTAATATTAATATGCAAAGGACATCAATCAATGATATCCATTAATTTTGGCAAGAAAAACATTACTTCTTCACCAGGAGAAAATGACCCATTTTCACACTGGCTTTTGGAAATATAAAAAAACGCATGGAGAATGCGGGTATAGATGTACATTTCGTAGAATCTCAGGAGGAAAAGTCATCTATGCTTCCTACTGCCCCTTCTTTTCAAATACTCTGAAGAGGAATAGAGAGATCATTCAAAGTGATGATATTTCAGGCTGAATTGAACAATCATATAGAAGAGAATGAATGAATAAGCAGTAAGATAGATGCCTCTCTTCCACAGCACCTAGAATATTCAAATTTACTAATAAAAACAGCCACTAATAAACTGAACATGTTTTTCATCAAAATGAGTTTCTATTTAGAAGTAGTATCTTCAATATTTTCTGAAACTGTTTAGTTATAATGGAAAAAACAAAGTTATCTCCAACAAGGGGAAGGTAGGAGGTAGGAGGATTTTTCACAGTGATCATGCCAAGAATTTAAGAATTCTAGATAATATTTATACATTAATTTCTCTAAATGCAGATGACAAAACAACCAAATTTCCAGACCAGAGATGTACAGTTCCCTCCAAAGAGACACTCTGATATTTAAAGTGCTCTAAAATATTTATCCTTTCTATAAGATGATCTAAGATATTTACTAAGTTTTTGCTAAGATACAAAAATAATGACATTAGGTACAAGTAACCAAGAAGAGTTAATACTGTAGAAAATAAACTCCATTTTGGAAAAAAAAATAATTGTTCTTGAACCTAACAACTTAAACTTCAAGATCAAAGACACTTAAAACAAAATTCACAAATTTTTATGATTCAGATCCCAAATAATATTTTAATTTACTTCAATATGCTTTCTTTCCACCCTCACAGTGGAATTATGCTCTGAAAATTATGCTCTGAAAAGTCAAGCCAATGTCACTTTATTATATTTTAAGATTTGCACAGTAAGAGAGAAATGTTAAAGTCGGGGGGGGGGGGCAGGAACCACGTCACTAACTGGTTCCATCTTATGGTGAGAAACTGTACCAGAGCGGGTCAGTGTGATGTTTGGACAGGCATGTTGACAGTCTGGGGGGTGTCTAACTCGAACACAACATCAGGCACTTGCAGCAGAGCAAACCTGGGTTCAAATACTGGCTCCAGCACATACCTTAGGCAGGAAAATGCCATTAAAATCTCTGGTCTTTGGTTGTTTCTCTTAATATGTAAAACAGAAGTAAAAAGAACCAACCTCACACAGCTACTCTAGGGACCATAAGAGAAAAGAAGTTAAAGGAGGAAAATCTGTACCTGCAACAAAACAGAAACCCCCTAAGTCATCCCCAAAGTTGAAAGACGGTGGTTGTTCTTGTTAGGGTGCCTAAGTTATGTTCACAGTCGAGGCCTCAGAAAATGCCAGGAACAGTCTCAGGAAAATGCCTCAGAAACAGTGACATTGTTTGAGGGAAGAAAGTTAAGCAAAGACAATTTCAAAGCCACGTTTAACAGGTAATTTCAGCTTCTTCAAAACTGATTAAAATTGTTGTGGACTGTGGCATGAATTCGTACAACAGTTCAATTTATGTTGAGTAAAAACTGATCATTGCTTTCAGGGAAAGACTGCACTAAACTGCCCAGTTAACCAAGGTATATCATGCATTATATAAAAATGTATTTTTTTAAAAAAATTCCAGCAATTCAGATTATTATGTTTATGATTCACTAGATCTGGACAGTATGATTTGTTGAGGCTTGAACAAACTTCCTTAAGAGTTTTTAATTCTGGGGCGCCTGGGTGGCTCAGTGGTTTGGGCCGCTGCCTTCGGCTCAGGTCATGATCTCAGGGTCCTGGGATTGAGTCCCGCATCGGGCTCTCTGCTCTGCAAGGAGCCTGCTTCCCTCTCACTCTCTCTCTGCCTGCTTGTGATCTCTCTCTCTCTGTCAAATAAATAAATAAATAGATCTTTAAAAAAAAAGAGTTTTTAATTCTGCAAATTTTACAACAAAACCTGGCCCGATTCCTTAGCCTTTCATTAATCATTAGAAGGGAATATTTGGTTTCCTTTGCACACATAATCTTTGCCAGGAGAGATCTTACACTGGCAGTTTTTATTCTATTTACATGTAACTGGTTAGTAATATTCCCCAAGCTGTGACCTTAAAATCTAAGTTTTAAATGTTTAAATGCAAAAATTGGAAAAGAGCCAAATAGTTTTCACGCTTTCTAAAATTTGCAAGGTATTCTATAAATCTCTGAATCCACAGATCAAAATTGGAAAATATCTAGAAAGAAAAAATGTATATATATAAACTAGAAAGATACAAAATGTGGTTTAGAAGAACTTCAGCAGTGTAGACTGATTGCATAGTAAGGGTTGGCGGTAGAGAGAGAAAGAGTGAGAGAGGGAGAGGAAGAAAGAAAGGGGAAGTCTGCAAGGTGTATTCCAGGACAGAAATCCAGTAATCACATCCATCCCTAGCACTGGTCACTGTAGAAGGTACAGCATCCCCCAGAGCACTTAGGGGAGAACTAAAACCACATCTGGAATGGTACATCAAGAGAAGAGCTCGTAAAAACTGATTGTTATGGGAGATGCCTAAAATAAAATGGACCAAACTTCTTTGGACTGATGTATGTTATCAAAGGAGATGCTATCGTTACTAAGGAATCAATCACAGCTAATGATTTTATAGCTGAAATCAGAGGCCTGAGGAGTTATGGAAAACTTACAGAACAGCTTTGTAGTAATTCATTGTGGATTTTATTCTCAGCTGAACCATTCAAAATATGGTTCTTGTAATGAGCTATGAAATGATCCAATAAGAGGCTCTCAAGCATGACACACATTGCATAACTTCATGGTGATGGGATTTAAAAAGGCAGGGTTCGACTTGAAAATTTAAAGGAATAAGAAATTAAAACTTAAACTCTATAAAAATCATCAAATATTGATAAATATAATTTGGGGAGGGAAGGAAAAGTTCACCATTTCTAGCAAAGAAAAAAAATAAATATTTTATTTATTTATTTCACAGAGAGAGAGATCACAAGTAGACAGGCAGGCAGAGGGGGCAGGGAGGAAGCAGGCTCCCCGCAGAGCAGGTAGTCTGAAGCGGGGCTCGATCCCAGGACCCTGAGACTATGACCTGAACTGAAGGCAGAGGCCTAACACACTGAGCCACCCAGATGCCACCGCCCCCTCCAAAAACTTAAAAGATTTTGGCTACAACTGTGTTATGGTGCCATCCCTAGAACATTCACGGACAAAGGGAAGAGAATTAAATACAGTTGGCTTTACTCATCAGAATTTACCCTCAAGAAAGTATCCCCTTCCTGAAGCTGGAGTAACCCAAACATAGTATCTACTCCAGAGGCAAGAAAATAGAAGCAATTGTAGGCAGGAAGGCTGGCAGCATATGCCCTTCATGTTCTGCTAGTCATGAGCCAAATTAAAATTTCCTTGATGACAGTCTGATAATATCCATTTAATTAAGGGTGCCTGGGTGGCTCGGTGGTTAAGCCTCTGCCTTTGGCTCAGGTTATGATCTCAGGGTGCTCTGCTCAGTGGGGAGACTGCTTCTCCCCCCTCCACCTCCCTCTCTGCCTACTTGTGATCTCTCTCTCCATGTCAAATAAATAAATAAATAAATGCACAGTATTGTACTCCTCTTCCAATCAGTCCTATGTTATAACCTATTCTTTCAGTCAGTAGTATGTTGTGATCTTTCTACGTCAACAAGCATACTTCAGCTTTCCCCAACAAGACTTCTAGCACTGGACACTAACCACTATTTTCAGTATTCTGTAATTATTATATATATATATATATATATATATATATATATATATATATAAATATGCCTTTTAATACTTAGAAGTTTATATTTATGAAAATACTATAGAAAAATTGTACATAAAAAGATATAATGGTTCCTCTGGAAATGTAAGTCTAGAGCTTTAAAAGGGAAATGCAGATTAGGGAATAAATAGTTTTACTGTGATCATTTAACAGAGAAAGTTTTGGCAGTCTCACATATGTAGAGTATATAAAACAGGAAGAGGAGATGACTTCAGTTAGGCCTCCGGAAAATAACCTCAAGGCTGAAGTGTGCCTGGAGAAAGACTCCATCCAACACTGAGAAGGAGGACCAGAGAGAAAAAGGAGAACCAATGTAGAAGGGGGTACTCAACAATGGGCCGTGGAAAGCCAACTGATTGTAACTCAAAGTCCAAGTTGTTTTTAGATTCAGCATATAGGTAGTCATTAAAGACCTTTGTGAGAGCAGTTGTCACAAAACCTTGTTAATAGAATCTGGTCAAAAAGTGTTTAAACCAATGAATTTGAGTAAAGGGGAGAAAAAGTAGAGATAGTGATTAGGATTAATCCTTAAAAATTTATCAGTAAGTGGATGACGATTACAGAAGCGATTATATCTATTGAAGATTAAAAACCGTACAAAAGGGGCCCCTGGGTGGCTCAGTGGGTTAAAGCCTCTGCCTTCAGCTCAGGTCATGATCCCAGGGTCCTGGGATTGAGCCCTGCATCAGGTTCTCTGCTCTCTGCTCAGCGGGGAGCCTGCTTCCTCCTCTCTCTCTACCTGCCTCTCTGCCTACTTGTGATCTCTGTCTGTCAAATAAATAAATAAAATCTTAAAACAAGAAGAAGTAGGAGTGGTCCACTCTTTTCAGA